>NC_089823.1:17679904-17986283 GCF_035046505.1 Tiliqua scincoides
ATGCTTCAGACACCTTGGTGATGCGTCCATCCTGCTGATGCGAATGGTGAAAGGTTCCAGAGATAATGTGAGCCAAGTGGCGGTAAACGATCCAATCAGACAGACCAGTGACATCATCGGTCCTATGTTTTTTTAACGACAAGCCTAAAGTTGTTTGCTTGTGTTCTGGCTTGGCTCCCTGAGAGAGTGCCTCTGTGTGTTGTCATATTGTCATCCATTTCTGGGGACCAGACAGGTGTGATGGACTCCTCAAGCTGACCTTAGACTAAGTACAATTAGGGAAAAGTCAATCTGTGTTGCTTCTATAGTGAATTAGTTTGCTCTTCAGTTTGACTGTGATTGCCTGCTTATATTTTGACTAAGGGCACAATCCTAACCAGGTCTACTCAGAAGTAAGTCCTATTTTGTTCAATGGGGCTTACTCTCAGGAAAGTGTGGTTAGGATTGCAGCCTAAGATCCACATAAGGGCACATCCAAGCCATTTTTCAAATCTTCTTGTTTGATTCTTTCCCCCTTGCATTTTCCAATTCTCCCTTATATTTAATAAAACCCTGTTTGTTTTTAATTCAAGGGAGTCAATCATAAAGCCCATGGACTGGATGTGGTCCACAGATGATATCTGGCCCTTGGGCTCTCCCAGCACCACCACCAGCTGCTTTCAAATGCTGAGCTGTGCTGAGGTGTCGCTGCTGAAAGGGCAGTCCACATGATAATTGGGCTTTCCCATACCTTGAAAATATTATCATGAATTTGCATATTTTCTCTTCTGTCATTTACAGGAGTTCCTAAATGAGAAAAAAGTGCTCATTTCTGGTCATGACCTGCTTAATGACAAACTTCCTTCCTGCTTAATTACACCACTTCTAGCCCTCAGCAGACATGATTGCTGTTCGGCCTGCTGTATGAAATGGGTTTGACACCCCTGTTTTAACTTCCTCTGGTTGGATGAACTCAACCAGGGTGTTGCCCCAGTCCTCTGGGATCTGGGGTGACCTGCTGCAGCACAGATACATACCATAGTAGCATCAAGCCTAATGTATTAAAAATAAACTATTGAAATGAATGGGGATCCACCCACAACCCAAAACTGGCCTGCAACCCACCTAGTGGGTCCCAACCCACAGTTTGGGAAACACTGCTCTATGTCATGAACTTTGCCACTGCTGTGTCATTTGTAAAGAAAAACTGGAAGTCCCATGTAGCTATGAACACTCTGTCCTTAGACTTCGTCTGCTGACAACACTCTCTTTCTTAATCATGTCAGCTTATTTTATAATGAAGACACTTTGTCCATACAAGCGGATAAGACACGTTGGCTGCAGTTTGGCCTTTGCACAATAGTGCCATGCGTTCCTCAGTGTTCTTCAACCTGTTGGTCGCGACCCCAAAAGTTTGTTATAACCTCATTTGGGGGATCGCGGCAACTTTTCAAAGCCTGTGCAAGACAGGGCTTGAATCCAATCTAATAATGTTACTGTCTTATCAAAACTGAGTTCTGGATACACTCCTGCACATTGCGCTGTCTTTCCCCACAGCTCCCAAGGTCAGCCTTGGCTGGTTAGCTTTCCGAACATCTGGCACCAATAGGGAAAGATGCAGGGTTGAATGGGCATGCTCAGTGTGCCTGTTGGCCCCCATCTCCATTGTGCAGGGCACCAGGAGAACTAATTGGGGGAGTGGCCAGGGCATGCTATTGGGGGATAGTGGCTCAGGAGAGACCTCTGCCCCTGCTTACCTGGTACTGGCAGTAAGATGAGGCGTTGCTTCCCAGAGTGAATCTGGTTCACTGCTCTTTTATTTGGAAGGCCCAACTACATTTGACAATGAACCTATTGTTAGACAACGGATTGATTGCATAATAGTTCTGGTGTTTTTAATAATTCAGAAGTGTAGTGCACAGTGAGGGGGACATTAGTACTTTCCCTCTGCACTGATTTCACACCCCAAATTGCCCCTTCCCCTGAAATGGTGGAATGCCCCCCCCCCAAAAGACTGTTTTGCTTGGGGAGCAAAATGCTGCCTTGGGGATTTTTGGCATGAAAACAACAAAAGGGGGAAGCATTAAGGCCATGGGAAAAGGGGGATCCCAAAGTATTGAAAAATGTTTTATTTCTATTGACAAAACACTTCAATAAAGTATGTTCTCAATTGCCTGACACAGTCTATTGGTGCCTGATGCAAGTCTTGTGACTTAAGTTGTATCTCTTTTTCCTTCTCTCAGATCTTGATAGAACAACTCTGCTTTCATCTCTGAAGAAGAGCTTGCTCAAAACACATCACAAACAACAGAAAATATACAGGTGTGTGCCACTTAATGATGATTGTTATGCGATTAGGTCATTAAGTGAACATTCCATCCAGTCTATTGCCCTTGTTATGTAAATCGACACTCCTTGCCAGACACTAGCTGACCGCACAGGCTACTGGAGATAGATTGCCTTGGGAGATGCGATTGCCTTAGTAAGAGCATCTTTATTGTGCTTTGACCACTGTCATATATGTGGTTTGTTGTTAAGTGAATGGTTGTTAAGTGGCGCACGCCTGTATTGGATTTGGGTTGTCCCCCCAAATAAAGATTTTACTACACTTTGGGTACTCCCTGTTTTTTCTAAAGCTTTGTGATAGAGCAATTCCTCTCTTCTTTGCCTTGTGTCAAGAGCCCCCTCACTTGCTCCTACTTGCTGTGCCTCACTCTTCCAAACTGAGAGTGCACAGCTTCCCAAAGAAATGTATTTTCAAACCTTAAAAAAGAAATTATTAAATCCTACTAGAAAGTGGGGAAGGAGTTATTTATTAATTATTGCTTACATACCTCATCGTTCTTCAAAGAAATTTTGGGGTAGCTTACAGAGTTCTCCACTCTGTTTTCTCCTCACAACAATCTTGTAAGGTAGGTTAGGCTGAGAGACAGTAACTGGCCGCGGGTTCTCCAGAGTTTTACACTAAAGGGAATTTCAACCTAGTCCAGTACTAAACACTACACAACACTATTTTGTCGCTAGTAATTAATGATGCCACCAAAAATGTACCCAGTAGGTTCATGGCCCAGGACACATGTGCCATTGGATTTCACAGAGGAATCACAATAGTTATGACAATGCTATTTAGAAAAACTATCACTCAGAAATGGTAACTTCCCACACGAGAAGGTCAGCTTTGGGAGGTGTGGACACAACAAATGAGAATATTTATTGTGAAATCAACCAATCCTACGGAAAATCCCAAGAGTTCTCTGCCCTAAAAGAAGTTCCTTGGAAACTGTTCAGTTCCAGATGGGTGGGGACTCAGTATAGTGTTTATGAGTCTCCATAAAACAACACAGTGAAATTGGCATCATGAACTCCAACCAGATCTAGCTGGCATGGGCCATCCAGTATCAGCAGTGAGGCTAAAGTTGTCTTCCTGCTACAGATGGAAACTGGTTCAAAAGTCATTCTGTGTGCTTAAGGAGCCCTGGTCGTGGTCATTCTGAAAGGGACCAAGCAATTACTTAGCATTAACCATCATATAATTTGCAGGAATCTTGTGGGGAAGCTCTGATAGTTAAACTGGTTAACATTTTTGCCCAGCCCACAGGTATACACATTTGGTCCCTGTTGCATATATGCAGCATTGGGCAGAAATGGCTTACAGCCCAATCCTACGCATGTCTACTCAGAAGTAAGTCCCATTAGAGTCAATGGGGCTTACTTCCAGGAGAGTGTGGATAGGATTGGGTTGTTAAGCAGCTGTAAGTGTGTATAATAGCTACAAAAGCATTAGTCACTGGGGTCAGGTAGGTGCAAGTTGACTCTTGTGTTTTTCCTCATCCTGCCCAATCATGTATGTAGATATACGACCATGTTGAGAACAAGAGATGGCTGCACTTGTATGTACTGTAATTGTGTATACAAAGAAAGATGACCACTTTTTAGTTGGCGATGTTGAAGGGCCTTCTCAGAGGTGGCCCCCAAAATGTGGAATTCCCTCTCAAATGAGCCCCCTCCCTAGACATTTTCTGATGAGCGTAGAAAACTTTCTTTATTACAAATGGCTTTTGGTGGTGGGTACGGGGGGGGGAGAAATTTTAAAAGGCAGGGATATTGGGAGGGGATGCTAGAGTTTTTAATCATCTGATTTTTCTGTTTTTACATTTTATGGCTGCTGTTTTTTAGCTTTCTATTTTATGGTTACTGCGTACTGCTACTGCGTATGTGTTTTGTGTTGTAAACCACCTTGGGCACCAGGTTTTATTAGGGAAAGGCTCTATATACGTCTGCTAATAAATAAACTCCTGTATAAGTCCCTGCATAAAGTTTGCTTGAATTAGAAGGTTCAGCCAAAAATTTTGGAGAAATGAAATGCTGCCAGTGTGGGATGGTATTAATTAGCCATACACAGACTGAATGCTAACATGGAACCACTTTCTCTTTCATTCTGGTAAACAAAAGACAAAGCCAGAAGGAAAAAAGAAATTAAAGATTGTCTAGTGGGACTTCAGCAGAATTTCTTTTCTCTATCTGAAACTTATTATCTCATGTTAGTTTCATTTTCTTAACAGCTCAGAGTAATTATTTGTGAAACGAAACTAATTGGTGACCTTCAGTCCATTTATTTCCTTGGGTAGATCATTAAGAATGTCAGATAAAGTGAACCCTGAATTTTCACTATCAAGATATAACTGCAATATTAATCAAGGCTGCTACCCTCTACATCAGTGGTTTCCAAACTTTTTAGCACTGGGATCCACATTTTAAAATGACACTCTTTCGGGACCCACCAAGTTTTACAAGACTTAAAAATAATCTAGAAAAAGATATTTTTACTTATTTACACATAATAATAACCAGTGGAAAAGATGCTCCAGCATTTATCTCTCTGTATTTATACATGCCTGCAAACTGTAGAAGCTCTTTGCAGGGCAATTCTGGTTTTTGAAAGGCCTCAGGACTTGAGGCAATTAGTTATCTGATCCTTCTATCATTTGTGTTTTCATTGGAGGCGCTGCTCAGCTGCTATGGACCCACCAAAAATCAGGTTGCGACCCACCACTGGGTCCCGACCCACAGTTTGGGAACCACTGCTCTATATCAGCAGTCTCCAGAGTGGAGATCGCTGCACACTGGTAAAGTTGGAATGGCACAGATGGAGCTTACAGTTCTGCCTGGGGGGCTCCCATTCATGTCACAGATTGCTCCTGACCTTTGCACCAGCCAGCTGCACATACCTGGAAATCTGGGCACAAAGCCAGTTGGGGCGAAAGACCCCAGAAGTGGCTGGCAAGCATGAAGGTCGGGGGTAATCTGCAGCATGAACAGGAGGCTCCCCTGCAGAACAGTTAGTGACGTTCATGTGGGGGACGGATTGGGCAGGGTACTGGATCCAGCCTGCCGGCCAGAGTCTGGACAGCACTGTTCTATATACTTATCTAGGAGTAAGTCTCATTGAACACAGTAGCATTTACCTCTGAGTATACATGGATAGGCTTGCATTTTATTATTGAACAATCTTATGCATGTTTACTCTGTTGTCCATGCCCCCTCCCAGCTTTTTATTTCATGCCAGAATTTGCAATCACTCTGAAGCAACAGACCTCTATTTCTGAATGTCTGTGAAGACCAGCACAAAGTTAGTGAACCATCCTGCCCCCAGAGGAGCCAGGGCAAAAGTGGAGTCATTATCACACTTTCACAAGAATTTACCAGCACTTAGGAGTGAAGATGTCTCTTACTGCTTCTGTTCAGTGAAGGATCGTTCAGCCACTTTGTACGGCATGTTGAGGGTACCCAAAAGTAGTGGGGGATTTTCACTGTTTCCAACTACTAGTAAATGCTAGCACAAGGTAAGGGACTCACTACTCTACCCTAGTATGTCTGGGATAGCATTGGGGATTGACTAGATTAGGTACTGGCTGAGATTCCATGTCCTTTCGAGGGCCCACCTGGTCAGGCTGACCCCTGAACCCTCAGTACTGGTGGCAGTGGAGCACCCATCAAGAGGCAGGCAGGGTAGCCAAGGGGGGACAGTGCTAGATTTTCCCCAAGACCAACAAAAACCTGGCACTGTCTTCTGTGAATGCCATAGCATTTACAAAAGGAATCTGTTCCACTCAGCATGAAATCTTTACCCCTCTGGTTCCTTGCAAGCCTTGGATAATTTAGGGCACAATCCAAACCTGCACTGGAGCAGGCAAGCCAGGAGGCTTACGCTGCATCCAACGCAGGTTCGTTGGCTGCAGCAGCTCAGCCAGAGGCAAGGGAAGCTCTTCCCCTTACACTTGGGTAAGGGCTGCTCGCCCCAATGGGTCTCCTTGGACCTATGCCACCTCTGGAGGTGGCACAAGTCCGAGGAGAGCGGGGTGGCTTGATGCGCTGGCGCAGCTAGATGATCTAGATGCGCTGACGCAGCTTCCTCACATGGAGCTGCAAACATGCTTTACGGCATGTTTGCGACTCTCCTGGGGCTCCTATGCCGGCATAAGTGCTGGTTAGGATTGCGCCCTTAGAAGAATGTGTTCTCATATTGCATTAGAATTAGGCAGTTACCAGGAAGAGTTTGGAGAGTTAGGACAGACAAAAGAAAATATTTCTTTACTCAGCGTGTGGTCGGTCTGTGGAACTCCTTGCCACATTATGTGGTGACAGCATCTGGCCTGGATGCCTTTAAAAGGGGATTGGACAAGTTTCTGGAGGAAAAATCCATTATGGGTTACAAGCCATGATGTGTATGTGCAACCTCCTGATTTTAGAAATAGGCTATGTCAGAATGCCAGATGCAAGGGAGGGCACCAGGATGCAGGTCTCTTGTTATCTGGTGTGCTCCCTGGGGCATTTGGTGGGCCGCTGTGAGATACAGGAAGCTGGCCTAGATGGGCCTATGGCCTGATCCAGTGGGGCTGTTCTTATGTTCATGGTTGTTTCTAGCAAGCTGTCAGTCATTCTTGTGGAACCCTGAGCCTAGTGAGAGCTTGGTTCTGGCTCAATGAGGGCAGATGTTAACTTCCTATATCTAATTTTTTGGGAAAAAAAACTTTTTAAAAACTGCACCATATTGTTTGCAAATAATTTTCTAAGCTAAAAATGAGACTGACAGCCCAATCATATGCATGTCTACCGAGAAGTAAGTCCTACTAGAATCAATGGGTCTTACTCCCAGGAAAGTGTGGATAGGATTGGGCTGTGAGTGCCTTTTCCTCTCATGAGATTTACGTACTCATGGTTTCTTGGTTCTTACCACTTATCCACTACTCATCCCTAGGGCTTTCCCCACTACTGGGTGGAAGAAAAATAAATGTGACATTTGTGCCTGGGATTCTTTATGAAAGAAGTTTTCACCTATACAGCAAAGACAATGACACATTTCCCAAAACTGTGCCTGATGACCTTTGGGGTGGACAGTGAGTATTTCCGAGAGTAAATATGGCTCTGACTAATCAATGGGGTATTTTTTTTTTCAAAGTGGTGATAGTTTATGCATGGCTTTTACAAGAACAAATGTGTTGCTTTCCTATTTGGCATGTGCCTTCATGCAACTGTATTATGAGTATCAAGAAATGACTAACCAACCATTCTTGGTCCTTTACACAACTGTCCCTCCCACCCACAGAAGTGGGCGCAATTAACCATGCCTCTTGTTTCCAAGGTCTCTTCCATTCTGCACTAAAATCCCAAATCAGACCATATTGTTTGACAGTATTTGCATGCACTACATACACAAATGCCTTCATTAAAAAAAAGAGGGTGGGCTATTTCTTTATTATTGTTCCACATGTTCCAGAGCAAAATACTGAAACTGAAAACATATTCTCAGTCAGGGCGAAACTATGATGAGTTTTGGCTTAAACTATATCCTGGAAATGGCAGCCCAATCCTATCCACACTTTCCTGGGAGTAAGCCCCATTGACTCCAATGGGACTTACTTCTGAGTAGACATGCCTAGGATTGGGCTGTGAATCAGTAAAGATTGTGCTAAGATTGTAGAGTGAAACACTACAGTAACTGACTGCATGCATTCTTATACGTACTACTTTTTTTTCTACCTGTACTTTTAGAAAAATCACCAGCATGGTTTTAAGAAACTTTGCTACAATATTGTGACCAGGGAAACTCTCCAAAATACAGACTAGAAATTTGTGTATGGCAGGGGATTTAAAAAAAACCCCAATGCAGACTGGGATTCTTATAAATCTGCTCCAGCTTCTAGAATCTGCATTAGAGGGTCATGCTTTCTTCACAATCTACTTTACTTTTTACTACCCTTAATAGATTGATGGTGTTTGCAAACCTGATCACTTGCTAACTCCAGATCACTTAGAAACAATTTAGTAAAACATTTTCCAAGACACATCTTTGGGGGATATTTTCTATTTCCCTCCAGTGTGAAAATGTATTCTTACTCTCTGCTTCCAGTTCTATGGAGCGGCAAGTAGTTATAGAAGGACCTGTCCCCTTGACCCATGACTTACTCAAGAGCCTTTGATGCTTTGTCACATGCTTTTTGGTTGGTTGGCAACCTTCAGTCTCGAAAGACTATGGTATAAGCCTACAGCACCTGGTATTCCTAGGTGGTCTCCCATCCAAGTACTGACCAGGCCTGACCCTGCTTAGCTTCCAAGATCAGACTAGATCAGGCACGTGCAGGGTGAGCTGGATTCCCTCTATATGCCTGTTGACACTCTCAAAAAAGTTAGCGAGGCAGAACTTGCCTTTCTATATACCATGCTGATTCTCCTTCAGCAAGGCTCATTCTTCAATTTGCTTAGCAATCTTATCTTTATTTATGCTTTCTACCAGTTTAGGGTTCAATCCTATCCAGTTTTCCAGTGCTGGTGCTACTGTGCCAATGAGGTCTACACCGCTTCCTTTGTTGGGGAGGCCTCCTGTCACAGAGGCCTCCTCAAGGTATGGGATCATTTGTTCCTTTACCTCGGGGCTGCATTGCAGCTGCACGGGTGCTAGAAAGTTGGATAGGATTGGGCCCTCAGTTGATTGCTCTGCAATTCTCAGGATCCTCCCTCAATCCGTTTATGAATACCAGTGTTGAAAGCTCTTGGGTGGATGCCATCTGGACCCAGGGATTTTGTTAATTTTAAATTGTCAATAGGTCTCAAATACACTTTTATCATGCTCACTTCCTTTTTCTAATTTCAAGAAAACCTCTCACTACAGAGTTTTAGGGCCCAATCCTAACCACGTCGACTCAGAAGTAAGCCCTATTGTGTTCAATGGGACTTACTTCCAGGAAAGTGAGGTTAGGATTGCAGCCTCAGGGCCCAATCCTATCCAATTTTCCAGTGCCGGTACTGCCGTGCCAATGGGGTATGCATTGCTTCCTGTGATGGTGAGGCAGTCACAGAGGCCTCCTCAAGGTATGGGAACATTTGTTCCCTTACCTCAGGGCTGCATTGAGGTTGCACCGGTACTGGAAAGTTCGATAGGATTGGGCCCTAAGTGTTCTAGAAATACAAGATGATAAAAATCAGCTCATCCAACAGAGGACTATTATAAAATCTGGTACAGTATTCTGTCACGTGACATTATTATATGATCAAATGGTACATGTGACTTTAAATTATATTAAAATATTTTAGTCACATTGAGATCAGTTATGAAATTTTTCCCCAACGGGAGTGTACTAGAGGAAACTTTGTTGTAAAATACCACCAAATGGTTTCTGTTTCCTTTTTACTTGGTGTCCTTTTTGATATTTCAGTCATTGTATTTAAAAATATATATATTGCTGATCAAGCTTTCCCTGTACAGTTTTGTTGGCAATATGAACTGGCTCTGAATCAGGATGAGTAAAGCTCATCGCAGTTCTTCTCCCCCCCAAAAAATTTGCATACATTATCATCTTCATGCTGCAGATAGAAGGCTTACTTAAGGCCATCAGAAACGATTGTGTGAACAGCTCAGTCTCTGAACTACTATAGAAAAATACCTTTCCAGTTTCTCTCCTTTATACATTCACTGCTCTGAAGTCATCACGTTATTCTGATGAGTTTATCAACCAAAGGATCAAACCTACCCAGCTGTATTTTGGGGTCTCTTGTCCAATTGTCAGATTTTTTAAAAATGAAGCTACACAGCCTTGACTAAATTTAAACCACATAATATTTACAAAGTGTGCCTGTGTGATCTGTGCAATTTTTACAAGTACAGGTGCAGCCTATTTATCCACAGATGTTTTATCTGCTGATTTGTTTCAATTAATGAGGGTGAATGGGGTGGGGGAACCAAAAGTCTCACACACACCTTTGCCTCCTTTGCCCTGCACTGGTGTCTCGCTCCATTTCCAGGCAGCCCAAAACACTGCAAAAAGGCTCTGCCTCGCCCAGGCAGGGAAATAGCCCTGGAGCCCTGGAAGAGGTTCCCCTTGCAGAGGAACAGTAACACTCCTGGAGCCCCTGAGCCAGCAAAGAGGCTGAAGAGGGGAGGGGGGGCTGAAAATCTCTGTAGCCAGAACACGTGCAGCAAGGTGGAGCTCAGCCCTTTGCATGAATATATCAGACATGCAAGTATTAGTAATTAGTATTAGTAATTCCTGAAGGGTATCTATGTGTAATAACACAACATATGCTCCAACTTCAAGAATTTACATGACCAATAATAATAAAAAAAATCCCCACCATAAATAGTAATTTTATGTACTTCCTAATTCTCCAAGTAATGAGAAATTCCAGGGCCTGTATGATCAGTTTTGGCTCTGACAGAAAACGGAAGACTTTTGGTGAGTTTTTAAAGATATTTGGTTTATTTATAAATATACAAGTTGAACATGAGTTGGAGGTGAATGGCATGCATTCCTGGCAGCAGCAAGTCTGTTGCATTATCTCAGATCTCTAGAGACAAGTCTGCACCCCAAAAATCCTTTCAATCAATTCTCAACTCAGTCCAACGCTTACGCAGAAGACAGTCCAACGCTGTCTTATGCTGTCTTCTGTCTTACACAGAAGATGCAAGTCTGTTTCTTTCCACTTGCACACCAGTCTCTCCCCTTAGCGAAGCATGGGGACAGGAAAGGAAAATGTTCCTGCCACCTTAAGACTTCCCCTTTTAGAACATCCCTGAGATATTTTTGTGAGATGATATTTTTATTATTAGGAGTATTTATACCACTTTTCAACAAAAAGTTTACAAAGTGGTTTGCACAGCAAAATAAGTCAATCAATAGTTCCCTGTCCCCAAAAGGCTCCCAATCTAATCTCCCTTTAAAAAATATTCATGTTCTTTTGTCCCATCCCAACCTCCCAACCTCAAGATATGGACTTGAGGCAAGGACACAGCAAGAAGCTCATCTATCAGCAGTCTTGCAACACTATTCCCTTACCTTTTGATTGCAGATATGGAGCTCCAAGAATTTGCACATGGAAGGCTAGCAGAGCTCTACTTTGAGATATTATCACAGTCGAAGCTTTAATAAGTTTGTGCTTAAATCTGTAATATAGGTGTAAAGCCTACATTGCCTAGAATGCACATTCAATTTTCTGTATTAACATCATTCACTTATGGCACAACTTAAACTACAACTTAAAAGTGCTTTTTATTGTCATGCATGAAAACACATGTAGTTACATACAAAGGACAGATAGGATTGTGAAACCAAGGAGAAAAGGATGCTGAAAAGATATTACGTAAGTGGAAAAACTATTCAGTGCTTTCCAATATTGACTTTACATAGAATTAGTAAGAGCAGCTAAAACTTGGCTGTCTGCCAGTCTGACATGACACACAGGAAAGAATTCAGAGACTGGAATTCCCCTTTGCACGAAAGGAGCATGTGAAGTGGAAATACTTCTGCTGGGTTTCCCCTAAGTAAAAAGTACCTAATGTCCTTGGCAATTAATCTCATCAAATGATACTTTGCACTCAGAGTTTAACCCTGGTCTATTCTAATGAGATTTGTACAATTAATCCAAAAGGGTGAAAGATCAGTCCTGGTTTTCTCTATGACTTTGAATCAAATTGAATTCCCCCCACCTCTTGTTTTTGCTATGTAACAGAACAAAAATATTTTTCTTCATTTGCATTTGCCCTGAATTTCCCTCCTCACCCCAGGATTTTTCTTTTGTAGAAGTTTCCTGAAAGGGACTCCACATGCATTTGCTTGCAGTTTTTCCCATAAACCTAATAACTTGTTTAAGGTTGTCCATTATCTCATGCAGTGTCAACCCCCTTCCCTCTTTCTGTAAAGCAGAAAGCATTTCTGTAAATGCTAAGCAATACATACTAAAAGACATGATCCTGCCCCCATCAATGGCACATGAAGATCAAGGTTCTGATATCCCATGTAAATCCAGGGATATCAGTTTACAGTATGTGCTGATATCACCAACCTTTTCTGAGAGCATCACATATATGGAATTCTCTCTGCTCTCCAATCATGCCATGGTCACACTTAACTGGTCATGTTAAACTATGGCTGCAATGCTAAGCATACTTATTGGGGAGTTACCTGCACTGAACAGGGGTAGAATTAAATGACCTCCAGAGAACCTTCCAATTCTATGAAAGTAAGTAAAAGGCTGCAAACCTATGTACACTCTTCAGGGAGTATGCTCCAGTAAACACAGCAGGACTTACTTCTAAGTAAATACACATAGTGTTGCCATTACAATGAAAGCATGCATATATTCAGATGCTGCAGTGAACCAGCCTGTTCAGCCAAACTTTGGAATGGAGCAGGTTGTAGCTAAAGTATAATGTTCCTGTTTCCTTAGAAACAAAGATGTTTTTTCTACAGCAGAGGACTCTTGGCTGGTCATTATGCTGTAACCAGGAAGCCAAAACATGGCTAGCTCAATTCAGTGTACAATACTTGTTTTGACAACACATAGCTTGCTGCTCCCTCTCAGTTGTCTACTAGTCACTGGGACAAAGGTTGGAGAAGAGTATATCTTCTCCAAGTATATCTAAAGTATATCTAAAGTGAGGGCTTTGTCCTACTGGCATAAGATAACATTTGCCATGGATTGCAACAACTAAGGGGCTAAGGGGCATAGCCCCAGGCATATACTGTTCACCCTCCACACTGCGTTTATTGTATCCAGCATTTCTCACCTGTCATTCCTGTTCCATGCCCTTTTGGTGTAGGTCTTGCAAATGTAGAACATTTACATTTCTTAAATTTTTGCAAATTTCCAGCATTCCAGTGTAGGTTACCCCCATCTTCTGCTTATCTCAGGAGGGTAGATAACTTCCAGATTCACCCCTAAATAAGTAACTTCATACACTCTTAACTTCATAACTTAACTAGACTTCTTAACTTAACTAGATAAGTAACTTCATACACACTCTTCATACACACCCCTAGATAAGTAACACATACACACTCTTCAGGGCTCATACCCCATTGTTTGAAAGCTGAACAGTTCAATTTTATGCATGGTTCCTTAGAACCACCATATTCAACAGGGCTTATTCCCAACCAAAAATTTTTTAGGATTACACTTTATGGCCGAAATCATATAGAGAACTACACAGCAGTAGGGGTCACTGAATTCAGTGGGGCTTACTTTTGAACAGATATGTAGGATCTATAGTACTAGGTGCACTTACCCAGGAGCAAAGCCCACAGAATAGTGACAGTAACTTACAAGAACATACAAAGAGCCCCACTGGATCAGACCAAAGGCCCATCTAGTCCAGCTTCCTGTATCCCACAGGGGCCCACCAGATGCCTCAGGAAGCACACAAGACCTGCATCTGAAATCAGGAGATTGCACATACCCATCAGGGCTTGCAACCTGTGATAGACTCTTCTTCTAGAAATTTGTCCAATCCCCTTTTAAAGGCATCTAGGCCAAATGCTGTCACCACATCCTGTGGCAAGGAGTTCCACAGACCAACCACACACTGAGTAAAGAAATATTTCCTTTTGTCTGTACTAACTCTCCCAACACTCAATTTTAGTGGATGTCTCCTGTTATGTGAGAGGGAACAGAGCATCCCCCTCTCCACTCAATCTATCACCATACCTTATGGCAAGGAGTTCCAAAGATACTCAGTTTGAGTGGAGGTCCGCTGGCTCTGGTGTTGTGTGAGAGGGAAGGGGGCATCTCTCCACCCACTCTACCCACCACCATCACCACATCCTGTGGCAAGGAGTTCCACAGACACTCAGTGTCATGGCTATCCCCTGGCTCTGGTGTTGCATGAGAGGGAAAGAGCAGCCCCTCTTCACTCCATCCAGCACCATGTTCTGTTGCAAGGAGTTCCACAGACACTCAGTGTCATGGCTGTCCCCTGGCTCTGATGTTGCATGAGCAGGAAGGAGTTCTACAGAGACGCAGTGTCATGGCTGTCCCCTGGCTCTGGTGTTGCATGAGAGGGAAAGAGCAGCCCCTCTCCACTCCATCCATCACCACGTCCTGTGGCAAGGAGTTCCACAGACCACTCTGTCCACCTCCTGCATATCTTTCTATGTCTGCATGATGCCCCCCCCTCAGACGCCTCTTTTGTAGACTGAAAAGCCTCCAACCCCGTCCTGTGGCCAGGAGTTCCACAGGTTGCTCAATGTAAAGAAGCACTTCCTTTCGGCCCCGTCCTGTGGCAAGGAGTTCCGCAGGCCGATCACACACACCAAGAGCAAGTCCACGAACCACAAAGGGGGGAAGCCCGTCAGCCGTCACGCGGGGCTCCTATCAGGCGAGTGGGGGGGGCGGCACTTCTGCTCTTCGGGAGGCCGTACTTTCCACTCAGCCGAGCGAGAGAGAAGCAGAACCGCCGCCACCTCGCCCTCACTTTCGCTCCTCCTCCACCTGACAGGCCGCGCGCCGCTCAACCGCGCATGCGCAGCAACCGCCACGGGGAGAGGCTGCGCCGAACCACGCATGCGCAGCATCAACCGCGGGGCCGCGGGCGACTCTGCCGAACCACGCATGCGCAGCAACGGTCACGGGTGTGCTGACGAGGAACTGGCGGCTCTCCCACCGCGCCTTGGTGGGAAGGAGGAGGGACTTTCCGCTCCCAGGCAGCGGGCAAGGTGCGGGGCGGGGCGGGGCGGGGCTGGGCTGGGCTGGGCTGGGAGCTGCCCTGAGCGTCGGCCGCCTCTGCCCTCCTTCTCCGTCTGAGCATATAGGGGGCTGGAGAGGGGCGCCGGCTCGCCCGCCCTCGGCTGCCTCAGGCAAGAGGGTAAGTGCGGGGGGGCAAGAGGGTAAGTGCGGGGGGGCAAGAGGGTCTTCCTGTGAACAGCATCTCTGCTGACAGTCCTGGAGGGGCGGGGGGGCTGGGGCTGTCGTCGCCCTGCGTGTGGAGTGGGACAGCGGCGCCTCGCCTGGCAGAGCTCTGAAGGCTGTGCGGGAGGGGGGGTGGAGGTGCCTGGGGCATGGCTGGGACACGCACGACTATGCAGGGGGTGGATGGAACATCCACTCCCGTGGAGAGCCTGTGGAACTCCCTGTCACAGGAGCCAGTGACAGTGGAGGGGGGTGTTCTTTTCCCTCTCACTCAGCAGCAGAATCGGGGGACACCCACTCACATTGAATGTCTGTAGAACTCCTTGCCACAGGACACGGTAGTGGGTAGAGTTGATGGGGAGTGTTCTCTTCCCTCTCACCCAACACCAGAACCCTGGCACAGCTGCTCAAACTGCGTCTGTGGAACTCCTTGCCACAGGATATGGTGGTTGATAGAGTGGTTAGGGGGTGTTCTTTTTCCTCTCACACAACACCAGAGGACAGCTGCTCAGATTGAGTCTGTGGAACCCCTTGCCACAGGACACAGTGATAGATAGAGTGAATAAGGGGGTGTTTTTTTTTCCATCTCACACAACACCAGAACCAGGGGACAGCCACTGAAACTGAGTGTTGGAAGAGTTAAGACAAACAAAACTTTCTTTACTCAGCATGTCTTTAGTCTGTGGAACTCCTTGACAGAAGTGGTGGTGGCATCTCATCTAAATGCCTTTAAGAGGGGAGTTAAAGTGTGTCCCCCTCACACAGCACCAGACATCCACTATAATTGAGTGTTGGGAGAGTTAGGACAGACAAAATAGGTCTTTACCCAGTGTGTCATTAGTCTGTGGAACTCATTGCCGCAGGATGTTGTGATGGCTTCTCGCCTAGATACCTTTAAGAGAGGACTGGACAGATTTCTGGAGGAAAAGTGCATCACAGGTTACAAGCCATGATGTGTATGTGCAACGTCGTCCTTAGAATGCCAGATGCGAGGTAGGGAACCAGGATGCAAGTCTCTTGTTGTCTTGTGTGTTCCCTGAGGCATCTGGGAGATACAGGAAGCTGGACCACATGGGTCTTTGGTCTGACCCAGCAGGGCTCTTTTTCTGAAGACTGTATGCCAGGTTTGCCAGCAGGGAGTAAATCTTGTCAGTCTCAATGGAATTGGCTGCTGCTGAGTTGGCATACTTAGGGGTGGGTTGTTGTGAGGCTATGATCTTTGAGCACATTTGCTTGGAAGTAGTTCTTATTTAGCACAGTGGAAGATGCTTTGGAATACCGTCTAGTGTGTGTAGGATTGGGTTTGCATGTAGTCTTGCTGTGTATATAACAGGTGGCCAAACTGTGTCTTGGGAGCCACATGAGACTCTTTGGCATACGGCTCTCAGATATATGTTGGTGTTTGAGTACCTTTGACATATAGCTCACAGATATGTTGGTGTCTGAGGGCCTTTTTGTATCACAATTAGTATAAAACAGTGGTTCCCAAACTGTGGGTCAGAATCCACTGGTGGGTCCCAAAGGGTGATGGAAGGATCAGATTAGTAATTGTCTGAAGCCCTGAGGCTATTGAAAAATTGGATACTGTAGCTGCCCTACAAGGAGCTGAGCTGCAGTTTGCAAGCATGTGTAGAGAGACAGAGGGTCTTTTTCTGTTTATTATTGCTTATATTTCTTTCTAAAAATTTTTTTTAAGACTGTAAACCTAGATGGGTCCTGATAGAGTGGTGTTTTTAAATGTGGGTTCTGGTGCTAAAAAGTTTGGGAATAACTGAAAAAGGTAAATAAGAAATTTTCAAGATTTACAATTATGATTGACAGATGTCCCAGGAAGCAGTTAAGACCTTATTCTCAGGGAGACTCAAGGCAGCAAACAAAATTTAAAAATATAATGAAACCTGAAGAACAAGCCTATGGCAAGATAAAAAACATGACAACTATGCAATAGAGGCATGAGAGCAATAACTGGAACTAAACATTCCCTGGGAAAGCCAGAGAAAATGCATTTTTCCCCAGAGGCGGAGCACAATGATCTCTCTAAGAAGCATGTTGCCTAGAGAACATGTTACTGCCTTTGTTACTACCCATTCCTTTAGAAACAGGACTTTGCACTCCTTGCTTTTGTTTATAAGGATTGGCCAGACCTAGAATTAAACCAACAGGTCTGAGCCTCCTCTGTTAAATAACCTCTCTGTATCTCTACTTTCGAACCCCATACTATTACTGGAGATTCTGGGGGCTACTTGATTCATTTAGGGCCATGTCCATGCCTGCTGGTAAAAGAAGAACCTGCTGTTTTTTGCAGCTTGCACATTGCAGGGGAAGATTGGTAGTGGTAGGCAAACTGAGTTATCTTTCAGGTAGCTTGTCTGCTATTTCTGATAAGCTTGCTAAAAACTACTGGTTTTCCTGGAAGGTGGTTCATACACAGAGGCAGAACTTATTTATAAAAGCATTTATATCTTACCTTTTGGTTCCAAGGGCACCAAGTGAGACAACAGTCAAGCGGAAAACTACAAAAACCATCCTTTAAAATCTTTTGTCTATCTATTCAGATAGTTTTTGTGTACATTTTTTGAAATGTCAGTCACAGGAAAAAAGTGTAGGTGGACCATTGGTACTAAAATAATTTTAGTCACATGGAATGTGTGGGTGTATGCCTAAATTAAGACCTAAAGATTGTAATTTAAGATTTAAAAAAAAATCAACATGGTATTCATGTGTTTGCATGGTGGCTTCCATAAGAATTGAAAGCATCTTTTGCATGTTGACTAAATGGAATTTTGAGAAGCATTTGACTTGGAAATGATGTTCGCCAAAACAATAGGCTACGCATTATACACAGTACTACTTTTAAATATATGGCTGAGTATTTGTGAAATTCTTGGTAGATGCCTTTATACACATCATTTTTTGAGATAGTCACAGGAAAACGTTCAAAGATATTCTGCTGGTACCACCAGTTTCAGAGAAAGCCACCTGTTTTTCCTGACATGGCAAATAAGGTAAAACCCAGATGATCTACTGTGGTGTGGGTAACTGAGTGCTCAAATAACTCCTTGAACTAACTCACTAACCTGCTTTGCATGTCATTTGGGTAACATTGCCGTCCATGTGATATTGCCTCAGAATGTATTTGAACAGTGTTTACACATCAAAATGTGTAATATTTTACACATAGTAGTAGTGTATTAGTAGTAGTACTAATACTACTACTAGCAGAATAGTAGTATTCAAATACTACTTCAGTAAAGTTAACACTTATTCCATTATGTTGTTTTCCGTGTAGGTACCATGGATGGTTTGTGAGCTTAAATCAGCTTCCACTTGGGTCAAGCCCCTCAAAACTGGTGGCATGAGCAAGTCTTTGATCTCTGCCATATTCTGTTTCATTCCCAGTGAATTAACTTCTAGTCACTGCCATAGATAAAATTACAAGAAGCTTAACCTGTATTGCATTTTAAGTATTTGTTCTTTAAATCTGTGGGTGCTTTCAGATTCTTAAGGATGTATGTGTTTGTACAGAATACTGCTTCTGTGGTCTTGTAAGAGCTCATAAATCTTTTTCTTCACACAGGTCTTGCTAACCTGAGAGGTGTTGTGTTTATCACAGTTGACATTTACAGTTTTCCTTGTGAAACACATATTGCAACATGGCTGCCTAAACCCCTTAAAAGGGACTAGAGTCTGAAGCCTGGGGTGTAGTTTTGTGTATAAATTATTCACATCCAGGAAAGCTTTTGCTTTTTAAAATATGATGGCTGCTAATTCTCATTTAGCTAATGACTATAAAAGTTTGGTATTGCCCCCTATAAACCAACACTGTTATATTGATTGCCATAATCTAATAATAAAGCAACCTGGCTAAAATTATGCCACAAGATGTCGATGATAGTATAAGAAAAGGACGAGCTTGTTGGTGGTCAGAGTAGATCTCTAATGCAGTGGTTCTCACACATTTAGCATCAGGACTCACTTTTTAGAAAAAGAATCTTGTTGGGACCCACCAGAATTGATGTCATGACCGGAAGTGACATCATCGAGCAGGGAAATTTTTAACAATCCTAGGCTGCAATCCTACCTACACTTTACCCAGGAGTAAGTCCTATTTACTATCATTGTTAAAAGCATATACATAGTAGTCTGTTAAAAGTACAGGTCTATAACTTTTCGCCAAATGCAGTCACATGCTATGGTAGCAGCAAGTCTAATATATTAAAAATAAAATATTGACATGAATGGTGACCCACCTGAAATTGGCTCTCAACCCACCTAGTGGGTCCCGACCCACAGTTTGAGAAACACTGCTCTAGTGGGTTGGAAGAGATTATCCTTGGGTTTACATCTCCACAAGCTTTATTATGTTTGAGGGAGAAGTTGTCTTTGTTCATATATTTGGGGAAAAAATAAACACTTTAAGGAACAAATAAAGCTTTCCAGCATATGTAACCAGTTTTACGTATGTGTAAAGACTATATTCAGGGCTCTTTTAACCCAGTTTTTCCTGGCCCATAGGTGTAAACATTGGTCCCTGTTGCGTATATGCATCATTGGGCAGAAATGACTTAACTTACAAGTCTTATACTTGATCTTTTAATTCTTAAACTTTACAAATTGTTTTTCTGTCTGTGAGGGCCTTTCAGTCCTGCTCACTAAACATGAGAGTGCAGATATTGCAGAAACCAATCTAGATCCCTGACCCTAAGCTGTGCTGCTTCAAATGACTTCAGTGGGACTTGTGCCCAAATATCTGTCTTAGGATTGCACCATTTAGTTTTTTTCACTGAACAGCAAGCTTTTGAGTTCTCCAGAACTCTTCACAAAGATGAAGAATTCTGGATAACTCAGAAGCTTTCCATTTACTATTTTGTGGTTACGGTCTGTTGACCACAATGGGACTTCCAAGTAAACATGTGTAGGATTGTACTGAACAACCTTTTTAGTTGATTACAAGAAGAGTATTGCCATACTTTGGCTTCTGCTTTTGTTTTCTAGTGGACCAACAAGGCTACTATGATTTTTGTGCCTTTCTTTTTCAACTTCCTTTCAGTCTTCAGATGGTAGTGATGAGTATGACAATGGCTGATAAGGACAAGTACAGTCGTTAAGATAGGGCATAGCAAAATAACTGAGAGCACAAGCCTATGCATGTCTACTCAGAAGTAACTCCCATTGTGTTCATTGGGGCTTACTCCCAGGAAAGGAAATCTACATATAGATTGTAGCCTGATTCTATTCAGTCAAAAGGGTTAAAAATACTAAATAAATGAGATGCTGTAAATTGGATTTTTTTAAAAAAGGAACTGCATGTAACATTTCACTTTCATGTTAATCAGACTTGCACAAAACTACCTCCCAGGCTTCAGACTCGTCCCTTACTCCCATCCTGTTTCATTATGAACATAGTGGAAAGTGGCTCATTCCTGTCTAAACTGAAGAGCAACAGCGATGTGAGTGAGCTGAAGTATGATCTGTCATGTGAACTCTACAGAATGTCCACCTTTTCAACTTTTCCTCTGAATGTGCCAGTATCAGAAAGGAGCCTTGCCCGTGCTGGGTTTTATTATACTGGTCTGAAAGACAAAGTGAAATGTTATAGCTGTGGGTTGATGTTGGATAACTGGAAAAAAGGTGACAATGCTCTGGACAAGCACCGACAACTCTATCCTAGCTGCAGCTTTGTTCAGAATCTGAATCTGGTGAAAAATCTTGGCTCATCATTTCATTCTGCCTTTGCTCCTCCAACTGTCTTTGGAATTCCTCTTTCACATTCGCCAACTCGGGCACCAAGTTTGGATCAAGTTGGCTATTTCAGTGGAAACTTCTCAAGTTTTCCCCAGGATCCAGTAACGTCCAGAGCAGTGGAAGATCTCTCCCATATAAGACCTAAAGTTTTCAACTGTGCAATGAGCTCTGAAGAAGTTAGGCTGTGCACTTTCCAGGCATGGCCTCTGACATTTCTAGCACCATCTGCTTTGGCAAAAGCTGGCTTTTATTATATTGGTCCTCTTGATAAAGTGGCTTGTTTTGCCTGTGGTGGTCAACTGAGTAACTGGGAACCAAAGGATAATGCTATGTCGGAACATCGGAGACACTTTCCAAACTGCCCTTTTGTGGGACAAAGTCAAGACCAGACCAGTTTCATGGTTTCTAATGTGAGCATGCAAACTCGTGTTGCACGTGTCAACACTTTCCGAAACTGGCCACTTACCATTCCAGTTCAGCCACAGCAACTTGCAGATGCTGGCTTCTACTACGTAGGTAAGAGAGCTTGTTCTGCCCTATGATTCTCAAATTTCCTGATCTGTGATTTTTTATAAGTGTCTGTTTTTAAAAAGATATTCCTAATTTTTTAACAATACAGGTCGCAATGATGATGTCAAATGTTTCTGCTGTGATGGTGGTCTCAGGTGTTGGGAATCAGGAGATGATCCATGGGTGGAGCATGCTAAGTGGTTTCCAAGGTACATGTTAACACTCTTATAAAAATGTAACATGAAGATAAACCTAATCATATTATAGATTTGAATTAAAGGGTGGAACCACCCTTGATCTTTTCGAGATTTGCTCTGTCTTAAAATTTCTGTTTAAACAGAACTACTTTTAGCAGGTATGTTAGTGTCCTTATCTAGCAATCCTTTGCAAGGTTATGATTATTTTGAAGGACAGTGGTGACTGAGGGACTTAACCACTCATGAGCTGGTACTCTACCTAGGTTGTAGTCAAAAAGTCCTAATTCTTCGCTTATACACCATGTAAAGCCAGGACAACTTAAGTTGGTGACCTACCTTTGCAGCTTGAGGGTTAGAAAGCCAAATGTTGTGTGTGTTGAAATGAATTGTGGGCTTCTGAGTATTCTGACCCACAGAGTGAACTAAAGATCTTGGGAGACTATATATGTAATCAGTCTGCTTATTCTTATGGCCCAGGCCACATTCAGCCTAGGAGTAGAATTTAAATATGCCTTGGAAGTGCAAATTAATTGGGAAAGGATAGGAACCTCTTTAGTCATATGGCTTATACAGAAGCATGTTTCTCAGCTTTCTACAGTGACTCCATAAGGGTTGGGACTGTTGTCTTAAAAAATAACAGCAATGGGTATGTTAGTTCTGAAATGCTTATAGAATTGTATGTCGCTGTCAGATAAAAAGTATAAGACTTGTTCTAGAAATCTAGGCTAATGTTTAAGCACATGCTTTGGTTGCAATTGTATGCAGCAAATCCTCACTTAAAGTTTTGTATAAAGCTGAGGAAAAAAATAGACTCCTGCATCTGTGTGGAGTTTGCACATTCTCTCCACGTCTGTGTTGGTTTTCTGCGGCCTGGAAAACTCACATTCATTTCAGATTAGAAGTGTTTTGGGTCTTTATTTAGATGTTCGGTGATGGCTTTTGGGACTTATATGCTGTAACAGTATAACCCAATTGCTTACATATAACAATTGGTGTATGGTAAAATTGGTTTTATTACAAGTCATTTTACATAAAGTTGCAGTTTTCAATAACCGATCAACAACTTCAAGTGAGAACTTGCTGTACGTACTTTCTGGGGTGAAAGCCCCATTGAACATAGTGGGACTTCTGAGTAAACATGCCATAGTGGGACTTCTGAGTAAACATGCCATAGTGGGACTTCTGAGTAAACACGCCAAACATTCTTCTGGGTATTAGCATTCTTTGAGTGTCATCCTGAATCGGGAATGATGGTCCAGCAAAGACTTCTATCTGTAGTCCGTTTAAAATAGTATTTTTATTGTGAGTGACCACAAAATTGAAGACTTTGTAAAAGGTATCTAATGTATGGAACTGGAAGATCAGCATCTACAGTACATTATAATATTTTTATGTATTTGAGTCTCTCCTCTATCTGCGGGCCCCTGAGGTGGTGTTCATTTTTCTCAAATATTTGGACTGAATCAAATTCTTATCTTCTAGGTGTGAGTATCTGATTCATGTGAAAGGGCAAGACTTTGTACATCAAGTTCAAGCAAGGTTCCCCCATCTTCTTGAACAGGTACTCAATTGCTAATTGTTCTTAATATCGGCACAAGAGGAATATACTAATCCTGTCAGCTTTTAAAAAATAACTTTATATAGATGTCTGAATTTCTTAGGTTTTTAAGACATTTGAACTTTTTTCTCTTCTCCTTCACAAAAGTTGATTATGTGTTGGGCTTGCTGAGAGTAATTGTAAATACAGATGTATCTGAACTGTGTAACTTGATGTAATTAAAAGGCAAGACATAGTGATCATTCAGGAGGCATCCAATGCTTGTTGTGACCTAGTGGAAGCTATAGTCAGTATCATAAGATGTCTGGAGGAACGGCCCAGGACACTCTCAAGTAAGCTGTTTGATTAAATGGCTGGTGGAGTAACCTACTGGGTGGATGAGTGTTAAAGTTTTTCATTACCACTGTTGACTAACCAAGGGTGGTATTGTGGGGCTACACAATGAGCAACTGCATTTATGATCAAAGAAAATATTTACTGCTTATGAACAGTGCTAACTTGCTTCCAGATATAAAAGGCTACTAAAAATGTTACAGATAACTTAAGAGATTCCTTGATGATACTTTGATTTTGTGCAGTTAAAATAATTTTATTTATGTTTATATACTGCTTCTCTGTTAGTATGCCTAAGACAGCCAACAATAAAAATTGCACCAAATAAAAACCCTCAGAGCTTTCCCTTCCGTATGCTTCTGGCTATTAAGGTGACACAACTTTAACAGAGAGGAAAATTGGGGACAGGCCTTGCCTTTGTTACTGACAGTTGGTATTCTCTATGTAAGCAGGATAACAATAAGCTTGATAAAGCAAAAACTCTTGCCTTGGAGCTAGTGGTATTTAGGCAGAGAGAGCTGGGGTTTTTTCATTGGTAGCATTTGGACAGAGCACATACAATTGTTTAGAATTGAGGCTTAAACTGTTGACAGCCTTGATGTGTTTGCATAAAATACCAATACATTAAATGCACATTTCCCTTTTGTACTGTAGCTTCTGTCTACTTCTGATACAGTTGTGGAAGAAAATGCTGATCCACCAAGTAAGTGTCTTTGGCAACATTATGTGACATTAATATGAGTTTATAGCATTGGAACATTGAAACACTGCTTGCTAACGGCTGTGAAATATTTTCAGATTCCTAATAGGCTTTTATCAAATTAGAACAAAATGACAGGGTAACTTGTTTGCAAATCCAAAGGTGCATTTGGAAAGCATTTCGTTATATTTTCTTGCTACTTTGTTTGGCATTTATCTCAAAATAAAACAATTTCTGTTTGCTCTGTTCTTATTGGTCCACCTTTGGTTATTGGCAGGCATGGTTCATATCCAGCCACAGCTTGATTCTTAGAAACTTTCTAATTCTAATTTTCTATTTTAAGAAAGTTTCATTTCTTTCTAATTTATGAATCCTGTTTAATGTTCTTAAAGGAAGGGAAGCTGGTGGTAATAAGCAGTTGCTGTAACTTGCATCTGACCCCAGCAGGAGCACTGTCAAAGTGGCATTGGTTGTAGAGAGGGTGTAGAAATGGCGCTTTGACAACTTGTTCTGTGTTAAAGCTCTTGACAGTTTTAGCACTGAACTATTAACTCTAAACGTTGCCTTCTAGCATAGGAAATATGTTCACAGGTGCCATTCCGTATAAGCTATCTATTTGAAAAGCCTTTGGAATAAGCATATAAAGCCTAATTCATAACGGGAGTTTATTTTTTTGTATGCATTTGGCCATAGTAGTGATTTTTTCCTTGTCTGCTGTAGTTAAAAATGTTTCAAAATCCATATGAATGTAACAGTTCAGTAGATAAAAACTTTCATTTTTTTCTCTGACTAGTTATTCATTTTGAACCTGGAGAAAATGCTTCAGAAGATGCAGTCATGATGAAGACTCCTGTGGTTGAAGCTGCTTTAGAGATGGGATTCAACAGAAGACTAATCAAACAGACTATTCAGAGCAAGATCCTAACAACAGGAGAGAATTACAAGACTGTAAGCGATCTTGTGTCCGATCTCCTTATTGCAGAAGATGAAAAGAAAGAAGAAGAGAAGGAAGTACATTTGGAGGAAATGACATCAGGTATGTAATAGCATTGGTGATATAGACTGGCTTGTTAGTCCCTTTACATCTTACAGTTTACTGAGAGTAAAGAGCTCATATAAATATATTGTGAACAGACTATGTGGGTTCCTGGGAGCCTTGACTCATTTTTAGAGGTTGTTGCCAGCTTTTGATGCTCTAGTGATGTTTGAAGAGAAAAGCATTCTTTTCAGTAAAACCTTCCTAAGCAGTGCTGGTACTCCTGTACTCTTGTTGCTGGAGAGAAGTGTTCCCCATGGATTGACTTGTCCCTTCCATTCAGTGGTATTGTCTTGCGTGTTTTTCCAAAAGCTGTGGACTACCCAGGAATTTTTGTTCATATATAACATTTTATTAGGGATTATCAAAGCAAACTGCACATCAAAGCAAAAGTGGTGGTTTATTTTTTGATTATACATTCAAGGTTTGGGAGTGATTTTTCCAGACCTTTGGCAAAGATGTAAAGACAATTTTCTAACTTCAGTGGCTCATAAGGCTCAATGTAAGCAATTGCTATGAAAATTCAGATTAATACAAGTCCAGTCTTTTTATTTACAGATTTGGGACCTGTGGTTTCAACTCCCTGCAGTGGAGGGCTGTACCAGAGTTCCCAGATGCACCTGGAGGTGTTTGCCAGTCACACCTGGGAAGCTTTCTGAGGCCTGCAGAGGTTGCATGTGGCCTCTTTGGGCTGCAGAATACCTATGGATGTGACCAGAGGGCATCTCTAGTCATGTTGGAGCTCATCTTGGACCAGACCCACTTACCCATAGGTTTTGTTATCTGTGGGGGATCTGGAAATAGATCCCCCATGGATACAGAAGTCCAACTCTAGCTTGGCCCAGGCTAATCTATGCTTAGGAAGAGATCATTGTGGGATAAGATTTAAAGGACCTCATCCTGTGATGTTGAGTATTGGAACTAAAAGTATTTGAGCTTTCACTGGATACCAAATTCATTCCTCTTCACCTTTCTCTTGATCTTGGGATCTTTGACATTTCATTCTTACTTCTCTAGTCTTGGTTTCTGTCTCTTGACCTCTTTCCCCATCTCTGTCTTTCTGCATGTCTCAGACACTCTCATATGCTTTCTCTTCCCCTTTTGAATCCTCATGCCCCCTTGTGCTCCTTGAAATCGCCATCAGCTATATGTTCCAGTTTCCCATCATTGCTGAGCACAGGTTCGGGAAGTTGCCATTGTGAAGGGCTCCATGTAACATTCATTGCTATGAGCAGCCATAGGGATACTATGGTAGTAGTTGTGGGCAGTGGTACATAAGAGTCTTCTTCAGTTTGTCAGCTTCCAATTCGAACACTTAAATGTTTTTCCTTTCTCAAAATAGCAAAAAGTAGACAACCATCTGTTATATTTATAATGATCAATTCTACAAAGGCACATGTTATCTTGTATTTTATATTGATGCAGTCTTGTATGTACTAACTTATACATAACATAGTTCTTTCTGTAACAGTAAAGTATTTGCTGATTTCAGCTTTTTTTGGGTGGGGGAAACAGTAACTTTTTCCCATCGTTTCAAAACTTCTGAATCTTATAATTAAGACTCAAAAGTTGGAAGTCTGACAGTTATTTTTTTCCTGTGTTATTTTCAGATTTGTCCTTAATCAGAAAGAACCGAATGGCATTATTTCAGCGCTTGACATGTGTGCTTCCTATCTTGGAAAGTTTATTAACTTCCAAAGTAATAACTGACCTTGAGCACCATGTTATTAAACAAAAAACCCAGACATCCCTGCAAGCAAGAGAACTTATTGATACCATCTTGGTGAAAGGAAATGCAGCTGCAACCATATTCAGAAACTGTTTACAGGAATGTGATCCTGTATTATACAAAGACTTGTTTGGTGAGTTTACTAGAAAAAGTGCTATTTTGTACTTAATTCCTGCTTGTTTTTGTTACAGTTCAGAATGTTAATAGCTTTAACATTAACTAACATTAACATTAACTAGCTTTAACTGACTTTTATCCTAGTGAGATTAACATTTGGGAGCTATCCAGTGTTCTGCAAGCTTTATATATTGGATGTACTCGAGGAAAACCTGTTCATCAGCAAGAGAGCTTATTTATCTCTTCTAATTTTATGGTGGCTTTTTAAGACTGAGCTATTGGCATTTCATTGATCTAAATAAGTGGTTCCCAACCCATGATCCAGAAGACCCTGAGAAGTAGTCTATGAGGTCTTGGGGGAGGGAACGGATCGCCTTTGATCACTTCCAGCATCTTATTGAGCTAGTGCTATCCCACAGAGGGCAAAGAATGGACTGTCCACAACTGCAGCTGGCACTCCCAGCATCTCATTGAGTGCTCCCCACAGACTACCAAATTGTATATGTTGTGTGCTCGGGAGTGTGGGGGGGTTGCACTTATGGTCCATGACAGTTCCAGTTTTTGCCTCAGTGGTCTGCAGGTTCCTAAAGGTTGAGAGCCACTGATCTAAATGATTCTAAATGCAGATTTCTTTTGCTAATGAATAATTTTCATCTTTTTTTAAGTGGAGAAGAATATGACTTATATTCCAGCAGAGGATGTTTCAGGTAAACATTTTAGTCTGTTAATTTGAATCTGAGCATTTAAGCCCTATACTGCTGTAAAATAAAAAATAGTGTTTAAAAGTTTCATTTGCCATGGATAGCTGTGCTGTATTAGGAAGTATAAAGTTTCTGCACCCAACTTAGCACCCACACCGTCAAGTTTGAAATCACGTGTCAGAATCTATGCATTTGGTGGTGAGCTTCACATGTTAGAAAAGTGGGTGAATATAGGGGTGAATATAGGGGGTGCAGTTGAACTCCATTTTCTGCCTTTTTTTGTATATGGAGGGTAAGCCCACTGGAGAAGTGTGATCTCTTTGTGGAGCTGGACTTTCCACTGAGGAAATTCACTTTGCTGCTTTTGAAATATTTGAGGTTGGCGTAGAAAAGTAGAGAACAAGTGCATTTTTCACTTCTGTTTTTAATTCTTCTTGTGCTGCAGCCCATAGGCTTGCTTTTGCATACACAGTGTTTCAAAACTTCATTTCAGAAAGTGCAGGTGCATCTTTACTTTCTAGTGCAGGAGTGCTAAACACACGACCTGCAGAACTCTTTAGCCAACCCATGTGGTAATTGGGCTCTTCAGCTGCTGAGCTATGAAATGCCTCAGCAGAAGTGGTGCTGCTGAAAGGACAATGCTGGGAGAGCCCAATTATCATGTGGGCCCCCCTTTCAGCTGTGCTGCTTCTGTTGAGGCGTCACTACACGGAGCACCTCTTAGGTGCTGAACCGAAGTGATGCCTCAGCAAAAATGGTGCTGCTGAAATTGGGTTCTCCCATATTTTGAAAACATGATCAAAGGTTGCATATTTTCTGCCTTTTGCACCTAAGTGAGGACAAAGTGCTTACTACTGGTCATTGCCTGCTTAATTATGTTGCTTTCAGTCCCCAGCAGGTGCCATGAATATTATTCAGCCCCTTGTATGAAACTAGTTTTGAGACCCCTCTTCTAGTTCTTTTGTCAAATTGGAGTGATGTTGAAATCTCTTCCACTGGTCATGGAAGTGGTTGGCTTTTGTTGGTGGGTGAAGGAAAAGACAACTAAGGGGGGGTGAAGGGAGCATAGAGATGGTGATCATGACGTTACATATTTCTATACTGACTGGATTTTTCTTCTGCAGGCCTCCCCATGGAAGAACAGCTAAGAAGATTACAGGAAGAGAGAACTTGCAAAGTTTGCATGGACAGGGAAGTGTCCATTGTCTTCATCCCATGTGGCCATTTAGTAGTGTGTAAAGAGTGTGCCCCTTCCCTTAGGAAATGTCCTATTTGCAGAGGGACAATCAAGGGTACAGTTAGGACATTTCTTTCATGAGGGCATAAAATATGCTTGTCAGATTTTCCTTTTCCCCAGTATTTTTGGTCAACATCAGGGCTATCCAAAGACAACAAACTACCTAAAATTGCTGCAATATGTGAACCAAGTGCTGTAGCTCAGAATCCCTTGGTGACATAGGAACTCTGGCCAGTGTGCACCTTTCTGATCACTGCTATGGCACAAGTGATCACTATCCCAGGCAGCTGACCCTGTTGACACCTGCCCAGTAGTACCTCATAGCCAAATTTAAATTTGGTGATCAGCTTAGCTAATATGTTATAACTGATACAAGTAATCAGTTACCGAAGTTAATAATTAAGCTTTTGGGTGGGTTTAGTGAAAATGAGCTCTAGAATAATCCTCTTTATCTCTTAGTATTAAAATAATGGCAGCATCTGTTATTCCTCAGAAGCAGTTGTGAGGTTCTATTCATATTGGTTGCATAAAAATACTAGTAAGCAATGTTTGAATTCTCTTTATTTGTATTTATTTGAATGTTTTATTATACATGTGATATATATATTTATACAGAGACACAGAGCAATATTTACAAATAGCAATTTCTCTGTGAAATAAACTGACTGGTAAACACGCTTGCAAAAGTGTCTGGAATTTTATTTTTTAATTTATGACTAAAGATGCCCTTTTAAAGCTGGTACTTTCCAGTTTTTTCGCCCACATGTGTGTATTCTAGGGGAGAATGTTTTTAGCTGCTGGGTGTTGAGAACAAATGCCTGCCTGTTGCTATTTCATGCATCATATCACATGAAGTAGGCTGCAGCCCACAGTTGCTTTATTTAAAAAAAGTAATTGGTCTCTACAGTGCCCCAGGCTTATATTCTCTCACTTTACTTACCACTGGCCCAATAGAATATTTAGTGGTGTTGGAATGCTTTTATGTTTTATATTCAATTGGCAGAGCTTTACATCCACATCCTAAACAAAGGTGGCTGGTGGGCTAGATAAAGTGTTCGGTCTTGTACTGTGGAGACCTGCATTTTAATCCCTGCCCATCTATGTGACCTTGGGGTTGTGCACTATGCATTTCCCACGCCTATCTGCCTCACAGGATGGTTGTGAGGGTAACATGGGATGATGCTGATGTATACTATTCTGAACAGCTTGGAGGAAGGGCAGAATGTACATTTGAGTGATAATGATCTACTGCAGTGCTTCTCAAACTTCTAGCGCCAGGACCCACTTTTTAGAATGAGAATCTGTCAGGACCCACTGGACATGATGTCATGACTGCAAGGGGCATCATCAAGCTGGGAAAACTTTTAACAATCCTAGGCTGCAATCCTGCCCACATTTACCCAGGAGTGAGCCCCATTGACTATCATTGTTAAAAGCATATACATAGTAGTTTGCTAAAATTACAGATCTGTAGCATTTCCCCAAATGCAGTCGCATACCATGGGAGCATCAAGTCTAATATATTAAAATATTGAAATGATTGGGGTGCCACCTTAAATTGGCTCGTGACCCACCTAGTGGGTCCGGACCCATAGTTTGAGAAACACTGATCTGCTGTGGTCCAGGGAAACTGGATTCAGATCTTCACTTAACCATGCAGCTGACCAGCTAATGTTGGACTCAGGCAGAGTAACTGGCCCAACCTTACCTCATAGTTGTAAGGTAAATGGGGGAACGTGTAGGGGCAGGAGAATCATATACCACCCACAGCTGATCTTCAGTATCATGCAAATGTTATGGAAGGGGGTTGCCTATCTACTTGCTTGGATGACATTTTTCCATCCATATAGTTTCCCCTATACCAACCCCAGTTATATCACAAAGGGCTTTTTATGACAAGGTTTGCTTTAGAGAATCATTAAGTTGAAATCTAAATCAAAACAATGGCTGTGTTCTTTGATACACACTTCTGGAATAGGCTAATTTATGGAAAACTACTAACCAGCAACACCAGCAAGTTAGAAAACAGTTCAGCAAACGAAGCTGCAATCAATATGGGCTGTAAATTGGTGTGATGTGCATGTAAACTTGGGATTAAAACAGTGGTTCTGTAATAGTCCAGTTTTACTCACATGCATGTCCTGATTGAGCAGCTGAGCCCACCTGTCTGGATAAAGAAATGAGGCAGAAAGGCCATTCAATCAGGTAAACCTACCCAAACCTAGGTTTCTTAAGAACAAGGATATGTCAGGATGTTTTGCCAGGTTAGCCATTGGAAATTGTTGCTGGTTTACAGAAGGTACATCACTTACTCTCCAGTGAGGCCAGCATTCTTAGGACAATGTAAATAGCTAGTAACAGATACTGTATTCTAGCAAGCAATTTTTAGGGGAGTAACTGTTTTGCCTCCTTTTTTTACTCCAAGTCAATCCTGCAGACTTTCCTGCTGTAGGATTTCTTAGGTGTACATTCTTTTCTCTTAAGTAGCTACCATCTCCCCCTTCTGGGTGTTGCTAGTTACTGCATCTCAAACAGTTTTGTTCTTCTCTCAACCCCTGCCTCATTTTGTTTAATCCCTTCCAGGTTTTTAATAAGCTCACTTCTGTCTACTTCATGTTCACTGTTAATTTGTTGAGCTGTCCTATTGGATTGTTATCAGGTGTTAGTGAACTTGGGATTTTAACAGAAACGACTGGGTTCTGTGCTTTTCCTTGGAAAGGAGTTTATTTTGCAAAGGTCAGAGGTTTTTCTTTTTCCCTAGTTTCCTTAATGTGGGGTGGTGGCAGTGGATATATCTACCAATTCTGCCCTCCCCCATAACTGCTGATCCAGGAAATCAGTGAAGCAGAGGCCTGGAAGGTATGAGTACTAGCCCAGCACTTTCAAACACTTTCCTGTGGATGTTTAAGAACAGGAGCTACCCTCAGCTGACTCCACTACCCATAAAAGCCCTATAGTACCCTAGCTGGCTACTGTTTCAATAAGGCTCAGCAAACAAAAGTATTTAACATTAAACCTAAAGGCGTATAAAGGGTTTTCAAGAATGTTTTCCCCTGATGTCAACAGTGATACAGTGAGGTTGTCCAGTGGGCCTCCTTGGAGAGACTTCAGTTTTGCAGTTGTGATGTCCCCACAACAAAGGGCCTGGTGAGCTAGTCTGATTCTATCTTCCTTGAATAAGTCTTGGGAGCAGAGCTGCCTCCATATCTTAAAACTGAACCATTCGCATCCCATTGGCAGGTGTAGATATCTGGAAGAGGACCAGCCATTTCTGTGCAAGGTCTGCCACATCTTTTCTAGTGAGAAATGGATCACAGCCTCCCCTAAACAGTGACAAAGCCTGTTCAACATCCAGGGTTTCTTTCCACTTCCTGTGTTAGTAGCTACTTTAGGTTCAGACCTGGCAAACAGAGTTTGGGCAAAAGACAGCTGCTTGCAGAAAGTGTCCTTCACATCATTCTGTATTTCTTAAACATTTAAAGCTTATTGAACCTCTATGTTTGCAAGTGCACAGGCAGACACAAAATACTTCTGTGGAATGCAAGTAATGACATGTAAGCTATGCTGGAATGTTGCCATTGTGTATTGAGCAGTTGCTTCAGTGTCAAGCAGTAGTAATTGCTAAAGAGGTCCTAAAGGGTGCCTGGAGGTGGCTTATTGTGAAAGTCAAAGGTGAAAGGGCATAGGGCGAACAACTGCAGTGCATGAAGGAATGGCTTGGGGAAAAGTGGAGTGTAGTTACTGAGCAAGAATAAGGTGGAATTTTTGCTGCCCTCCTGCTTAAAGGGTTCCTTCAGCACTAGGTGCTGGAGAAACATCTAAAAGTCAAACAAAGCCCTGCTTGCAAGCTTACACTCTTTCATTATTCTCTATGGTGTAATCACTGCTGGATTGGTTGCACCCTTCTGGTGTCCTAATGTACTTTGCTCCACTTTGTTGTTGTCATCGTCCTGCCACTTGGTTGATGTAACACGTGCTACAAATAGAAAGGCTAAATATGGTTCTTTCTAGTTTCAGTAGTTTTTTCAAAAGTCCGGAGCTATTCCTACTTCCAGGAGCCTTTTGTGTGCAGAGAACCACAGGGGAAAACCTGATTGGCTGGAGAAAAGAGACAAGAACAGTGAAAGCCTTGGGCTGGTGTGCTTGCTTTCTAGATTCTAGGTCCCTGGGGAGCGGGCAACCTGGAAGTGTGTCACTCTACTACTACCATATGTAAATATGGCTGCTGGGGGGGGGGGGCTTCAGAGGTTGGCCTAGTATGCCCTCAGCCAGTGCCTGACCTGACTGACATAGAATCTGCACTGTGTTCCACTGGTACTGCGGGGCCAGCCTGGCGGGCCCTTGGATGTACATGGACTTTAACCAGCACCTGACCTGACCAATCCTGGATATCAGCCCTGGAGGTGCTATAGATTAGCAGCAGAGCACATGCTTTGCATGCAGTTAAGTTCTACGCCAGTGTTTCTCAAGGTTTGTTCGCCTTACCACTGCATATGGTTCAGCTGTTTGAAGTAATACCAGAAATAACTGGTGATTACATCATCCCCAGTTACTACTGGGTTGGGAGGCCAGATAAAATGCAACAAACACCAGTAAGAGGCTCAGGGTGGACAGGAGGGCTTTTTCAAGCCTAGAAAAACATACTTTGGAGGTCTGCCTGCTGAGCTGCGCTTCCTACTGCTTTTGTGTCACATTCCTGGGCTTGTTGCTGGGGCAGCAGGGGTCCAAGGGTCCCAGGAATACCACCAGACACCACCTCAAGCCTGTACCACTGGTTGAGAAACACAGTTCCAGGCCTATCACCTTCAAAAGAGTAGGAAAAGAGCTCTGCGTGGCACAATATCTAAATTGTAAGAGCATATTTCTGCCCCTGGATAGAGTAAAATATGCAAATGCGTACATATGAATTTGCACTGCTTCTCAGTCATTCTATTTTGAGAGGAATTCTGTACAACAGAGTGGGCTGGAATGCAAGAATTAGACGTCTTTCCATAAATTGGCAGATAACGCAACTAAAATTTAGCTAACTTGGGTTCTTTATAAGGAGAACACGAAAGATCTTTTGCTGTGGGACAGTTTAAATTTCTTTCGAGACCAAAGTGCATCTCCGCCAAAAGCCATATGGAAGATATCAGCGTCCAAAACTTTGAAAATAAGAACTGTTCTCCTGGCTTCAGCACTCGACACAAAAATAGAACAGCAAAATTGCCGTGCAGAGCTGAACTCTCAGCGACCCTTTTGCAAAGAGCTTTGAGCAGACCCCGGAAGACAAAAGGCAAAGATAAACACCAGCTTCCTAGGCAAGATCTGGCCGGCTTGAATAGTTTCAGAAAGTCAACATTGTAAACTCAGCTGTTTATGTTACTGGGGAGGAAAGTTTAATGCTGTCAGGAAAACTTTGAAATTCATTTATACCACAGTTGTAAACCGTTCACATCTATGTGAAGCTGCTGGTTGAGATCACCTGGAGATTCAGTGTCATTGATATGGGAAATGAACCCAGCTCTGGCTCTTGTTTCCAACTGCTAATTCTAGGGAGCTGGAAGATGTTTGGTGCTTGAGGTAGGAAAGAGGGGGACAAACTGATACTTCATTCAGATAAGGCAGAGGCACCGTAAGCGGTGGCATCCAGGTGGAGATATGCATCAAAGACAGAATCTTAAAACACAAAGACAAACAAGCCTTGCTGAGGGAGAATCAGCATGGCTTCTGTAAAGGTAAGTCTTGCCTCACAAACCTTTTAGAATTCTTTGAAAAGGTCAACAGGCATGTGGATGCAGGAGAACCTGTGGACGTTATATATCTGGACTTTCAGAAGGCGTTCAACACGGTCCCTCACCAAAGTCTACTGAAAAAACTCCACAGTCAGGGAATTAGAGGGCAGGTCCTCTCCTGCATTGAGACCTGGTTAAAGACCAGGAAACAGAGAGTGGGTGTCAATGGGCAATTTTCACAATGGAGAGAGGTGAAAAGTGGTGTGCTCCAAGGATCTGTCCTGGGACAGGTGCTTTTCAACCTATTCATAAATGACCTGGAGGTAGGGTTGAGCAGTGAGGTGGCCAAGTCTGCAGATGACACCGAACCTTTTCAAGTGGTGAAGACCAGGGAGGAGGAGCCAACAGTGGATGAACAGACATGTCTCCAGGGGCTCCTGAGAGATAGTCTATTTTTCCCCAAAAACTGCAAGTCTGAAGAGATAAGATCTTTCCACGGAGCAGGTACCAGAGGTTTTGAAAGCCCGACGGGGGGGGGGGGAGGCTTTCTTCTCGGAAACCTAATCGTCAGGGACAGTATTGAGGGAGGTGCAGTGTCTGCAATCAAGCTGCTGGCTCCATGATAAGATACCATATGGAAGAAAAAGCATGACGCGTAAAGCTTAAGTTGGAAATTTAAGATATGTGTTGATATTGTTGCCGGCTTTGATTGACTGATTTGGCTAAAAGCCCTGGATACATTGAAGGCGTTAATGAGAAACTTTTTAAGGATGTTGAAAGTGCGCTTTATCTTTGTAGTGGAATAAATTGGGTAGTGGATTATAATTATAATTTGGTGTGTGGACTAAAATCCAGAATTACTTGTGGACATAATTTTTATTAGACTTGAAAGAGTTTTGTCTCCTTGAGACTGTTTCTTTCTTTTTGTTTTTCTCGATTAATCACACTGTTATCTGTAAAAAAAATTCAAAAAATGCCTGACTGAAAAAACATGCGGTGGAAGTAAGGAGAATAATACGCTGTGGACATCTTGTGGATCAGAGAGAAATTGCAAGATGGAGCCTGTTCCAGATATTTGGACTCAAATGATCCTCAAAAATTTGGAAAAATTGCTCACAATGAGAAGACAGCAGCTGAGTTGATCCTTGCAGAGTCAAGCCAGTTTAAAGATTCTCTTTCAACAGAAAGATGTGTGCAAGGAGCAATTGGAAGATGTGAAGAAAACAAGATAAACCGGAAAAGATGATGATGAGGGATGAAATTATCATCAGAAGAGTGGATACAGAAATTAGAAGAGTGGAAAATCAACAGGATCTAGAGGGGATGCTGATGGAGAGTGAAATAAAGAAGATGGATAGAGTAACATGGGTGCACAAAATACAAAATTTGTTGGAACAAGAAGAAGAAAACATATCCTAGTTAATTGGAAGAATGAACATAATTTATACAAGAAAGTGTGGGCTTATTGGATTCTGTTATGGAGATAAATTATTAAAGATAGTACAGGAGAAAAAATGGAAAGAAAGAAAGAAACCTGAGGGTTAACCAGACGGTTAAAGAAAATTGGAGGATTTTATTTAGTCAATAACTGGTTTAAATTTACTTAAAAAATAAATATATACGAAATTGATATATATGAATTAGAATTAATTAGAAAAAATAGCTGGAAATGTTAGTGTGTGGATGAATTGTTTTACAGGTGGTTATTATGTTAAAGAAAAAAATGTAATCAGATTGGAGAATTAGATTGGAGAATGGTAAAGAACATATTATAAGAGTGTTAGTTTTATTATAATTTGGAAATTAGATTATTATTTGATATTAATGAGTAATTGAACTAGTTGAGATGATAAAAAGTGAATATTTAGAAAAGATATTATAGGGAATTAGGAAAAATCTATTATATTTGATATAAGAAATATATAAATGAGTAGAAGAGTTAGAAGTAGATAGAAGAATTGTTTTATATGTTATACTTTGGTAATTAGATTATTTTGTTTTAATATTAATGAGTAATTGAAGTAAGTTTATGTTTGATAGAAAGTGAAAATTTAGAAAATATAATACAGGGCATTAGGGAAAATTTAGTATATATTATATAAATAAATGGATAAACTAATAAGAGGCAGAAGTACATGAGTAGTAGATTAGGAGATATAGTATGATTAATAAGTAATGGTATATGGTATTTAGCACTCCTAAATATGTTATATCAATTTTGGAGGCCTGTGTTATACTGATTTATATGGAATAGTGTGATTCAGTACAAGACAGCTTCCAAAACTGCGAAGGCTGTACCACATCAGACCCAATCTGCACATTATGGGGATCAGTGAGGACTCTTCTTGCCTTGTGTTTTACTTGCATTTTCTAACTACATGTTATCAGAGACTCTGAGCTCACCCAGGCAGGCAAGGCCACACATCTCCTTGTAAATCTCTAGTAATTTGCACTGCCAAGGTAGACACATGAATCATGAAAAACCGAGGTGGCAGTATTTAAACATAAAAAACATATGTATAAATAGTGGAGCTATAGATCTGTATGAACATTATACCATCTAAAACAAATGTGTATAAATTGATCCCCCACCACATCTTTAGATAGTCAGTTATGGCCCCTATGTGCCACCAATGTGGGAATCACATGACAGTAAACTACTATGGCTACTCAAATTTCTCTGTCAAACAAACAAATGTGCCACTTTCCTCAAATTGAAAAACAATGTAGAAATAAGCTTCACTGGAAGTGAAAAAAACAACTCCTACATGCAGTCCTAAGTTTGTATAGGGAAGGGTATATTATTACTTTCAGGGGCCTGGAGGAGGCTTTGATGATAAAACAGCAGACAAAAGTACAAAGGGAAGACAACAGGCACTGCAAATAGATTTTAAAATTTTATATATATATAAGCAGCACAGTACAGTAAATTTCTTCCCTTATGAGAACAGTGCATGAGGCTTCTCAGCAGAAACATAATAAGGCTGAGGACAGAGGATAGGTTTTGTTTTTTTTGGCCAGACAGCAGAAGGCACTTTGAAAGAGAGATCACTCCTCATGGTATTAACACTCATCCTCCTTTTGCATCTGGCAAATGGGTTTTGGAGGCTGACATCCTGTTGGTGAGAAGTGTCTTTGTATTTGGGCCACGTTACCGAAACTCTATGAAGCACAGTTCTATAACATAAGAAGGTCTTGCTGAATCAGGCCAAAGACCAATCCAGTTCAGCTTCTTGTATCTCATAGCGGTCACTTCAGGGATCACTGAAGACAACAAAATACCTGTATCCTGTTGCTAGTTCCTTGCATCTGGCATTCAGAATACAGTGTATTCTGTTACAGTTGGTTGAGATGTCCTGCAGATGAAGGGAGGCTGATACTGAAACTAAGAGTATTACAGTTCTGAAAAATCCAATAAATTTTACATAATTAAAAAAATCTACATTTCTCAAGAGGTGACGGACAAAAGAAACAAGTGTATATACCATGAGAAGCAAAGCATCTCTTAGCCTGTGTGGACGTTCCGAAAAACATACAATCTGTCCCCATCCTTTGTGCATTTTCACATTCAGTCATTTTCAGTAGAAGCCTTCCAACAAATCTTTCGCTACCTCCTTTACTACTTTTTGTGCTTCTCACACATAGGTATGAACACAGGTAGAATAATAATCACACAATTGTATTATGCAGGTTGGCAACTTATGGTTCATAGCCTAAGACCTCATTCCTAGGATCTCTTATGGTCTCACTTTTGACTCGATGAACTCAGCTGGCCCAATATTGCAAAGCCATTGAGCAGTTGTTTCAAGCACCAAGCTTTGCCAGATTGTTTCAATATATCTTACCGTTAAGAAATGGCAGGATCACATCACCAGGTCAAAAGTTTGTGTGAATCTGCCTTTGCAGCAAGAACATTCCTGTTCATGTCCCATGACTCAAACTATACCTCAAACCCAGAAACGGTAGGCACACAGATGATGTACCATTTTCAAAAGCAACACAATGATAAAACAAACACAATCCCCCCTACCCAATGCAAAAAAAACCCCAACACGCACATCGCACCCCACCCACCTGTCCCTTGACATTAGAAAATAGACAAATATTTTCTTAAAAATCCAGGCATATACAAAGTTTGAAATTCCCTACTTTGACAAAAGATTCCCCCCCCCCCAAAAAAAAACCTCATTCCAGAAAGCTAACACAAACAAACTGAAAATATTGCTTTTGGATTCACCTGTCATCTTTGAAAAGGAAACTTCATTTTTGTTTTTTTTGTCCAGCAGGGTTTGGATTAGCTGTGGTACAAAAAGATCACGTATCTTAACAGAGTGGCTTAGCATAGCCAAGCATGCTCAGCACATGGTTACTGCAATAAGCTATCTTACATGATAAAGATAATTTCTCCAATCTTCTGTGCGCTAACAGATAAGTGAGCCTAACTTTAAATTAACCTCTTTTCATTTCTTGAAAAAGTGGCCGATACTCAGTTACAAATTGTGACCCCCGTTCCTGGAATTCTTCACGGAAAACTTGTCGAGGTACTCAGCATCATTATGGAATCCTTTGCAGACTTTGAGAGATGTGCTGGATAGGAAGTGAAGCGCCCCTGTGTGAGCTGTGAGCGATTTTTCCTTTAAAGCCTGTTTCCTGGAACAAATGGTTTGTACAGAGCATTTGATAAAGCACTTGTTTCTAAAGTGGGGGTTTCACCTCTGTCTTCTGAGTATAAACTTTAAATGATGGCATCGTGTTCATCACTGGGGAAAAAAACAACCACAACAAGTTAAGGAACTATAAGCAGTAATGAAGATTAAATTCACAAAGATATTGAACTCTGTGATTTCCCCTCTACCCCACTCTTCATTTTGTTAATGGTACCAGGTGATGTTCAAGTCTCCACAAAGAAGTCAGAGTGTGGTTGGGTGTTCTGTCACTCAGATTGTGAGAGTGGATTGTGATACATCCACCTGGCAGGCTACTGCTGCTGGGCCAGGTGGATCATTGATTTGTTTTAACAAGACAATTATGCTGTTCTAATGTCTTCTTTATCACTGCATCCTCCCTAATAGGAAAAGTTAACACATCTGGGGCTTTTAAGTTTAGGAAAAACTTAAGAGGGACTAAGAGGGAACAGAACATGACAGAGGTATAAAAAATTACACAGGGTGTGGAAAAGGTGGATATACACTTATCTCCTTCTCCTGTAATACTAGAACCCTAGACCATCCAACAAAACTGACCAGTAGGCTATACTCATCCTAAGGGGTTTGTGCCACTGCACAGACCCCTTCAGTTGTGGCACAGCGACATGGTGACATTTTATGGTGTTCAGCAATGATGTCATACACCACTGCCAACTTCTGAGCTGCTCAGACTTAAGCCGTGTGGCCAGGCAGCTAACTGGGAATGAGACTGGAAGGAGATTCAAAATGAGAAACACACAGCCCATAATTAGTCTGTGGAATCTGCTGTGAAAGTAATGGTGATGGCCACTTAACTGGCTTTAAAAAGGGATCGAAAAAAAATAAATGGAAGGCAAATCTATCGATGGTTGCTCGGTGTGATGGCTACAAGCCATCTCCAAATTCAGAGGCAGTATGGTATGGGGGTACCAGTTGGTGCCTACATATCCTGTTTGTGGGCTTCCAGGGGGCATCTGATTGGCCACAGGGAAACAAGATGCTAGACAAAGGGCCGAATCCTATCCAAACTTTCCAGCTTTGATGCAGCTTCATCCTGCAGTGAGGGGTGTAGTCATGGAGGCCTCCTCAAGGTAAGGAAATATTTGTTCCCTAACTTTGGGACTGCACTGGCACTGAAAAGCTGGATAGGATTGAGCTGTATGGCTCCTATATACACATTCCAGAGAGAGAGCCCCACTGAACACAGTGGGGCTTATTTCTGAGTTGAGATGTACAGGATTGTGCCATAAGTGATTGATCCAGCACAGCCCTTCTTACTCTGGGCTGAGAGAGAACTTCTAGTACTAGGAAAAGAGCACAGACTGAAACTGTGCCTTCCTCTGATGGCTACAGTGAAAGCTGTTTTAAACTGGGTTCAGTTATTTGAATGACTACGTGCTATTTTTCAGGAGGTGGTTTTACAAGCAGCAGGAGACATGAAAGTTTGCTTATGCAGGGAAGGCTTTGAATCCACCAAAGGGCTAAAACAGTTCAAAAGAGGGGATGTCAGAGCTCCTGCCCTCTCTAACATCAAAGGAAGTCACCTCAAATCAAACCAAATAACTCCAGTTGTTAGGAATGACTACAAAGGATTTAGCTACACAACATCCCCAGAGGTACAAGGGTATGGTGGTCGTGTCTATCTCAGGAACAAAGTCATAGTTGGGATTAAAATAAATGGGGGTCTCAGGCCCCCAGCAATGCAATTTCAATGGCAATTCCATGTTCTCGTTTCTCAGAGTCAATGGTCCAGAGTCCAGCAAAACTGCAGCTCTAGCACTTAAAGTAGGAATCCATTGCTACTGCAACAGCAGCCAACTAGATTTTTCCTATTCTGTCCTTATCTATCGTAAATCCTGATTCTATATACCCATTTTAGCTGCAGCAGAAGAACAGTGACTAGCTGCACTGCTCCCCAAGGGGGATCCTGCACTAGGGGGATGCCTGTGGAATGCAAGATTCTGGACTAGGCAGACCTTTGGTCTGATCCAACAGGGCTCTTTTGTAATATTTGCACCCCTTGTGTCTTTACAGGTTTCTAAGAGCTGGCTTTTATGCTCTGAGGCGGTGCAATAAAATGGTGCCAGAACAAGCATTCAGCCACATGGCTGAAACTTAGCTGTGGTTCCAGTTCAAGGTTAGAAAACAACACTGTTGAAGTTGAAGAAGTACTCCATGAAAGGTATGGTTGACTTCCTGCACCTGATTCTAACAAAAAAAAAAGTTAAAACAACCATTATTTTAAGACAAAGCATAGAGAAGGGAACGTTAATAAAAGAAATTTGCCTGCTACAAAACGTACATGGTCCGGTACTGGACGCCCCTCTTTGCATGGTAGGTTCGGCAGCCAATGTAGCCAATCGCAAGGACGACTAGGGTCAACACAATGCCACCTATGAAACTGCCCACGCTGAACCCCGAAGCTTTGATTTGGGCAGCAGTCGCTTTGGGAGTGGCTAAAAGAAGAGAAAACAAACATGTTTATAGAATTTTGCCTGCAGTCTACCAACCCTCTGTCACAGTAGCCTCCTTTCTCTGAGCCAATAACCCAAGTCTTGCCCCTCTTGCACAAATGATTACTACTGAACTATTTTTACTGACTTAAATCATCTCAATGCCTTTTTAAAAACTTTTGTGACAGTCTGGGCCAGATCTTCCACCCAGGCAACGCACCCCTCAATTTTATCTACCTTTGAGAGGAAAGATGTACAGTCTGGGAATTCTGCTATGAGGCCAACTGAAGCAGTTGCCTCTGGCAGCAGATCGATGGGGAGCGCCCATCTCTGTCTGCCTATTTGCCTCCGCTACTGCTACTCCTCCTCTTCTGTATTGGAAGATCTGGCGAGGAGGTAGATGTGGTGTCAGCAGTAGCCCCTTTAAGAGTTAAGGCCAGGGCTCTCAGCAAAGGGTGTGTTGCCCAGCTGCAGCCACTACAGGCAATAGGGTCCTTAGGGATATAAGGAGCACCTGAGGCAGGAAGGGTTGGTCCATTGTAGAAGGAGTGTAGGTTGGAGGTAGGAGAGGAGACTGACTTGGCTTATTGACTCTGGACTTCGGCTTGGCAACTCTGACTGATCTGACTGACTTACCTGGAATCTGACCTCAGCCTGTGACTCGGCTTATTGACTTTGGACTTTGACTTAGGTACTCTGACTTTGTGGCTAACAGACCTACTGGACTGTTGACTTATGGCTCTGTCTTGTGGACTGACTTTCTGGCTAATTGATTATCTGGCTCACTGGCTAACAAACTACTCGAAGAGGCTGCAGAAAGCTGGAGGGCTGAGGTGTGCTGCTATACCTGGAAGGACTGCTGCCTTAGGAACTAGGAGGAGGGGTCCCTGCAGTTTAAACAGGCAAGCTACCCTGGTGGTGGAGTCTAGCAGTACTGCTGTAGAGAACTGGGGCCTTCTTCCAAGGTTTCTCCTAGCCCGTTTCCATTTTTTAAACTTCCATTTGCAAAATATGAGATTCAAGTTTCACAAACGGTATATTGATTTGTTGACTGACGTAAACTTAAATGGAATTCCATTCTGGCAGGCAACACAATTGCCTGAAAGTGTTGTAGATGGCATGCAGAGATCTGGCAGATTTTAGGCATTAGTGCAAAGTTTCAGGTTGTACAAGCAATAGGAGAACAAGATGTTAATCAACTAAAGAGGGCTGGTTGCAAAATCTTTAATTGTATAAGACCTTATAAAAACCATGTGTTGGTTGCTCAGCTCCACTACCTCCTTTGCTATTTCACAAACCCCCTAAAGCAAAATTTTAAGCGTAAGTGACTGCACGGCTGGAAATGAATGCTCTTCCACATGAAAGAATTCTCTCTGAGCAGAAATTTAACAGGTCAGAGAAAAGAGCTTGAAGCCTACCTTTTTCCTCATCATGCTAGTTTTATATGTACAAGGATATGAAAGTGTTGCCGCTCAGGCACTGAGTTTTTATTGAGCTGACAAACTAAGCCCTCCACTCAACCAGAATACAGTGGCCAAATCACTGAGAAGAGGTGGTCACAAAGAACACACCTGTCACCCATGCTTAAAGAATTACACCAGCTTCCAGCCAGCTTTTCAGACTCAATTGAAAAGTACAGTAGTTTCCCTCCCCATATCTGCAGGTGCAGTTTCTCTAGTTTCAGTTATCCGCGGACCAAAAATATTAGAAGAAAAACTTTTCCCCCAGCATTTTACTGGCACACTCCAGTCTATCTCTGGAGTCTCTTTCCAGCACTCATTCAGGTATGCTCTGGTTTTCCTGGTTTCTCCCAAGTTTCACAACCTAACTTGGGCAGGGGAAAGTTGCCCAAGTTAAGACTATGCAGGCAAAACACACAAGTTGAATTGTGCCTGAGAAAATGAAAAATGACTTGTACTGTATACAACTGTATCCACAGTTTCAGATAAACACGATAGGTTTTAGAACATATTGCCCTGGGGGGGCGCTACTTTACTGGTTTTGGCTGGTAAAACCCTGAATGTCTGGAAACTGTGTTCTGTAAGAATTCCGGCATCCAGGTGTACTTTCTTGGGCTTCAGAATTGTCTAGAGGAGGAACCCCAATTTCTGAAGTTAGATGGGTGGCTACAAGAATAGGATCTCCACAGTTCTTTTTGTACACCCTTTTTGTAGAATCAGCACCACAGAAGTGAAAATCAGTCTCATTCTTTGGTGGTTTTCAGGAGGCTAGTGGAAACTTTCAGCAGGGCTGACTGATTTTGGCAATGATGCTTTAAACCAGCTGTTTTACATTCCACCAGCTTTTGCTCGCACCATCAGTTGCCTTTTCAAAAACACAGCTACTTTTTTTCTTTTAAGTAAAATCAGACTGTTTTGGACTAGGAAGAAGATAACAATTTTTTAAAACCGCACAACTCCATTGCCATCACTGTTGTGATTTTTCAGACCTTCACAAAATGCAGTTGTCCATCATTGTGGTTATTTACTAAGAACACCTAGAACTGACATCTCAAATTGCCCACAATGTAGATGCAGCCCAGATGATGTATCTGATATCCATTGGGAAATGAGCAGAACAACACATACCTGTGGCGGAAGGGGAAGGCACAGTCTTGGAGGTCGCTTTTGTCACAGCGGACAGTGTTGTTGGTTTCGCAGTGGTAGCATTTGTCGTTTTATTGGTAGGGACTGCGCTGGGGGTGGTGGTATTTGTGGAGTTAGTCACAGTAGGAATGGGTCTTGAAGAAGTTGCATTTTGGGGAGCGACAGTAGTGGTGTTTTTTGCTTTAGAAGGACCTGTAAACATTGTCAATAGTTGTGTTACTACATGCAGTAACAGGAGTGACAACAAAATACATAATTCTACTATTTTACAACAGGAATGTATGTTCCTTGATTTGTAAAAAACAGCAAGTTTCTCTGATTCAAGAATAAGACAACACTCATCACGTTTATGCTTAAGTAAATGTCCACTCATGGAATAAGAGGACTTTCCATGGATCAGTAAGTGGTTAAAGAACAGAAAACAGAGTAGGAATACATTTTCACAGTGATAAGAGGTAAAAAGTGGAATCTCACAAGGATCTGCCTTAGAATGTATATCAACTAGTTCATAAGTGATCTGGAATTAGGAGTAAACAGTGAAGTGGCTAAATTTGTATATATGGGGGGAGGCCCCATATCTGCAGATTGGGTATGGGCCCCCACAGTGCGCCCCCCTGCACAACCCCTCCAGAAGACTTCTGAGCCCAGCAGAGCCCAAGGATGTCTGTCTCCAGGTGACTTCGGTTTCACGAAGACACTGGTAATGATGTTTCTAATACATTTTAAGGCAGTGAGAGACCTGCAGAAGCCTTGGAGAGATAAGGCTCAGAGAAGACCACAGTTAAGGGGGGCACACCTGTACCACCAAATTATTCCAGGCGGTAGAAACCAAAGTAGACTATGAAGAGCTCCAAAAGGACTTCTCCAAACTGGATGACTGGGCAACCAAATGTTAAATGTAGTTTAAGTCCATAAGTGCCAAAGTGATGGACATAGGAGCATAAAATATCCACAAATACACTGACTGGGTCTGAGCAGTAGGCGATGAACCAGGAAAGAGATTGCTGTGATGGGGTTATGATGGATACATCAGTGAAAACAACAACACAGTGCATGGCAATGGAAAAAATGACAAATTCCATGTGAAGGTTCACTAAGAAAAGGATTGAAAATAAGAATGCTAATATCATATTGCCTCTACAATATATTAATATGTTGTGCAACCACATGTGGAATATTGTGTTCAGTTCTGGTTGCCACACCTCAAGTAGGATACTGTAGAGCTGGAATGATCAGAGGGTTGGAACACTTTTCATGCCAGGTAAAGCTTCAGCGCTTGGGGCTTTTTTGCTTGCAAGAAAGGTGACAACAGGTGACACAACTGAGACATAACAATATGGATGGTGTGGAGAGAGTGAACAGAAATGTTCCTATGTCTAGAGCCAGGGGTCATCCAATGAAACTGAGTGGTAGGATAGACTAAGGTAGGTACCTAATTCATCTAGAGGCAACTGATGGGCTACCATGAGAAACAGGATCCTGGACTAGGTGGGCCTTCGGCCTGATCCAGCGGGGCTTTTTGTATGTCTCAAGCCAAGGCATGATATAAACTTTGTCGTTCATGACTCAAGCCTTGGTCACTGTACCAGTGAAACCCCCAGGTTAATTTTGCTTCAGCCACAAAATCAGTGGGTCGCTTTAGGCAAACTATGATTTTTCAACCACAACCAACTAACTGTGTTTATTATTATTATTATTATTATTATTATTATTATTATTATTAAGTTTTTATTACTTGGTTCTTATTATTTGATTTTTCTCTCTAAACCACTTTGCGAACTTTTAAGAATCATAATTAATAATATTACTTGGAAATATTTTGTTATTAAGGCTGGGATAAAATGTATATTAACAACAAAATATTTCCAAGGCGGCTGTGGCAAGTTAACACTTATCCAACAAATCAATCTTAAACACAAGATAAAAACAATAAACATTTCAGGAAGGGGAGTAAAGAGCTGGTAAGAACAGTCACAGTTTCCTGTTTTAAGGCCTGGGCAAACAAAGCTGTCCCCATCTGGTGCCTGCCCTAATTAGATACAAGGTGCATCTACAGGCCTGAGGAAAGTATCCCAGCGGCACTGTGGAGAAGGTCTAATTCTCAGCTGCCACCCACATAAGAGGAGCCCCACTGGATCAGGCTAAAGGCTCATCTAGTCCAGCTTCTCGTTTCTTACAGTGGCCTGCCAAGTGCTTCAGGGAGCACACAAGACAGCAAGACACAACCTGAAGGGTACCAGGAGCCCTTGCATCTGGCATTCTAAGATAGCCTACTTCTAAAATCAAGAGCTTGCACATACCCACCATGACTTAACTCGTGATGGACTTTTCCTCCAGCAATTTGTCTAATTCCCTCTTAAAGGCATCTAGGTGAGATGCCATCACCACTTCCTGTGGCAGGGAGTTCCACAGATTAATTACATGCTGGGTAAGGAAATATTGACTTTTGTCTGTCCTAATTCTCCCAACATTCAATTTTAGTGGATGCCCCCTGGTTCTGGTGTTATGTGAGAGGGAAAAGAGCATCTCTCTATCCATGCTATCCGTCCCCTGCATAATTTTATATGTCTCAAACCCATCTGACCTTAGTAGGCAGGGCTACTGGAAAATGCCTCTCTAGACCATCTAAAAAAACCCCCACAGGTAGATCTATATGGGTATAATAATCATAACATTTTGCAAATACTACTGAATAGATTTTTTTACTCTATCTTTCCTACATTTATGGAGACATTTAAGGCAGTTGAGAGAAAAAATTTAGAGAAAGAATGCCCTGGTCCAAACATCCACTAAACTAGTGGATCCACTAGTGGATCCAAACATCCACTAAACTAAACATCCACTAAACTAGTTTAACTATGCAAGCTTCAAATGTGTGTGCTTTCTTCCCTTTTCCTTCACACGCAAGAAGGATCTAAAGCTTCAGTTTGCATTATGGAATAAACCACAGCCTCCTGTTTTATTTGTATATACAAAACTGCGAGTTTGTCCAAACCATAGTTACGTAACAAATCATGGTTTGTTACCCAACCATGGCTACATTCCTGTGCACACTTTCCAGAGAGTGAGTGCCAGTGAGTACTGTGGAACTTCTGAACAAACACACACAGGATTGCCCTGCACAGTTTGTACAAATCACAGTTTCTCATGTGAAATGAGCAACTACAGTTTGTTCCTTAAGATAAGCAGAAGTGTTAGATCACTTCCCTTTGAGGGAAAAGAGACAAAGGTGAAGCACACAGTCCCAAGGTAAGCCGCAGTTGATGCCAAACCATGGTTTCATATTATGCTGAAACTGGGCTATTGTATATGAAGCACCCTGAGCATTATGAAGTGCAAAGTAAATGCTTAAATATACAGTTACACTATGTTAATTGCTTATGTAATGGTCACATATTTACTCATGGGTGAACATGTTCATTATTAGTGGTCTCACTCATCCTCCTTGTTAAAACAGGATTCCCTCCCTCTGAGGTATCTGTAAATCAAACTGCTGATTATCACTTAAAGGGGAAAAGTGTGTTTAGCATATCCAGCCCCAAACATGAGAAAGTATCAGATGTCTACCAGAACTTGCAAAAACAGCATTCCATTCTTTGTTTTACTCTTGGCAAGCCAAGTTGAGGCTCCGCTAAGGAGATGCCATACAAACACAATTCCCTATCCATTCTCATTGTTGCAGTGAAATTTTCTGCAATCAGACACAGATTGATTGGATCAACCCGGGAGGGTTGCTAACGTACATCCAATATGCATTTTCAACTCTGCCTTTTGAAAAGCGGAGAGAAAATAACATAGCAGCTTGAATGAAAGTGTAAGTTGCATTAAATGGTAGGCCATGGGGGATGTCATTTCCTGGCAATTAATCTTCCTGTTAAGGGAAGTAGACTGGAAAATGTCAGCAAATTCTCAGGAATTTCCAAGAGTCTTTGGCCAATGATCAAATGTATTCATTGTTCCTACTGTTATTTACTTGAACACAGGCCTACAAAATTTGGTACCTACCAAGGTGCACGCAGCTCTAAAGCCACGTCATGGTAGAACAGTAAGAACAGTAAGATATATCATAAACAACAGCAACATTTCTTGATAACCTACCCCCCCCCCCCAATCCTCTGTTGCCTTCCAGAGAGCACAAACCCATACGAGATGATTTTAGTAGCGAAGCTCCTCAAAGGAGATCTTCTCTGTAAGGCAGAGGTTCCCAAATTGGACATCACAAGGCGTTGCTGAGGGCAACACGGGACCTGTGCTGGCTGAGACACACAGCAGCACAAGTGCAACATGTTGGAGTTCCACAAGAAGGTTTGAAGCAGCAGGCTGGGCTCTCTGCAGAGCAGAAAAGGGCCCACCTGCCCTCCCTGGACTTTTTTCTTTTGCTATTTTGGAGGCTTTTTGGTGTGACTCAGAAACATTGCCGATGTCACTGGCACTTCCGGGCCCAGAGCCAGATGAAGGTGTCGCAGTTGAGTGAGCTTGGGAACCACTGTTGTAAGGGGTCTGTGCCAGTGTGAAGACCCTTTCCCTTCCAGGACAGCATTGCAAATGCATCACAAGGCTATCTCTGGACAGTGGGTGATGACATCACGTGCCATCGCCAAGCTTCCAGGTTGCCGAGCTCTGTGCTGCCATGCAGCTTAAGGGGAAACATGGCTCACACCCCAGAGTATGAGGTTGCAAGGCTCTGTCTGGTTTGCTTCTCTTCAGGCACTTGAAGATCCAAGCTTGCTCACTAATTATTCCCTTTGCGTGGCAGTCAACAGATTAACATGCTGTTGCTGGTTGGTGCCACCAGTCCCGTTTAAATAAGGGGGAAGCAGGAGGAGCTGCTGCAAGAGTCTTCTTCTTCCATGCTTCTTATCAGCCAATGGGCTTTCTCCCTCCAAAATCCCTGCAATAATGCAGGGGGCTTGGAGAGAGAGAAACTTATTGGCTGGTGGGAAGGAGTTACTGCTAAAAGGGTTGGCACTTCAGTACACCACACAATGGAAACTAATAAACTACCTTCAGAGCTGGGAAGCAAATGCCATTCAGTCTGTATATAACATATACATGTTTATTCCCCAGGACATGTACATTAATCTGTAGCATCAAGTAGGGCACCTCCAAATCAGCAGTGTGGGTGTTAGCATGCCAAAAGAAGGACAGACTGTATTGTTAAGAACAATGAACATATTAGATGTGCAGGCAGACACACATTTTTCAGAGGTGGAATGATGCCTGCTTCACCATGGTGGCCTTGAAGATCTGGTGAACCCATCCAAGGAAAGTCCACCCATTGTTGCCTGCCTTTTAGAGAGGGGCTCTACAGCTAAGTGGTAGAGCACATGCTTGGCATGCAGGCCATCTCAGGCCTAAGCTGCATGACCTCCGAATAGGATTGGGAAACCCTGAAGTGCCACTGACAGTGCCGACTATAAAGCAGGGGTGGCCAAACTTGCTTAATGTAAGAGCCACATATAATAAACTTCAGATATTTGAGAGCTGCAAAAAAGATGATGGAGAACCACAATATTTAAGCATTTAAATTCTTAATCTATATTTACTCACCACGAACATTAAACTTATGTTTTAATCATAAATCAAGAGTCACATATAGCTCACGAGCTGTGGTTTGGCCACCCGTGCTATACAGCAATACGTTCTATACTGTCCAGGATACAGCCCCTGAAATTTCAGTGCTGCATGAAGCTGCTTTAAAGGAGCAGTCATTGATATAACATCCAGGAAACAGTTGCTTATTGGCCCAGATTGCAGTGCTCCCATTGGTCAGAATGGCTATCAATAGGGACAAAGAGCACTGTGACAAATCAGCGCGAAAGGGAGCACCTGTTTTCACAACACCTGTTGTGTTATCGAAAATATGTCTGTACTGTACTGAGCTAGATGGACCAGCAGGTTTGACTAAGTAAAAAGCAGCTTCATTGTCCCGAAACTTGCTGATTTCACTGGGCATTTTTGGGTGCCGCATTTTAAAAATGGGAACCTGTCAATGGGAATCTGCTACAATTTTTCAATATTGCTTGCTTAAAAAAAAATTCTTTGATATTATTGCTTGTCACATGGAGTATTTTTAAAGAAAAGCATACTATAAATCCCAGGAATAAAAGACAAATCTGAGATGAAGGTGATGCTTCAGGTGAAACATTACGGGCACAGCTATTGGGCACTGTGGGGAGTGGCTCTCCAGTCCTTTACTGCTAGGCACCCTACATTTTCTAGGAATGGGTTTGCATGATAAAGAGGCAGAGGAAATGACTTATGGAAAGAAACACAGCAGGGAGAAACAAAAGGCTCAAGACAAGTAGGTCGAAAAACACAAGCACAGCATGCATCAGACTCAAAGCACACCCAGCAAGAATAGTTGTCCTGCCCACAGCAGCCATTTCCTGCTTTACTTGTGCAAGGGGCTGTTGGTGCAAATGAACAGCCACACCTATCCATGCTATGTTTAGTTCAAAGCCAGCATTGCAAGACTGAGGAGTAATTTCTAATACTGATCCCAGGACCAAAAGGACACCTATGAGAGGGGGGAAGCAATGTGCATTGCCTGATTTAACATTTCTATGGGGATTAGGCACTACAAGAGCTCTTCTTTGGCTGGGAACTTTCTTGTGAGTCACCTGTAAAGGAGAGTGAAGTCAGACTCTGCAGGAAGAAGGTGCTTATTATGCCCCAGATTCATAATTACAAAGAAAAACTGTCTCAACCCAGCAATCAGTCTTCAAGCATTTCCTTATTTTTCTTTCTCATTTGAAATGCAGGTAATAGGTGATCATATTTAGTGAATTATGTGACAGTAGGAAGAGTTATCTCCAAGAAGCTCTTAGTGGTGGGTGTATATTTTCCCTGTTAAGCATCCTCATTACAGTCTTATTGAGTAAATCAGGCTGAGAGACAGCAACTAGCCCAGGGTGATCCACCCAATTAATATGACTGAGTGGAGATTTAAGAGCAGCCCTGCTGGCACAAAGATCCATTTCATCCCGTGCCCTGTTTCTCCACAGTGGGCAATGAGACACCACCAAAAAAGTCTCAAGGCTTTTTGCCTGCTGCTGATCCCTAGCAAAAGTTTTCAGAGCTGAACTTTGGTGCCTTGGCCCAAATGCAGCACTTTACATATATCAAGGTGTCGTTTTTACTACACATACATGTACCAAGAAGCCATGGCCAATCATACTTGCAGAGTAGAAAATATGCACACATTTTCAGGAAAAGAGCTCCTGTACCTTTAACAGATGTCATAACTTCAGCAGGTGAAGCTTTTCCTGGCATGGTGATGGCGGGGGGGGGGGGGGAGTCACCTGCTAAATTTCTGATATCAAAAACTACAGGAACCCCGATGAAAAAAAGGGAGCAACTCAACTTTTAATACTATTTTAGCTTTGAAAACTACGTCCCATAAACAGTTATGACCATTTACACATGACTGACAGCAATTCCTATACGCATATGAAATTCTTTTACAAGTGTCCACCTATCTACTCAGAAGCATCTGCTTATGGATCTCATGCACAGGGCTTTCCCTAGTCCTGGTAACAGAGATCAGCACCCATGGCTGCAGTGGCGCCAAAATTGCTACTGCTGCATCCCATGCTTACACTCCCTTACTTCGTGTTAGACCTAGGCAGCCCCAATGGGTCTCCCCAGATCTGTGCCTGCTATTGAGCAGGCACAGATTCAAGGAGGCCCGTCTCGGGTCTCCTGGGCTGGGAGAGGGGTCAGGATATGGCAGAGGGGTCTGCCGCCATCTCTGCCCCCCCTGTCCTGCTCCCTTCTCCGCCATGCCTTCCACCCACCTTCCCCCTGCTCTGGAATACCTGCCCTCCACTCAGACTTACCACTCCGCTGCCCCTGGAGCTCCGAGTGTCAGTCTTCCATCCTCCACCTAGTGTCGGCTCAATGTGGGCTCGTGCTGAGCCAGCTCCGCAGCCGGACCAGCACAGACTGCCATAGGCATGCCTAACAGCACATCTGTGACACTCTGCGCTGGCACTGGGCTAGTGCAAGCCCGTTTGCTTCAGGCTCTGAATCTGGTACTTTCTTCATGCAGAGAATGCTCTATCACTGACTTGTGGTCCATCTACGTGTCTTTCAGATTAAGAGGACTGTAGTGGGGAAAACAGTCCCAAGCTGCTCTCGCTTTTTCCCTGCATTAGAGTAATTGTGCTTTTATTCTGAAACTGCAATCCTCACTCACAACAGAGACAGTAAACGATGATGAAGGCATCAGAACCGATGTTGCTACAAAAGGAACCCCATTTTGCAGTTGGCCTTAACAGAAGGAAGCTGTGGGTAACAGTCATCTTGGGGACATTGCATGTCGATGCGCTGTGGTTTGAAAAACAAAACTGCACACATCCCCAAAGACTTCTTATCCAGCTCATCTCCCCTGTCACATGCGACAGCCCACACCAAACCCAATATGTCATTCTAAAGAGCACGAAGGCTTAAAGACCATGGAGCTCTTTCATTGTACTCACCTTGTAGCAGCTAAGAAGTTTGGCTCCTTCGTGAAGCATGTATGAAATATACAAACACATGAAATACATATGCAGACCAGACTTTAAATGATAAGTAAATCCTCCAAAAAGGACAACTTTCATTAAACATCAGAATATGCTTTATTTTATGCAGTACTGGCTTTACCCTTACGGAACACCTACCCCTGCCCCGGAGGCCCTCATCACCACCGGGAGCTCTTACCCTGCTCTGGACGGCATCCTTCCAGCACTCAATCCTCTCTGGGTGCCACAGACGTGCCTAACAGCACGTTTGTGACACCCAGAGTTGGCACTGGAGTTCAGTGCTGGTCCACCTTAGAATTTGGCCCTTAGCTGCTTAGAACTTTCCCACATGGGACAGACCAGAGAGTGAAACAATATTGGGGGGGGGGGAGCAAGAAAGATAGACACTGAGGATCCACAAACACAGGCATTGGCTCCTGAAGGCAAGTCCTTCAAACACCAAACTTTCTAGCTGCCATGCCTATGTGGATTGTCCTCAGGAAACAGATATAAGAAAGTTGCTATTTTCACTTCTAACAGCAGCTACCAAATCACCAAAGGTTGGGTACACCCGTGAGCACTCTTTGCAAGGTACAATGAATGCAAATAGAGGAAGGAACAGTAACTCATCTACTGACCATATGCAGACCAGACTTTAAATGATAAGTAAATCCTCCAAAAGGGACAACTTCCATTAAACAACAGAATATGCTTTATTTTACACAGTACATGCAGTAGACCCTGACCCTGCTTGGTCTCAGAGTAACCTATGAAAGAGCCCAGGCGCACACAGTGTAGGTGCCCAAAGACTTGGAATGTACAATCTGGAAACCTGACTAATTAAGGGTCGCCGATTGCATTTATATGTGCATTACTCTCTTGCAGGTTATGACAAATGCATGGGAGGGTTGGAGGTGGGGCCAGAGGACATGACTTGCTCCTCCTTCTACATGTGCTCATTGTAGAAAATTAAGATTTAGATAAAAAAAAATATAGTCTTTAATATTTTCCATAAGATTTTCTCTTTGTGAGTGGGTGGGAATGTTAATCACAAAGGTCCCAATTAATCAAACATTTTGCCAACTTGAGCTTTCATCAGGATAAAGAATCAGGATCAAAACAGGACATAGAAAGCAGCATAGATTAAAACAGTATTTCGAATTCTAAAAGCTTAAGGCTGCAATCCTATGCACACTTCCCTAGAGTCAGTTCCCTAAATAGCTTACTACCAAGTACGCATGCAAAGGATTGTTTTGCAAGACAAGCACACTGGGTGAATTCTAAAACAAAGGGAGAGAAAAGAGTTGAAACAGAAAAATGAAAATGTATGAAACATATGAGGCAACTTTGTTTTTAGCAAGTAAAATGCATAACATGATTGCTTACAGAGCATCTTGCTGTAACCTGCACATGGCAGAGTGCCTAGTTGTGGCTCCTCCCAAAAAGATAATTAATCCATGTTGAAATATTCAAATGTGGAGTGATATTTTGGAGAGGAGGGTGAGAAGCTTGCCCTCAATGCCTTTGTTCTAGATCCAAATGCAGAAACCACCACTCTATTTTATTTTTAAGAATATTTATATGTTTAGACCAGGGGTGCCCAAACCCCGGCCCTGGGGCCACTTGCGGCCCTCAAGGCCTCTCAATGCGGCCCTCAGGGAGTCCCCAGTCTCCAATGAGTCTCTGGCCTTCTGGAGATTTGTTGGAGCCTGCACTGGCCTGACGCAACTGCTGTCAGCGTGAGGGCAACTGTTTGACCTCTCGTGTGAGCTGTGGGATGAGGGCTCCCTCCACTGCTTGCTGTTTCACATCTAGAGTGCAGTAGTGGCAGCTAAGGAAAGGCCAGCCTTGCTTTACGCAAGCCCTTTTATAGGCCTTGAGCTATTGCAAGACCCTCATTCGTTCATGTAAGTTCATCTTTAATATATTCATTTATGCAAACTTATGTAAATTTATTCAAATTTTAAATGTACATTAATTCTTTTTTCCCCAGCCCCCGACACAGTGTCAGAGAGATGATGTGGCCTTCCTGCTAAAAACTCTGGACACCCCTGGTTTAGACCAATGCCCCACAAATAAAAGCTCAGTAAAATCAGTGGAATCATCCTAATTGACATCAGTAAATCAGAGATCAGGACAAGAGGGGGGGCAATGCTGTTCCAAACCCTCTTAAGATTTTAAAAATGAGTTTTTTCTGCATAACAAAGTAGCAGGAGTTTAATAAAGTGAATTTCATTGGGTGGTGAACACTTGAGAGGCTCTGTTACATTCCCCTGATGAGAACTTCCAGGGTACACTTTCCTATCCCAGGCAAAAGGCCAGCTTTGAATATCACAGCAGGCTTACATTTCATCAGTTCAGAGACCCACCAGAAATCAACTCCCAGCCAAATGCTCCTTTCATGTGAGACTGTTGGTAACCTGCAGAAAACCACATAAGCTGGTATTTTTCAAACAGGGTGGGAGGTGGCATTTCAGTAAGGATGGAGGGCACAAATAATTTTGCGATGGATGTAGCCAAAAGGAAAAAAAAAAAGCTGCAGGTTTCTGAAAGCACAGATCATGACCCACTGGGATTACTCAGGGGAAGGAACAGGGCTGGAAGCTCTCAACCATCATGGATTCAAGAAGCTCAACCTGAAGACTGACTGGGAGGGTAAAGCAGCACAGGGAGAGGGGCTGCAAGCAACATATGGGTGAGGAAGAAGCACTGGAGGGCAGGTTCGAGCTGGGTGGACTATTTACTTCTTACATATATATCCTTCCTCCAAGGAGAAAAGTTGCTACCCGTTCCTCTTCAGTCTCATCCATTTTATTCTCACAAAAACCCAAAGAGGAAGTTTACTGAAAGTGAACGACATACCAAAGGTCATTTCATGAGATATGTCTCCAAGCGAGCATCTGAACTTGGGTTTCCCTTGTCTAACGTTCTAACCAGCACAGCATATTCAAAGTGCACAGTTCAGAAGACAGTTCAAAAGTTCTTTCAAGTCTGGAAAGACGGTGGGATCTTTTCATCAAGTTTCCCAACACCAAGGGCCAAACTAGGCATAAGGAGGAAGTTCCACAACTGGAAATCCCAATGGGGGGTAATCTGGATTGGGGCCATCACACAGGGCAGAGTCTAGCCCCTTACCTCCTTCATCATGGCCCTGATCCAAATGTCCTCCTCGCGTGAAGCTGCTATTAGCCTCAGAGGAGATTTTGTGCCTGTGCATTTTTCTCTCTCAATCTGATCAGTTGCTGAGAGACAGACTGGGGTCAGAGCATGGAAGCAAAGTATGAACTCCCCTACCCCATGCCATGGCCCTGATCCAAAACTGGCCCCACTCCTTCAACAGCTTCTGGCTCTTCCCACCCATCCTGCCACAAGGAAGAAAGAGGGGAGGGACAGGAAACATCAGACTGTGCCTCTTATATGTAGAGGCGTTTGTTTTCATGGATCATACAAAGCACATTTTTCAAACACTTCTGTCCATAGGTAATGAGCACTGGAGTCATGTATCCAGCTGCGAACGAGAACACAGAACACCGCATTTTGCATTTTAATTCAACAAATTAAAAAAACATTTCAAACATCTCTACTTATGTGTTTAGCTCTTCTGTGCTTGCTCTTAAGTTTTGTAAGCAATGTTTACAACCCTGCACACAGCTATGGTGACACGATTCTCTTGCTCCTGTGTATGGCTGCCAGAAATACAAGCTATAGCATGAACCAACAGTGTTGTTGGTTCCCTCAGCATCATTAGGACTTCAAAGGTGGATGGCAACCTTCGGAGTCGGGCACCACCTTTTCCCCTGAAGCTGTTTGTGCAACCTTTTGTAACTGATGCTCAGTTGCCAAGTCAAGAGGGCGAGGTAAGTCTGGAGTGGATACAAATATGTCTAGCAATTCTCCACAGGACAATACGAATGCCTGTTAGATGCAGCACCAGTACAGTATTAGCAGATAACGAGAACAGAATTGCAGGTAAGGATAGCTGGAAGGGGAAGAACTGCCACCAGCTAAGTGAATTTGGAAATAGCGAATTCGCATATAAAGAGAACAGACTGTATTGTTAATAGAAGCACTTTATATAAACCTCTGAAGGTGGGAGTTATTAAATCAGCTTAAAAGTAATGAATAAGCAATTAGTTTAACTGACTGATCATGGACAGCCAGGGTGGCAGGGGAGAGAGTGCCCAATTTCCACTCGGGATGTCCAGATCAGCCATGAAACATACTGGGTGACCTTGCGCTATTTACTCGCAATCTCAGATTTGCTCCAAGGACAAAGTGGAATTTTTGGGAATTAAGAGACCTTGCATGATGTGTGATGTCCTTGAAAGGACAGGGAAAAAAATTAACAATGCACACATGCTGCTGCTCAATTGAGAAGTAATTTTAACAGGACGTCCAGTTATAACCTAATTATTTTTCACGTGCTGTTTTATCTCAATGTGATGGAAAGGGCCAATTAAATTAAAGGAAGAAAGTTGTTTAACAATAGCGGGCAGCCGGCTGACAATCCATTCATCATTCTCTCTCCAGGCACTTAGAACAGCCCCTCCCTTCCTCTGAGCATGTGAAAGAATGCAAGTCATTATCACTTCCTACATTCTTTCCCTGTGCTGGGCTCCCAGGGAAGGGAGGGGTCGCTGCCTTGGAGTGAAGCCTTTCTAAGCGCCTGGAGAGAGACTGATTGCCTCTGTGTGCATTATAAAACGTCAGCAAGGCTGTTTGTAAAATCGCTGAGCAAAAGGACAATGCTTTTTAAATGGATTTGCTTTAGTGTGATTTTTGCCATCCACATGAGTTCTGGGAACCCTTGCAAATACCAAGACTCAACCTGTATATCCAGGTCCGCATGCTGAAGAATGCAAGCAACCCCAGAACAAGGGCTAAAAAAGAACATCATGCTGCTCTTTGTATGCTCCATTCCATGCGCAGAATGCACCTCCAGATCATTACTGACCAGAAACTTTCCTATGTGCTTGTCCTTTCCCAGGTCACCTTGTGCACCCCACCCAGTATGTGATCACCCACAACGAATTTAACATTGTCCAGGCTATTTGCATTTTAAAAAGTTCTGCATTCGCCTTGGATATGGAGGATACAGCTGGAAGTGTATACAAGGGACAAAAGGCAGAATCAAGACTTACTTGTTGTAGAATTTGAAAGATGAGGAGAGCTGGTTTCAGGGGAATTCACTGAAACAGAAACACACACAGATGAGAATAAATACTTGCACTGTTCTATCTTTCAAAGCCCTAGGTTTCCAGGGTCACATTAACTTGTATGTAGCCATACAATTTAAATGTTTACATGACTTGAGCCGGCCTCAAAGCTGAAAAACTAACAGGAGGTACATCAAATGTTTGAAAACCAGACTCTGTCTAGGGGGAGCCAAGCTCACAGTGCAATAGCTTTAGCACTAGGGAGGACCAACATGATTCGTTTCTGGGTACCTGCTGAAGATTTATATATAATGCAGACTATACATGTACAAAACATCTGACAAATCACCAAGGACACACCGTCTCACACAAGACAAATGGAGAACAGAAGTCAATAGGGCCTGATTCTGAGTACATTTGCACAGGACTGTTTCTCTGCGGTAAAAGACCCAGAGCTTGGAGCATTCATGATCATCTGCAAGAACTTGGATTTGGAGATGCCAATCGAACCCAAGACCAACTCTTGCATGTTCACCCTAGGTCTCTATGAGAACAGAGATGACCAAGAGCTTCTGCCGATGGCATAGATACGGGGGTGGGGGGGAAGTACTGCAGGCACTGCAATGCACTGTGTAAGCAGCCCCTCCCCACTCAGAGCCATTCCAGCTATTTTACATTTTCAGTCTATATTTTCAGCCATTCCAGTCTATCTATAAAGATGGAACAGCAAAAATAATTTAGAGTGCAATCCTAACCAACTTTCCAGCACTGACCTAGCTGCAATGCAGCCCCCAGGTAAGTTAACAAACATGACCTTATACGAGGAGGCCCCCATGACTGCCTCCCCACTGCAGGATGCAGTGCATGCCCCATTGGCACAGCTGCATCAGTGCTGGAAAGTTGGTTAGGACTGTGGCCTTAATTAAAAATCTAAATCAGTACTAAAACAGCAATATACGCAAATCAAACCAACAGCATAAACATTGTTATTGGGTATAAATATTTGTTTAATTCACATTATGGTATTAATAAAACAATTGTTAGTGCAATCAGCATGGAACAGTGATTCACGCAGAGTGAAAACACCATGCCATGGGAGGCCTACAATCTTGACATTGAGAGAAGGGAGACAGCAGAGGAAAGGAAGGGACTGGAGGTGGGGTAAATAGGGGAAGCATATACAATAGTTTCAGTTAACTGTAGTAACTTCTACATTCAGTTACATGTAAAAGTTGCTTCGGCATGAGAAAGATGGGGTATAATAATAATGTTAATAATAATGTTAATTACATTAAGAAAAGAGGAGTAAGATATAGTGTTAACGTCTTAAAGGAAAAAGTGGGCCTTAAGAAGAGATTTAAAGGAAGCCAGTGAGGAAGCATCCCATAGGTGTTTTGGGAGGCAGTTCCAAGCATGAAGGGCAGCAGGAAGAAAGGATGGAGTTGGTTGAGGAAGCAAAAGTTCTTCAAGTGGTTCAACTTTTCAAATATTAGTCATACGAAAATGAGCCAATTTATGGCCCAATTTCAGAAGATCCAACCAACCTTCTGTGCAAAACTTCCTATTTTGTTGAACCATAATTTTCAGTGACATCTAAACCAGGGAACTGTGCTCTGACTGATTCCAGTAAACCAGTTCCCCCCTCTATACAGGGGCAAGCCCATATTTGGGAATTAAGAGGCCTGACGTAGACTGAAATGATACTTTGCTAAGGGTAGTGGACAAAGTTATACTAAATTTAGTGAGGGCTATACCGCACGGCCCATAATATAGAAGGGGGAAGATACTGTTGTCTGCCTTATAAAAAAGAAGTCTTGCTTTAAGGCGTCCGAGACAGAAAAATCTGCATAGCTGCCACTGGTCACGTGGCAACACTGTGGTGTTTGGAGGAGTTGCTCTGAGACAGAACTTATGTGCCAGGTTTTCTTCATGACAAATACTGACAAGGCAATTTTTTTTTTAAAGTTCATCATGAGGGAACTTTTCGTGGAGGAGATTCCTCTACAGAAGCAAGGGGAATTCAATGAGGGGCCGGAAGAGAGGACGACAGATTCTTTGAATGCCATAAATATTATCTAAGATGCCTGACGAAGCTTGGAGATATTCCAAAAGGGTGGATCAGAAATTGAACTTAAAACCCTGCAATTTCCACATGCCCGGCAGCAGTGCGCCACTGCGCCGTTGCCAGGTTTCTGAGATAAAGACCAACATAAGGCAAGAAGGCACTGTATACAAGCATCTGTTTAGGGAAAGAAAGCCAAAGAAATACCTGGAAATGCCTAACAGCCCAATCCTACACATGGCAACTCAGAAATAAGTTCCACTGAAGTCAGTGGAGCCTACTCCCAGGTAAGTGTTATAGGATTACAGCCCAAGTGTCATAGCTGGACTTGATATTGCATCATTGGTGCGCTTCAGGTATCATGAGACACATGGCCAGTTGGCAACCAACTGCAATGGAGAGCAGATCTCTTGCAACTTTAAGCCATTTCTGCTCAACGTTGCATATACGCAACAGGGATCAAATGTATACAACTGTGGGCTGGACAGAAATGGGTTAACTGGCAGTGAAATTTAATAGGTGCATCTTTTCCCTACATGGACCACTGAGAAAAAAAAATGCCTGTTGAATTGGTCTCTATTATTCAAGTAATAAAGGCACTGAATCTCTGTACAGAAAAGACAGCAATTATGCTTAAGGTATGCATTTTAAAAAGATTGTCTTTGCAGATCTTCAAAGCAGCTCATTATAGGATCATAGATACAAAGGATTTGGGTTTCACAGCTCAATAATTTTTCAACCAATCATGAATCAGCAGCATTGAGAACAGCAGCATAAAAGGGGGAACCAACCCTCATCAAAGCTACAGAAGACAAAAATGAAGACAAGAGATGGGCAAAGTGGGAGAAAAGGGGATTCTCCACCTTGTTCAGGGAGCCTTATGGGTTCCAGTTACTGACTAAAATGTCTGAGAACTTTTTTTCTCATGCTGGCTCTTCCTCTTTTTTTTAACTTCTGCCATGTTCTTTTGGGCAATCCACTTGCCACTGCAGGAGCCCTCAGCAAGGGTTACAAGAGCCTTTCACAAGGATCCAGCATAGAGAGAGTGCTGCGTACAAAACCATGGTATGATACAGAAGCTGCATGCTAAGGATTCTTTAAGCTAGAGGAGAGACTGATAGCAGCCTTGCACCCATGCTGAGTCTCTGTGGCTATTCCAGAGCTGAGCAGTGGAGGCTGCATGTCTTTGTTTCTAAAAGCAGAGAAGGGAGACAGCATCAGGAGCACAGGCACAGACAAATAAGCTTGCATATAATTTTGTCTTTATGATGAAAACCAGCAAACAAGATAGTAATCAAATAGGCCTTTCCACACACAACAACCCATCACCAATGGCATTGTTCTATGTACCTTTTAAGGCCCATAGCCAGGGAGACAGACCAGGGACAGACTGCACTTGCTCCCGGTGTGGAAGGGATTGTCACTCCCGAATCGGCCTTATCAGCCACACTAGACGCTGTTCCAGAACCACCATTCAAAGCGCGATACCATAGTCTTTCGAGACTGAAGGTTGCCAACATACCAGTGAAGCAACTCATTTGGCATGATGGGCACAGCATTCAAATAATATAACATTCCTTGTTTCTATCATCAATAACTATTAGGGCTGTGCCTAAGTGTTTGCCTGTTTTGGTTTTCAGGCTGAAAGTAATATTGGAGGGCTGACATATTTTCCAAAATAACCCCCACCAATGCAGCTCCCTGCTTTTTTCAGAACTGTTTGCTGCTATTGTTCCCCCATCAATGCTTTGGCACAATTTTTTTTTTCTGGTGGGATTATTCCTCATTCCAAGCATGATCCCAGCTGGTTGATGACCTCATAGTGACAATGATGATTTCACAGTGCTATGTAGCCAATCCAATCTAGTTACATGCCAATGTAAATAAGGGCAAGAGGAGCCAATTCAGACTAACAGCAGCGCCTCCCAGACTGTTTGCATGGGTGATCCAAGCCAGTCAGGGACAATGCAGTGAACACTAGTAACATAACTCAAGGCAAACAAAGCCTATTCAGAGTAAAGGTTAATGCTTTCTTAATAGGCAAATACAGTGATGACTCGCAAGATGAATGCCTCGCGCAACGAAAAACTCGCAAGACGAAAGCGTTTTGCGATTTTTTTGGTGACTCGCAAGACGAATTTTTCTATGGCCGTGCTTCGCAAGATAAATTTTTTTTGCATTTTTTTTTGTTTTTGTTTGTTTTAAATCGCACAACCGTTAATACCCAGGATGCATTGAAGTTTTGTGCTTGAAATTTTTGAAATCCTCTGTACAGTATGTATGCCTTTAAAGAGCACTTAATAAACACTTTGTAAACCAAATTTGACTTTGTTCTGACTTTTTTTGCCCATAGGAACGCATTAATTAAATTTCAATGCATTCCTATGGGAAACCGTGCTTCGCAAGACGAAATTTTCGCAATACGAAACGACTCGTGGAACGAATTAATTTCGTCTTGCGAGGCATCACTGTATTGCCTTTTTTTACAGGAAAAAAGGATGTCCTTCAATCCTGATGAAACTACCCTTACAAAGTGAGAGCATTAATCTATTTTACTCAGTGTTAGAGACATTACTTGTCAGGGAATTTCTCTCTGTCCAACCTGAAAATGCCGGGAATCAAACCTGTATACAAATAATGTGCTTTACCAATGAGTTATGGCCTTTCCCTTTAGGAAAATGGATGCTTTTGAAAAAGTCACCCCATCTTTCAACAGTCCTCATTATATCTAGCATTTATACAGTACATCAGAGCATTCAAAGTGCTTCCCATTCATTATCTCAGTCATCTTTCTAATAATGATCTACCATGGAGTTTTCATGATCTACAAAATGTGGAAGGAGGCGGAGTGCATCGACCTAAGGTCATAGAGTTTTATGGCAGGTGTGGTGTGAACCCAGAACTTTCCGATTCACAGTCCAGCATCTTGCCCACTGTGCTACGCGAGCCCTCGCAGCACCTCATAACCTTTCCACCTCATTGGAGGAACAGGAACAAGAAGCGGAGGCATGGCCTGCTCAGACGGCAGGATGTAGCAGCATTGCCAGTCTTAACAGCATTTCAGCAAGAAAACGCACTCGTTATGCACTGACTATTCAGTGCACCCAAATAATAGCCTTATCAGGCCAGGATACTTGGTATACTATGACATGCGGTTTGCACTACAAATTGGTACAAAGCATAAACAGGAAACATGTTTCCTGTCTGAGTAGAAATCCAGTTTAACTGAAGAACGAAAACGAACTGACAGCAGTTCAATCTTGTGCATGTTTACACATAAGAACATAAGAACAGCCCCACTGGATCATGTCATAGGCCCATCTAGTCCAGCTTCCTGTATCTCACAGCGGCCCACCAAATGCCCCAGGGAGCACACCTCATAACAAGAGACCTGCAAGGCTTCCTGGGAATTGTAGTTAAGAACATAAGAACAGCCCCACTGGATCAGGCCATAGGCCCATCTAGTCCAGCTTCCTGTATCTCACAGCGGCCCACCAAATGCCCCAGGGAGCACACCGGATAACAAGAGACCTGCATCCTGGTGCCCTCCCTTGCATCTGGCATTCTGACATAGCCCATTTCTAAAATGAGGAGGCTGCACATACACATCATGGCTTGTAACCCATAATGGATTTTTCCTCCAGAAACTTGTTCAATCCCCTTTTAAAGGCATCCAGGCTAGACGCCATCACCACATCCTGCGGCAAGGAGTTCCACAGACCGACCACATGCTGAGTAAAGAAATATTTTCTTTTGTCTGTCCTAACTCTCCCAACACTCAATTTTAGTGGATGTCCCCTGGTTATTATGTTCTGGTGTTATGTGGGAGTGTAAAGAGCATCTCTCTATCCACTTTATCCTTCCCCTGCATAATTTTGTATGTCTCAATCATGTCCCCCCTCAGGCGTCTCTTTTCTAGGCTGAAGAGGCCCAAACACCGTAGCCTTTCCTCATAAGGAAGGTGCCTCAGCCCAGTAATCATCTTAGTCGCTCTCTTTTGCACCTTTTCCATTTCCATAAGGATTGCAGCCCTAGCTCCCAATTGCCTTCAAAGGGTTTCCTTTTCACTGTGCCACACTGCCTTCTCGACAGGCACAAGATTTGTTGCCTACGTAAATTGTTCTTTGCCAAATGAAATTCTCTAGAACACGCAAAGCTACTGATATCCCAGCAAATATTAAAGTACATATACACTGAAAGTCATAGAAAACAGACACTGCACATTTAGCTCCTCTTTCTCCTGTCTTTGCAATGTCTACTACTTGCCAAGATCTCAAATACAGCACTCTGTATTTGTTTGCTCCATGTAATGGGCTGCTGATGGCAAAGGGCTGGGAAAGTGTGGAATGCTGTGATGTCACAACATGTGGTAAGCGCCTGTAGATATTATGGAGCTGGGAACTAGATTTGTCGTGGTTGTTTTTGGCATGCATCACTGCATTTAGCAAAAAGTTTAGACTGGCTCTCTAGGAAAGGCCATAAAACACCTTAGGTGCAAATACGCCATTTATTTTAAGGATGCCTCTCTTTTTCCAGATTAATCCCAAGATACTACAACTCAGAACAGAAGGGCTACTTACAGCCCAATCCTATACATGTATACTCAGAAGTAAGTTGACATTAGTTGACTTTAGTCAACTAATTAGTAAGAAGTAAGTTGACATTAGAGTCAATGGGGCTTACTCCCAGGAAAGTGCGGATAGGATGGGGCTGTTAGATTGTCAAGAATCAAACTCAACTGCTTGTATCAACCACACACCAAACTTTGCACAGTTCACCTCAAGTTTCTCAAGGGGCAAGAGAGGCCACTTTATAGGTCAGGGTGAGAGAGCATGAAGCCCTAATGTCCTCCTTACAGGACTTCAGTTGCAATCCTACACACACTTACATGGGAGTAAGCTGCACTGATTACAGTGGAACTTCCTTCTGTATAAATATGCACAGGACTGCCTTCTTCGCCCACATTAACCCAACCAACCCGAATGGAGTGTCACATGCTCTCATACAAGGATGGACCATCTTGAACAGAGAAGTCCAGCTTAAATATTTTCAGGGGCTTTCCTAGTCTCCAGTCAATAGTCTGGAGGCTGTACAAGCAAAACCCTCATGAATCCCTGTGCTTTGTCATGAAATTGGAGCAAGCACTAGAGGCTTTACACAGGCATGGAACACCAGATCTAGGATGGGAGGAAGTTACTGCACTGGGTTTGGTGGCCTAAATGAACTTCCTGGAAACTTTCTCAAGAGATAGACTGGCAACAGTCTCTTGTCTTTCCAGAAAGAAAATTCGGTAGCATTTCATTGCATCCATATGAAAACTAAGTACATGTAAATGAACTTGCACAGATATTCTTTCTCTTTCCTTTCCTCTCCTCCACTAGCTTTCCCTCAAAATTTAGACTGTAGTGCCCTAGGGGCAGGAGCCTATCTTTCTTACTGATGTTACTCTGTAATACGTTGTGCATCTTGACAGTGCTATATAAACACATTCATTCTTTCTCCTAAAACCAGATATGCAAGCAAAAACCCTTTACCACACCTTGATCACTATTTGGTGCTAAAGGCCAGAGAAAATGGTTCTGGGGCCACATTTAATCTCTGGGCTGCTAAGCTGCTTGTCAGTCAACCATTTCTGATTGCCCATTCTACTGTCTGACTGGGATGGCTCTAGAAAGGAAAAGGTTCGAATTTAACGGCACATACTTCCTAATAAATATGCTTAAGGCTGCAGCAGCCTTACATGGAAATCAACTGGATTCACTTCCAGTGTTTAGCCTCAGGACAACAAGCTTTGTTTGTACAAACTGGACTTTGCTTGGATATGGCAGAGATTGTTCACAGGGGTGGTCAAAGTCAAACTTCTTCCCAAGAGACTCTCAAGGACCATGATGCAATAGAGCCCTCACTCTATTTTAAGGCCTTTTGAAGATGCTGCCATTCTCGTTACTATAAACATAGTCGTGAATCTCTGATGCAAACACTATAGCTGTAAACAAACCTCACTAACCACGTTCTATGCTAAATTTGTTAGCAACCAGTATGAGAGAGCATTGCCTTGTACACAAAGTGGATTCAAGGCCACAGCCATACAACCATCCCTTTATGGAGGAACAAAGGTTACCATTTTATTGTTTTAACTAAAATGACATGTCCATTACCTTTCTCATACCCAAAGGTAATTAAGTCTAAGCATGCCTGGATTAAAAGAATGTATATTCCTCACTTACTACCCTGGTTCTCTTTCTTCTGCCAATTTCTAGCCTTTAAGCCCCTCGGGGCAGGGGACTGTCTTCTCACATGTCTTAAAATACCACACATATAAGGGCTGCTCCCAAATATCTTGGGCTTAGCCTCTGACTTGCAGTGGGGCCTTGGTGGTACAAAAGTCTATAATGATTTAGAGCAGTGGTTCCCAAACTGTAGGTCAGGATCCACTGGTGGGTCGCGACCTGATTTTTGGTGGGTCCCACAGCAGCCAAGCAGAGCCTCCAATAAACACATAGGTGATGGAAAGATCAGATGACTAATTGCCTCACACCCTGAGGCTTTTCTAAAATCAGCTCCTGCAGTTTACAAGCATTTGTAAATACAAGGAGATAAATGTTGGAGCATCTTTATTTATTTGGTTATTACATGTAAATATATATATATATATATATATATATATATATATATATATATATATATATATATATATATATATATATATATATATATATTTTTTTTTTTAAGAAGTCTTGTAAAACTAAGTGAGTCTTGATAAAGTGTCATTTTCAAAAGTGGATCCCAGTGCCAAAAAGTTTGGGAACCACTGATTTAGAGTTGTGTGTGTGTTTTTTTTAAGGCAACCCTTTTAAAGACCAGATCTACCCTTCTACACCAGTGACTTGTTCATGGAGTTTGAGCCCAGTCCTATGCATATTTACTCAGAAGAAAGTCTCATTATAGTCAGTAGGGCTTACTCCTTCATAAGTGTGGATAGGATTGCAGCCTTAGGCTGCAATTCTATTCACACTTACCTAGGAGTAAGCCCCATTGACTATACTGGGACTTAGGCAGTCATCCTACCCAAACTCTGCCTTAAACTACAATCCTATCCCCACTTACCTGGGAGTAAGCCCTATTGACTATTATGGGACTTAGGCTGCAATCCTATCCCCATTTATCTAGGAGAAAGCCCCACTGACTATAAGGCTGCATTCCTATCCCCACTCTGCCTTTGGCTGTAATCCTATCCAGGGGCTGCAATCCTATCCCCATCTAGGAGTAAGCCCCACTGACTATAATGAGATTTAGGCTGCAATCCTATCCACATTCTGCCTTAGGCTGCAAACCTATCCCACTTACCTAGGAGTAAGCCCCACTGGCTGTAATGAGACTTAGGTGGCAATTCTATGCACTTACCTGGGAGTAAGTCTCACTGACTACAATGGGACTTACATCTGAGTAGACATGTACAGAATTGAGCTGTTAGGCAGCAATCCTACCCACACTGCCTGAGGCTGCGGATCTACCCCTACTTACCCGGGAGCAAGCCCCACTGACTCTAAGGAGCCTTACTTCCGAGGAGACATGCTCGGGCTCTCAGTCGGACCCACCTCTCCGCGCCCACCGAAGGAGAGACGTTCAGGAGGCTCCCCGGGCGGGAGATGCTCCCAGGACTCACCCGTGGTGTTGCCCGCCTGCGGCTGCCCGGAGACGCAGAGGAGCGCCAGCAGCAGCAGCAGCGCGCGTCTCATGGTTGCGCGGCCGGGAGAAGGAAGGCTGGAGCAGCGCGGACCCTCGCCCGCCGCGCCTGGCTCAGCCTCGCCGTCCGTGCGCAGAGCAGGGGCTGGCTGCGCACGTGATGGCAGCGGAGGCGGAGCGCCCGCTGGGCACGATGGAGCCATTGTCTCCGGCTCGCCGCCTCCCCTGCCCGGCCGCCGGTCCTGGACTCCGGCCAGGCAGCCCAGCGCACGCCCCAGCCTGCAGCGTCGTCACCAGGCACCCCCTGCGCAGCACCAGGGGCACCCACTCCAGTTGAGTGTGGGAAGGACAGGCAAGGACTCGACCCAGGGTGTCGTTAGGCTGTGGAACTCCTTGCCACCGGATGTGGGGATGCGTCTGCCCTCCATACCTTGGGGTGGAGAGAGTGGATGGAGGGGTGTTCCCCCTCACGCAACACCAGAACCAGGGGACTCAAATGGAGGGTCGGGAGAACAGGCAAAAGAAAAGATTTTTCTACCCAGGGTGCCATTAGTCTGTGGAACGCCTTGCCACATGATGTGGGGATGGCATCTGACCCAGATGCTTTTAAAAGGGACCGATTTCTGCAGTTGAAAGTACATTACAGGCTACAAGCCATGATGGGACTGTGCAGCCTCTTGGTTTTAGAAGTAGGCTACCTCAGAAGGCCAGGTGCAAGGGAGGGCACCAGGATGCAGGTCTCTTGTTGTCTTGGGTGCTCCCGGTCATGCATGGGATGGCTAGAGTGAATAGAGAGATGCTTTTTCCCCTCTCACGCAACACCAGAACTGGGGGATGTCTGCTAAAATTGATTGTTGGGAGGGTTAGGACAGACAAATGGAAATATTTATTTATCCAGGGTGTCATTAGGCTGTGGAACTCCTTACCACAGGATTTGGTGATAGCGTCTGGCCTTTATACTTTGGAATGGAGAGAGTGGATAGAGGGATATTCTTTTCCCTCTCACACAACACCAGAAGCAGGGGACATGTGCTAAAATTTAGTGTTGGGAGAGTTAGGACAGACAAAAGGAAATATTTCTTTACCCAGCATGTGTTTAGCCTCTGGAACACCTTGCCACATGATGTGTGTGTGTGTGTGGCATCTGGCCTGGATGCTTTTAAAAGGGGACTGGACAGATTTCTGGAGTTAAAAGTCCATCACAGGCTACAAGCTGTGATGTGTCTGTGCAACCTCCTGATTTTAAGAACATAAGAGCATAACATAAGAACAGCCCCACTGGATCAGGCCATAGACCCATCTAGTCCAGCTTCCTGTATCTCACAGCAGCCCACCAAATGCCCCAGGGAGCACACCAGATTTTAGAAGTAGGCTACTTAAGAAGGCCAGATGCAAGGAGGGGTGTCTGGATGCAGGTCTCTTGTTGTTTTGTGTGCTCCCTGAGGCATCTGGTGCAGCCACTGTGAGATACAGGAAGTTCTGTATGTTCTTATGGATGTTCTGTATGTTCTTATAGACAAAGACAAAGTTCCAAACAACATATATACAAAGTTCCAAACAACACAGTCCTGGAACGTGCTGGAATCCCTAGCATGTATGCACTGCTGAAACAGAGACACCTGCGTTGGCTCGGTCATGTTGTGAGAATGGATGATGGCCGGATCCCAAAGGATCTCCTCTATGAAGAACTTGTGCAAGGAAAGCGCCCTACAGGTAGACCACAGCTGCGATACAAGCACATCTGCAAGAGGGATCTGAAGGCCTTAGGAGTGGACCTCAACAAGTGGGAAACCCTGGCCTCTGAGCGGCCCGCTTGGAGGCAGGCTGTGCAACATGGCCTTTCCCAGTTTGAAGAGACACTTGGCCAACAGGCTGAGGCAAAGAGGCAAAGAAGGAAGGCCCATAGCCAGGGAGACAGACCAGGGACAGACTGCACTTGCTCCCAGTGTGGAAGGGATTGTCACTCCCAAATCGGCCTTTTCAGCCACACTAGACGCTGTTCCAGAACCACCTTTCAGAGTGCGATACCATAGTCTTTCGAGACTGAAGGTTGCCAACATAGATGTTCTTATGTTCTTATGCATGCCTGCAAACCTAATCCAAAAACTACCACTGTAGTGTCAGCCAAGTGCAGCAGGATGGACAGTGTGTTTTCTGTAACTGACAAGGGGGAGAATGGATTTCTGTATGTGCAGACATACATTGTCTTTAATGCATTAGGATTGATCTACTCCGCAGCAGAATTCTGTGCTCCAGTATGGCTCAACAGCTGTCATACTAGCAAGATTGATGCTAGATTAAATGAAACCATGAGGATCATAAACAGCTGCATAAGAGCCACTCCTGTCTGTTGGCTCCCCGTTTTGAGCTGCATAGGACCACCAGCCCTACGGAGACAAGAGGCTTTAGTGAAAGAATATGGAAAAATCACCAACAACCCACTTTTACCAGTGCATGCCGATCTTCCTCAGCTATCAATCGGCAGGCTCAAATCCAGGAAGCCTTCTTTGGCACTCACACATATCTGCACAACAATTTTAACATCAATGCCCAATGGAAAGCTAAATGGGCAGTCGAATGCCCAGAAACAGGTAGATATATAGACGATCCTACACTTAAGGTGCCAGGTTTCAACTTACCTTGCCAGCATTGGAAAACTTTGAATAGGATCCGTACCCTGCATGGTGTTTGTCAGGACTCAGTGTTTAAATGGGGGCTAGTATCTACCCCTCAGTGTGATTGCAGGTTCTCCCACCAAATCATGTACCACATTGTACTGCCATGTACTGCATTGTACCATGGCTGCAAACTGAGAGCGTATACTGGCCCATGGTCTGACTTTTTCTTTGGAGGTAACTCTGTCCTTCAATGGCTGCATGAACTGGACATTGACATTTGATCTAGTCTAACTGATAAATAAATCCATGTATTATATGCCATAAGCTAAATAAATAAAAATGCATAGCCCTTCATTGATGATGGGCAGTATATTTGTTAAAGTTGTATAGACCAGTAGTTCTCAAACGTTTTAGCACATAGATCCACTTTTTAGAATTGCAATCTGTTGGGACCCACTGGAAGTGATGTCATTAACCTGGAAATGATGTCATGGCCAGGAAACGACATCATCAAGCAGGAAAATTTTTATCACCCACCAATATGGCAAAATCAAATCAATCCATTGATCAAGCAAAATAAAAGTTTAAATAATTTAAGTTTAAGTAAGTTTAAAAATTTATTTAAAAGAAAGGAGAATCCACCTAATACAACTCCCAAGCAGTTGCTGACCTGAAAAAAAATTCCCCTAACATCAAAAAGCTTGCAATCCTAGCTACACTTATCTGGGAGTAAGTCCCACTGACTATCATTGATAAAAGTATATACATAATAGCCCATTAAAAGTGCAGGTATGTAACATTTCCCCAAATGCAGTCATATACCATGGTAGCATCAAGTCTAATATATTGAAAATAAAATACACATTGAAATGAATGGATACTCACCTGAAGTTGCAAGTGAAGAGCAGAGAGATAAAAATAGATCCACTATACAAATAGTGGTGTAGCTAAAGGGGGTGCAAAACACTAAGTTTTGCAAGGAGCCTCACCCTTCTCCCTTGCCTTTGGAGCCAAGTGTATGTTTTGCTCCCCACTCACCCAGAGTGGCTCCAAAGAGGAGGGGGAGGGGCTGCTTGCACACTGTGTTGAGGCTTCCTGCAAAACTTAGTGCTTAGCGTCCCGTCTAGCTATGCCTTTGATTAAAAGGGACAAGTATCAGAGAACAAGGCTTCCCCTGGTAAATAGGAACAGTTGGAGTGTATGTAGCTAAGTATGCTGAAGTAATGCACTGCAGTTTTTAATAATCAACATTAAAAATGACAATCATTTTAGAAACCAAGTAATGGTCAGTCATTTTTACCAAAGGTTAATTTTTCTCCACAGTCTGAGCTCCCTGCCTGTAAAACGGGTACATTTGTGACCTCTCTCATAAGTTTGCAAACTTATGAGAGAGGTCAAAAATGTGCCCATTTTACAGTTTGCAAACTTATCATACACTCTCATAAGTTGGCAAAGCAATGAGAGTTTGCTGAAGTATGAGGTTAAAAAAATGCTTGATGGGGAAAAGAGTTAAAATAATATGGAAATGCCTACATGAGGGTAACTTGATCTGTAGTGATTCATTATTTCCTTTGGCATGTGAATCATCACTTCCTTTGCTTTTCTCAGGCACCCACTTTTACTTTTACTGTAAAAGTAAAATTGATTTTTTTGTTATGGCTTTAGGGCAGCAGCCTTCAGTTTTCTCAAAACCAGGAACCGCCTTTAACAACAAACTGCAACTTGGGACTCTGTTTTAATTTTTTAAAACATAACCATAAACAAAAAACAGTGGCAATGTTATTGCAATGACTCTCAGCTTAGAGTCGGATCCACTGGAAGGTCCTGACCCACCAACAGAAAAGCCATCCTTTAGGGCAGAGGTCTTCTCCTGGTGAGTCAGGACCCTGAAGTGGATCATACCTTGACTTCTGGTGAGCCACAGCAGTGCTGCCATGACCATTTTGTTTCGAGGTTCAGGTCTGCCCAATTTGAAGAGCAGATGAATCAGGTCAATTTTCGCAGGGACATTTGCCATGAAGGTGTTGCTTCAGTCAAATCTCCAGTAGGATCCTCAGTCTGCCTACTCTCCTGCCATGACAGGAGAGTCTCTCTGTTCTCTGCCTTATTTTCCCCTTTCTCTTCCTACACTTTCAGAATGGAGTGCAGGCTGCAGTCATGCCACTTTCTGCCCCTGCTCCAGGGATGGGCTGCTGCCTGGATGACTTGAACTCGAGTTGCAAAAACACACATTTTTTGTGATTCGTACGGACTTGAGTCATGTGTGTAAAAAACTTGGGCACTGAACTTGGAGGCTTAACCCTTAAAATGAAAAGACTCGAATAGACTTGAGTTGGTTGGACTAGATGACCTATTATGTCCCTTCCAACTCTATGATTCTGTCATTCTAAGACTCGCTTTTGTGTATGCTTGTGACTCTGTTTTGTGTGCTTGCTTGCTTTTTTCCCCACCACTTCCACGACTCGACTTGTTTTTTGAAAAGATTCAGACTCGAGTCAGAATGACTAAAAAAAACAGCTCTGTTATGACTTGCGAGTGACTCAAGTCAAGGGGGCAGAGTCTTGGGACTCAACTCAAGACTCGGCGCTGTCACTCTGGCACATCCCTGCCCTTCTCTCCTTCCATTTGGTATGGAAAGAAACAAGGAGCTAAGGATACAACTGGAATGCATGCAGATCAGGTACCATCAGGCAGGAGAAAAAAATGTACTCACTCACCACTGGCCACAGTCACTCACCATAGGTCACTCTTCTCTCTCTCTCTCACTCACAGGGCTCTTGAAAGTGGGCCCCATGCTGCATGTTAGGGTTTGAGGTGTGTCCAGTGCTTGACAAGTTGACACTACTACTTTAGTGAATTATACTATGACTTACGAATGCTTTCTCAGCAGCAACCCGTCCATGAGGCTAGGCAATGTGGGTTGCCTCAGTGGCAGAGGGGCAAGAGGATAGATGATTCAGGGTGTGCTTCATCTCCCTGGCAGGGTCTGCTGCCGCTGCCATCTCTCTCCAATCCATTATGGATGTGAGCTGAATGTGGACCATCTGCCTCCTTACCTTGCACCAGGCACAGTCTCTTCAGATATGGAATTGTAGGTCTTCCATGTCTGATTTGTAGTGAATGTGCAATGAAGGAGCTCTTTCCTTCACACCTTTAAGTTCTGTACTTCTACATTTGAAGAAACTGCACCAGGAGCAAGGTAAGGAGCTTTGTGCGTGTGTATATGTAGAAGTAGCATCGGCAGACCTGGGGTAGCATCAGGTAGCATCAGGTAGCATCAAAATGGCCACGGTGCCAGAAGATTGGAGGATAGCAAACGTCACGCCTGTTTTTAAAAAGGGAAAGAGGGGGGACCCGGGAAACTATAGGCCGGTCAGCCTAACATCCATACCGGGTAAGATGGTGGAATGCCTCATCAAAGATAGGATCTCAAAACACATAGACGATCAGGCCTTGCTGAGGGAGAGTCAGCATGGCTTCTGTAAGGGTAAGTCTTGCCTCACGAACCTTATAGAATTCTTTGAAAAGGTCAACAGGCATGTGGATGCGGGAGAACCCGTGGACATTATATATCTGGACTTTCAGAAGGCGTTTGACACGGTCCCTCACCAAAGGCTACTGAAAAAACTCCACAATCAGGGAATTAGAGGACAGGTCCTCTCGTGGATTGAGAACTGGTTGGAGGCCAGGAAGCAGAAAGTGGGTGTCAATGGGCAATTTTCTCAATGGAGAGAGGTGAAAAGCGGTGTGCCCCAAGGATCTGTCCTGGGACCAGTGCTTTTCAACCTCTTCATAAATGACCTGGAGACAGGGTTGAGCAGTGAAGTGGCTAAGTTTGCAGACGACACCAAACTTTTCCGAGTGGTGAAGACCAGAAGTGATTGTGAGGAGCTCCAGAAGGATCTCTCCAGACTGGCAGAATGGGCAGCAAAATGGCAGATGCGCTTCAATGTCAGTAAGTGTAAAGTCATGCACATTGGGGCAAAAAATCAAAACTTTAGATATAGGCTGATGGGTTCTGAGCTGTCTGTGACAGATCAGGAGAGAGATCTTGGGGTGGTGGTGGACAGGTCGATGAAAGTGTCGACCCAATGTGCGGCGGCAGTGAAGAAGGCCAATTCTATGCTTGGGATCATTAGGAAGGGTATTGAGAACAAAACGGCTAGTATTATAATGCCGTTGTACAAATCGATGGTAAGGCCACACCTGGAGTATTGTGTCCAGTTCTGGTCGCCGCATCTCAAAAAAGACATAGTGGAAATGGAAAAGGTGCAAAAGAGAGCGACTAATATGATTACGGGGCTGGGGCACCTTCCTTACGAGGAAAGGCTACGGCGTTTGGGCCTCTTCAGCCTAGAAAAGAGACGCTTGAGGGGGGACATGATTGAGACATACAAAATTATGCAGGGAATGGACAGAGTGGATAGGGAGATGCTCTTTACACTCTCACATAATACCAGAACCAGGGGACATCCACTAAAATTGAGTGTTGGGCGGGTTAGGACAGACAAAAGAAAATATTTCTTTACTCAGCGTGTGGTTGGTCTGTGGAACTCCTTGCCACAGGATGTGGTGCTGGCGTCTAGCCTAGATGCCTTTAAAAGGGGATTGGACGAGTTTCTGGAGGAAAAATCCATTATGGGTTACAAGCCATGATATGTATGTGCAACCTCCTGATTTTAGAAATGGGTTATGTCAGAATGCCAGATGCAAGGGAGGGCACCAGGATGAGGTCTCTTGTTATCTGGTGTGCTCCCTGGGGCATTTGGTGGGCCGCTGTGAGATACAGGAAGCTGGACTAGATGGGCCTATGGCCTGATCCAGTGGGGCTGTTCTTATGTTCTTATGTTCTTAGGTGGCATTCTGGGTTGTGCTGCCCTGTCCTTCAGAAGGAAGCCCCTTTTACGTATGTTGAACGGAACTAACTGGCAAGTACTCACGCCTAGGCTTGCAACCTTTCTCTTGTACCATGACTCAGAGCCAAGCTAGGTGTGATGTGAGCATTCTGTGACTGGAGTTCCCAATGTTTTTGCATTGTTAAAAAGCAGATGGATGGGAGAGGCCTGCTTTGGACTGGGCTGCATGGGAGGGGCAGGATTCAAGTCAGGGAGCTGGCACAGGGTAAAGGCTTTACCCAAATGCACACCTGGGCACCATGATCCTAATTTACATTGCTCCCTTTCTTTTTGATAAAGAGACCTTGGGAGATCCATTCCATTCATTGGCACAGCTATTGGGGGCTGCGTAGCAAGTATTACAGGTGCCGCAACGTGCCTTGTAAGCGGCCCCTTCCACTCATTGTCAGAGTCATTTCCGTCACCGTTGGAGCCACTGCTGCTGCCATTGGAGCCACATTGCCATCGCTGCCCAGAATGGTTCCAACAATGAGTGAGAGGGGCCGCTTACAAGGCGCGTTGCAGCACCTGTAATACTTACTGTGCTGCCCCCCATAGCTGTGCCAATGAATGGAATGGAACTCCCAAGGTCTCTTTTTCAAAAAGAAAGGGAGCAATGCAGAATGTTCTGCACTTCCGCAGCAATTGGAGAGGGAGGCTCAAAGGCGTTGTTAGTGTCATGTATGAGAAACCATCCAACGGTGCAGATGGCCAGTGTCAACATCACCAAATTATGTTGTATTGTCGCATAAGCCTAAGCATCCTTGTCACAGAGCCTAAGCATCTTTAACTTTGTCTGAGAGACTGCACATAGCAATTTTGAACAATTCTTGGTCCCTTTTACTGACTTGGTGAAAAATGGGCATCATTTTGGTATTGGTTGACATAATAACATCACTTTTATTTCATTCTGTAGCTGTCTTAGGGCCCAATCCTATCCAATTTTCCTGGGCTGGTGCAGTCGTGCCAGTGGGGTGTGTGCTGCACCCTGTGGTGGAGGGGCAAGCACTGGGGCTTTCCCAAGTTATGGGAACATGTGTTCCCTTACCGCGGGGCTGCACTGTGGTTACACCGCAGCTGGACGGTTGGATAGGATCGGTCCCTTAATTGTTACTTTTCTAACTTTAAAAAATCAGGGGTGGAATCTTCCATGTGGGACAGGCCTAACTGAGCTTCAAAAGGATAAGCTTTCTGCCTTCTTTCTGCTGTCTTGCAAAATAATCTGGAAAGATCAGCTTGAATCACTCTGCTGGCTCAGTGGCACAGCCAGAGGAGGGGAGCAGCTCACAACCCAGGAAGGGAGTGGCTGCGGTTGGGGAGTGGCACTAGCTTGGGGGTAGAGCATTTGCTTGGAATGAAGAGGGTGCCAAGATAAGTTCCTGGCATTTGGGAAACACCCCTTTGAAACCCTGGAGAGTTGTTGTCAATCAACCTAGAAAATTAGCAGCCCTGTCCTAACCAACTTTCCAGCACTGATGCAGCTGCAATGCAGCCTGAGGTAAGGGAAAAAATGTTCCTTTACTTTGAGGAGGCCTCCTTGACTGCTTCCCAGAATGCAGTGTGCACCCTGTTGGCACGGCTGCATCGGTACTGGAAAGTTGCTTGGGCTGTAGATGGAGCAGGTGTTTGATTAAGCTGGTGCTGCTCTGAGCAACTCTGAATTCTCATATGTTCACGCAGAGGAGTGTAAAACACTGTGACCGATTAGTTTGAAACCACTGATTAAATTGCCTGTTTCTGCTCCGGCTTGGACTCTTCTGCGGACATCGAGGGCGGTGTGCCTGCAGCATCTGCTCGCCCTGTTTGAATGGATTTGTTCCAAGGCTGTGCACACAAATTAGTTGGAGCTCTGTGGCTGATCACATGTCCATTCAACCCTTTTCCATCTTGGCTGATTAAAGCAGGCAAGGAGAGACTGGTCAGTTGGATGTTAGAGATTGTGAAGGGAGATTCCATCATTATTGAAAGAGGCTATTGTCAGGCCTCCATTTGGATTCCACCACCCTAGAGAAGTACCAACTGGTCTTTACCACTTTTTGGGCAAGGTGATCAAGTGAGTAGGGGTCTCCCAACTCCAGGCTTTTCTGAATAATACTGCTGATTACCTTGATCTTTTTCAGCCTAGGTTTAGGTCGAAATAAATAATGTATATATGTATACAGATATATCTAGATATAGATATATAGATAGCCATTGTTGTTGGCAACCTTCAGTCTCGAAAGACTATGGTATCGCACTCTGAAAGGTGGTTCTGGAACAGTGTCTAGTGTGGCTGAAAAGGCCAATCCGGGAGTGACAATCCCTTCCACACTGGGAGCAAGTGCAGTCTGTCCCTGGTCTGTCTCCCTGGCTATGGGCCTTCCTTCTTTGCCTCTTTGCCTCAGACTGTTGGCAAAGTGTCTCTTCAAACTGGGAAAGGCCATGCTGCACAGCCTGCCTCCAAGCAGGCCGCTCAGAGGCCAGGGTTTCCCACCTGTTGAGGTCCACTCCTAAGGCCTTCAGATCCCTCTTGCAGATGTCCTTGTATCGCAGCTGTGGTCTACCTGTAGGGCGCTTTCCTTGCACGAGTTCTCCATAGAGGAGATCCTTTGGGATCCGGCCATCATCTATTCTCACGACATGACCGAGCCAACGCAGGCGTCTCTGTTTTCAGCAGTGCATACATGCTAGGGATTCCAGCGCATTCCAGGACTGTGTTGTTTGGAATTTTGTCCTGCCAGGTGATGCCGAGAATGCGTCGGAGGCAGCGCATGTGGAAAGTGTTCAGTTTCCTCTCCTGTTGTGAGCGAAGAGTCCATGTAGTACAGAAGTGCAGTACAGAAGTGAACTCAGGACGCAAGCTCTGTAGACCTGGATCTACAGGTCTACAGCCATACACACACACACACACATATACATAGTAATAGATAGCCGTACACACACACATATACACAGACATTATCTATCTATCTATCTATCTATCTATCTATCTATCTATCTATCTATCTATCTATCTATCTATCTATCTATCTATCTATCTATCTATCTATCTATCTATCTATCTATCATAAGAGCGCCATGATTCTTGTGCATATACAACCATCAAAATAAAATGATAACACTTTTCTGGCCCTGTCCAGATATCTGATCTGGGTCAGCCTACAGAGAGGTACCTGTCAGAATACTTTCCCACATATAGAAATCTAGCACACTAGGGAAAGAAAAGCAGATCAACTTCTTCTTAACATGCTAGCTGTCTATTAGTGCAGAGATCCCCCCTCCCCTTTTTGTGGCCTTGGATTTATGGACCATTCCAATATGTTAAATTCCTGTTTGTACTTGGTGCAGTGCAGGAAAAACTTGATTCTGTTGATTGTCAAAAATGGGCCATGTGTAAGCTTTTCAGTCATGGTGACTGAAGGTCAGTTAGTGTCAATACCCTCTGCTGCCACCTAGGGCCATAATGTTTAATCTCTCTCTCTCTCCCTCTCTCTCTCTTTTCTGAATAGTTATCTTTGTCACAGATTCCACCATAACATTTTTCTCCCCCTTGTGGAATGGTCAGACAATGTTAGATTGTGCTAGAGAAAGAGAATGAACGGAGAAAGGCTTCACAAATTTGCATGTCCTCCTTGTGCAGGGGCTGTGCTAATTTTCTCTGTATCATTCCAATTTTAGTATATGTGCTGCTGAAACAAGCACGGCAAAGAGAAAGGAGGAAAAAACACACACTGTACTAGATAGTAACAGAGTTAACATCTGGAAGCTTCCATGAGACAGAGGACCAAACTATTAATGATCTAACAGCCCAATCCTCAACTCCCCATGCGGCAATACAGCTTTACCCAATGGGGCACATCGCACATGGGAGTTTTGGCTGCAAAAATCTTCTTGAGGTAAGGGAACATTTACTCCCTTGTCCCAGGGTAAGCACTCACTGCCCCTCTAGGTCTGCTTGGACCTGAGCCAGCTATATCGCTGGTGAACCTGGAAAGGCAGATCAAGGCTGGGAAGGGGCATAGAATATCAATGGTGCCAGTGCTACAAATACTGCCCCTTCCTGACCCTAATCTGCCATCTTTCTCACCCCAATCTTTGCCCCATTCCTCCCCTGTCCTGTTCCTCCCCCCTCTCTGCCCCTCTCTCACCCCCATGTTGACTTAACAGCTCTAAGGCTCCTTCCCTGTCCACCAGTACATGGGCACAGTCGCTTGTTGCTTCTGGTGGCTAGCCTGCGCTTAATGGTGTGTCGCACCTGTGCTGAATGGTGTGTCATGCTCTGCAGAACAATAGTTCTGGCAGTGTAAAGCCCTATTAGGATTGGGTCATAAGCCTGCCATTAAGAGATGGGCTCAAAACCTAGAAATGTCTGTTATTCCACAAAATGCAACCCCAGGGTGTTGGCAATGAACACTGGGTCTGAAGTTCATGGGGATAGTTGAGGGGCTAACACTTTCCTCCCACTTATTCTCCCATCACAAAATATGCTAATTATGTGATTGTTTTCTATTTCTCTTGTGCCACATAACCGGCCCAAACCCTTTCTCAGCATAAGTTGGCACCGGGAAGCATTTTCTGTGACCTCATTGGCAGCAGCAGACAAGTGAGTGAGTGGGCACTCTTCTTCCCCAATTTTTGTTTTCTTTACTTTTTGCCACCTTACAAAAAGCTGCAGCAGCCCTCCTCCTCCTCTCTACCACTTCCAGAGCCATTTGTAAAGACAGGTGGAGGGACTGGAACAAAGGAGCTGAGTGACATGTGCCGCTGTGTTGGGTATTGCAACTGATACTGCAATGTCAGAAGCACAGGGACTGAGGCAGTTGCCTCTAGTTGCCCAAACCACGGGTAATCTCATCAGGTCCTGCAATGTCACTTGCAGTGTCTACCAGTAAAATGAATCTGTCCCTTTTTTTCTTGTCCCCATCTTTTGCCCAGAGGCTATGTTCTGATCCTCTCCAAAGTCAAGTGCACATCTCTGCAAGTGTGTATACAAGGGGACTCAGGGCCCAATTCTATCCAACTTCCTAGCGCTGATGCAGCTACACCAATAGGGTGTGTTCTGCATCCTTCAGTGGGAGGGCAGTCACAGGGGTCTCTGCATCGGTACTGGGAAGGGCCTCCCTACCCACCCATTCTTGTCTTCTTTCTTATACAGGCAGAGCTAACCTCGGCAACAAGATTAATCCTTGCCTTTTTCATTATATGGGGGTGGACAGATCATGTGATATAATAATAATAATAATAATAATAATAATAATAATAATAATAATAATAATAATAATAATACAGGTATTTCTATACCGCCTTTCTTGGTCCTCAGATTTCTCCTCGGACTTTATTCAAGGCGGTTTACATAGGCAGACAAATTAAATTCCCATAGGGATTTTTACAATTTCAAAGAAGTTTCTATCTTTCAAGAAACCACAACATTCAGATGTTTCTTTCTGATTTGGCCGCACATTCTGGCCTCCATCCTCCCACGCTCAGAGCAGATGGAATAACTTGGCTCAGCTTGTCAGCTGCTTCAAGGTTGCACGGTGCCGGTGGCCTCGAACTGGCGACCTGCAGATGTTATCTTCAGGCAAATGGAGGCTCTACCCTCTAGACCAGACCTCCTGCCCTAGTGAACACTGAAGTTGCCATTAGGAGGAAGTTTGGTCTTGAAACACCCCAGATCTTCCATCACACTTTCATTCTGTGCGTTTTTTAAAATCCCAGAGCAAGACAGCAGACATTTACAAGATGCTTAACAAAGTCTGGTGGAAGGAACCAGTGAAGAAAATTATAGTATTTGACTCAACCAATGTGAGACAGTTAGATAAGCAAATTCCTACCTCATACAAACATCTTTGTAGCTTGATAGGTATGATTGAATTACATTTTTTCCCCCACTAGAGCAAAAGTTCTTTTAACTTGGAGTTTAAAAAAAAGTGTTACTTTCCCTACACACAAGAAACTTGCTTTGGATTATGGCAGGAATCAAGTTTTCATTGTCACGGTAATACTTTCATTCCCAGGTAAGAAAGAGATGTTATCTTGGCACAACAACACTGAAACGTAAAAGTTTCTGAATCATAATTGTGTAATCAAATCTTCAGTAGCTCTTCTTATCAATGCACAGAAGAAAAATGGTTGTTGACATTATGAAATAATGTCTGTGTCTTTATAGTTCAAATTAACAAAACAATTTAAAAATATTAACAATGATGGTTTAATAGAATCGAATAGAATACTTTATTGTCATTGTACAAGTACAATAAAATTTCATGCACTCCAGGACATGGACATAAAACATTTATACAAAAATCATACAATCAAACATATAACACATTCAGAGCCATCCCACGTTCAATACTACATATACTACATATACATCTATTAATATAAATATCTCAAAAATATAATAATACTTCTATTTCACTCAGAGATGTAATAAATAGATAATAAAACCCAGTAAAACATTTGAAGATGCTGTGTTATCATATTCCTAATGATTTTTAAGTTCATTGTTCAATATGATTATAGCTCTAGGATAAAAAATATTCATAAATCGTGTAGTGCATGTCCAGATAGATCTATATCGTTTGCCAGAAGGCAACAATTCAAAAAAATTATAAACTGAATGAGAATGATTTTAAGAATACTATATGACTTCTGCAAACAGCGGGATATAAAGATGTCATCCAGAACTGGTAGCTGGGTTTTAATAATGGTCTGTGCAATCTTTATTATTCTCTGCAATGCTCTTTTATTTATTACAGAGCTACTCTCATACCACACCAGAATACCATATGTCAGAACACTTTCAATAGTGCTACGATAACAAGACACAAGCAAACGCTGTGGCAGGTTTAACTTCCCAAGCATCTTCAGGAAGAATAACTGCTTGTGTGCCTTTTTCACTAACATATTGGTGTTAACAGTTCATGAAAGATCTTCTGCAATATAAGTACCCAAGAATTTAAAACTTGCAACCCTCTCTACCTCCTCACCATTTATGTGCAATGGTGTATGCACTTCCTTCTTTTTTTTCTGAAGTCAATTATAAGCTCCTCAGTTTTTTTGATGTTTAATATAAGATTATTCTCTTTGCACCACCACAACAGCCCCTTTACTTCCTCCCTATAGGTAGACTCACAGCCCAATCCTGAGCTACCGAGAGCTTCCAGACCTGGCTGCTCCACGGAGGGCTGCTGCTGGATCCTGCACCTCCCACGCTAATGCAGGAGGTTTCTCGGGAGAAGGGGATATTTGTCCCCTTCCCCCGAGTAAGGGAAGCAGCCCCGCAATGGGGCTACTCACTTTATCGCCAACCAAAATGTCGGTGCTAAAGTAAAGGCGATTGTGTAGGGCGAGCAGCCCTGCATGAGCGCCTAGGATCCTGCGGAGTTCGACTCTGCGGATCCGCCTCTCCCCCACCCCCGACATGCCTCCCCCCTCTCCGGAACGCCTCCCCCACGCCCCCGGCCACGCCCCCGCCTCCCATTCTGCAGCCCAGTGGTCCAGGGGACCGTGGAGCTGCGGAACCCGGGCGACTGCCGGGCGCTAGCCCAGCACCAGTTGCCACTGGGCTAGCTCCGGTGGGAGCCTAGTGGTAAGCCCCACAAACGTGCCTTACGGCATGTTTGCGACTGAGCTCCGCGGCATGGAGCCGTGCCATGGACCTCAGGTTTGGGCTCTCATTGTTCCCACTAATGAGCCCCACCACTGTCGTATCATCTGTGAATTTAATAATCATATTTGAATTATGTGATGAAACACAATCATATGTGTATAGGGAGTAAAGAAAAGGACTCAACACACAACTCGGGGGCACCAATATTCAGCAAATTGCAGCAAAGGAGGGACTTTATGCTGGAAGTAAAGGAGATCCTTAGTCCTGACTGATGCATTTGTAAAGCTGTCACGGCAAAAGTTACATTGTCCACCAGGTGGCAGATAGAGACCTGAGAAGTACATATTAAGAGAACATTTTCTGTAGTGCTGGAACCAGTTTTATCATACTATTGAAATGTGCCTGCACTTTGTGCAGGAGACTAACTGTTGCTCTTGATTGCTGTGCAAGCCAACTGTTTTTAAAGGGGTGTATTAAGATTTCATAAACTGTTTTAGGGTAACTCTTGCCAGTTAAAGAGATCTGAGGATTGTACTGGTAGAAACTGGAGATGACAGTGGAATTTTGAAAGCCAAGACTAGGCTCTTTTTGGATCACATGTGGACAGACGTCAGGCTTGTGAGATCTGCTTTTGTGGTTTACTAGAAACTTGAGGTCCCCCAACCAACCATAGCCAGGTGCAAAACAATGGTTTGAGTGCAGAGAGGTGGTGATAGCAGGATCAGATTCAAAATGGTGGCTCAGGATGTGATTGACTGCATCTCATGAGCCCTGCAGCATATTTACCTAAGACTCTACAGTTGAGTGATTACAGCTCCCAGATTCTATCTGCCTAATTTAGGAGACAGGAAAACCCTTTTGTTGTTACTTGCAATTGCTAAAAAATTGGGAGTCAGAAATCCTTGCCTGCCCCTTCTGCAAATCACCCAGTGTTGTTCGGTTGCTCCATAAGTATTTGCAGCATGCTCTGGTTTCTCCATTCAGAGTACATTCATAAAGGATGGTCACTGACAGGGGTTTTAAAAATGTTTTATGGACATAAAGATCCACTTGCATGCAAGAAAAACTTCCTGGATGTAGACATTACTGCCTGTCATGACTTTCTGAAGTTCAAACAGCTCCAGAGTGCCTAAAGGCAGTGTGATTCAGAATGTATAGCTGAAAGGGAAGGGAATTAATTCAAAGATGGTTGGCAACCTTCAGTCTCGAAAGACTATGGTATAAGCCTACAGCATCTGGTATTCCCAGGCGGTCTCCCATCCAAGTACTAACCAGACCTGACCCTGCTTAGCTTCTGATATCAGATGAGATCAGGCATGTGCAGGGTAACAGCAACTGTTACCCTGCACATGCCCAATCTCGTCTGATCTTGGATCAGATTTGTTTTGCCAATATCTATAATATAATACAGTGGGACCTTGGTGTCTGCAGGGAATCCATTCCAAGACCCCCCACAGATTCCAAATTCTGTGGCTAATGAAAATCTGTGCGGGGCCTATGCACTGCCGCAATTATACTTACCTGGGGACTGAGCCCGGCACTCCGGAGGTCATGCTCAGCCTCCCAGCCACCTCAGAAGCCTCCTGAAAGTTTATGGAAGTTACTTCTTTTTTGCACTGGCAAACTGTAAGTGCCTTCCAGGAAGGTCCAGGGGGCCTGCTGAGATGTGGAGAGGCCACATGCGATCTCCCTGCATTTCAAAAGGCCTCCCGGACACAACCGAAGGGTACTTCCAGTTGCATCTGGGAGATTCTCTGAGGCCCTCCAGCCACAGGCTTGGCATCCATGGATAATTCAAATCTGAACCTGTGGATAAGGAGGGCCGACTCTTTTTGGAAATCCAATTGATCTGAGGATTTAATTTGATTTAATTGAGGAGAGATGTTATAAGCCAGCTCTGCTGCTGTTGAAGTCTGGCTTTGCTTCCTCATTCACATGCTGTATTTCCCATGTGCATCAACATGAATTATTTTATGGTATGACGAATCCAGAAAGAACCTCATACATATGCAATAGTTAGCAGGATAAAGAAAGAGTGCAGTGGCATCGCTAGGGGGATGCAGGTTGCACCGGGTGATGCGTACCGGGGAGGGGGTGGCACCACTACTAACCCAAATTTTAAAAATCTTGGTATTTTCAAATAATGCAATCATGTTAGATATTGTTTGATGCGTAATTTCATGTGGAATGCAATGAAACAAACCGCATTGAAATATCTCTATTCTATCAAATGTTATAGCCAAAACACCAGCGGGAGCGGGGTGATGGCATATCACTGTGCCCACTGCCCAGGGCGTTGCCCCATCCACTGCATGGGAGGAGGCCCATCATGGGGGTAACGTGCTGGCCTCCCACAAGAGGTGAGGCAAACCCTTGTGATGCCACTGAGCAAGTGCGATCGTTTTCAAGAGGGTTGCACTTTGCAACGTGAAGAAACAGTGGACACTGTCTAGGGAAGCTCACATTCAAACCCCTACTCCTAGCTAAGCTTTCTGAGTGATCCTGGCCCAATCATAATCTCTCTGCCTACAGTCCCACACAGGGTAGTTGTGAGGATAAAATTGGTGGAGTGAGGTAAGTGGCACAGAGTTAGAATCTCATGTCACTCTGAGCTCCTTGGTGGAAGAATGGGATAGAACAGGTTAAAATGGAATACTTTAATGATGGTTAATAGGGTAATCCTCTACATTTAGGATCTAGGGCAGTGATTTTCAGTCTTTTTAATCTCACGGCACACTGTCCAGGTGCTAAAATTGTCAAGGCACACCATCGGTTTTTTGACCATTGACAAGGCACACCGCACTGCTGGCCGGGGGCTCACATCCCCCAATAGCCTTCCCCCAAACTCCTGCTGCACACCTGTGGACCATTCGTGGCACACCAATGTACCACAGCACAGTGGTTGAAAATCACTGATCTAGGGCCATGCTTAAAAGTGTCATTTCAGTCAGTGTCTGGCTCTATTACAGTAGAAGAAAACAAAAATGACTTTTCTATACCCTAAATATACATACAAATATCTATATATCTATAGATACACACACGCTTGTGCTGTCAGTGAACTCGAGGCAGGTTGCAACTGAAAATGTATTTATTTAATCATGGCAGTCAACACATTGAATTCAATGCAAAAGGAAAGAGGGTTGGAGAGAGATGTGGAGTAAGCAAATTCAGTTCTTACATCATAGTGCACGATTGTTCTGTCATTCACTGAAGATGACAGTTGAGAGGAGGAGGAGCCAAATGGCAGTTGATGGAGTGAGCCTTACTGCCTACTTCTCTCTCAGATGCAGCCAGGCAAGAAAGGGTGCTAGTGAAGACAATTCTGGAGGGAAGGAGCCAAACTACCCTTGGTTCCAACCAAGCCAATGGTGTGGGCCTCCCAGTGCCACTTCTTCCTCAGATGGGTCAGATGTTCATACCTTTTGAATGCTGAACAGGACTGAGACTCCAAAGTGAAATTAGCTGTCATGGGATAAGAGGAGGGGTCTTCATCAGGAAGCAGGAGGTAGGAAGAAAGGAACAGTTCTTGCAAGGGAGAGAAGGAAGCAGTGGGGATCCTCAAGGATCTATATGGTGACCAGTGGTGTCATGACAGGGGTGTGGACTGCACTGGGTGACAAAATGGGGGTGACACCAACGGAAGGAAGGCAGAAATTTCCAGGTCAGGATGACCAGGAGGCCAGATCTACCAAGCAGGTAGACCTGGGCTCCACATTGGGAAGCCTGGTAGATTGTGACTCCAGAGCCTTCTCTGCCACAGCTGACGGGGGGGTGGGGGCGACCTTGGCCATGGGTACATTTGCCATGCCTGTAGGTGGAGGTGAGCCCCCTAGACAGGTAGACCTGACTCTACAGACAAAAATGCAGACTTTGACCTGGTCTATATTTTTGACACCTGCTCTCAAATCAAGGTGGGAGATGACAAGCTAGTTGAGAAGCCAGAACATTTGGTCAGAATGTCTTGGGATATTTGCCACCATGGACACTTGGCCTGTGTGTCTCACCTTGCAGTTACTCTTATGTTCCTGAAGGGAAGATTGCAGCACCCACCATAGCAGCCTGTCCTGGCTGTCCAATCCTAATAGTGGAGGGTGGGGGTGGGGTAGATTCACTGCCAAGGTTAAGGCTTCCTGTCAATTCTTTCCATTGTCTGTGAGTAGCCCTTTGACCTACACATCTCGCAGCACTGAACATGTTGCTGGTGGAGAGAAAAGGGTGCCAATGGACTTCACTGTTCTCTGCTCATGGTCACACTCCAAGATCTTGTAGCCTTTGGCCAGAATAGTCTGCTGGTGAACAAGGAGGCAAATAGCTCTTGGCTCTTGTCTTTTACCTGACAGGCAGGATTCTTTCAGAATATAGAAAAGATGTATTATAAGATTGAAAGAACAGGAATAGGACAATACCAGCAAAAGCAAATTCAGTCTTTGAGTTTACAGGCAAAGTAAAAGAAAAGAAAGCCAGTTTCTAACTCAACAGTCCTTGCACTAAGATCCTCTTAGAAGAAACAGGTTCACCTCCTACACTAGAGAGGCTGCCTGGCTCATGCAGTTGAACCTACTCTTTCTAACATGTTCAAACAAAGTCCCTGCCAACCTTCCCTTTTTATGAGAGGCTTGGGGATTGGGTTTCTCTGATTTCACAGTCCCTTTTATTGTTGGACAATGGAAGGTGCTATCAGGGCTTCCTAACTGGAACTATTCCTTCACCCAGCGTGTAATTAATCTGTGGAACTCCTTGCCACAGGATGTGGTGATGGCTTCTGGCCTAGATAGCCTTTAAAAGGGGATTGGACAATTTTCTGGAGGAAAAGTCCCTCACAGATTACAAGCTGTGATAGGTATTTGAAACCTCATGATTTTAGGGAAGCTGGACTAGATGGGCCTTTGGCCTGATCCATTGGGGCTCTTCTTATGTTAACATGAGGCTGGAAGGGGAATCAAGAGATCAAAAAGCATCTGAACAACTTTCAGCTGAGCTGAGATCTTAAACAAGGCACCTCACAGTGGTTGGCCAGGGGCTGGGACCAGAACTAAGCATATGTCCCTCTGGATAGTTGTGGGCATATTTATTTTTCTGTCAAAATATATATATTTCTTAGGGTTGCTTGGAGGATATCATGGAACTGGAATTGGAACTTGTCATGCCTTCAGCTGTTGGTGAGGAGCTGTCTGATGGGCAAAAGCATTCTGAGGCAGTTAGGAGTGTCAGTTGGAGAATTGGAGTTAGTTATAATCAGGTGACAGAGCAAAGCAGTCTCTAGACACAAGGACCTTTCATTTGCTTATATTATCTTGTGGTTTACTCTTAAGAATGTGAGTGAATGTTATGTTAGTTGTTAACAGGAAATTCAGAGAACTTATTGCGAGTGACACTTCAGATTATTCCATATGATGAAATTGTTACAGCTGACTCAGAGCTGACTTAATCCATCAGTTTCACACAAAACAAAGCTGGGTTTGTGATGACTTTAATACAACAAGAAAACTGCAGGGCTTGTTACACAGCTTGTACTACAGAACAGCTAACAAGGAGGTTCATTAGATGTAGGAAGAGAAGAAACCAACAAGTTTATTTATTTATTTGAAAGATGTCTACCTTGCCTTTCCTTGGCTGAAGCAGATGCCCAATTCGGCTTAAAATCTGTAGGAATGCCCCCTCAACAACTAACATGATCTAAGAGGACGGGCTGGAATATATGGGAGAAGGTGATCCCTCAGATAACCTGGCCCCAAACCATGAAGGGCTTTTTAAAGGTCAATATCAGCACCCTGAGCTGGGCCCAGAAACTAATGGGAAGCCATTGTTGTTGCCAAAGCAGCGGTCCGACCGAATCAAACTGCCTAGCTCCAGTAACCACTCTGGCTGCTACATTCTGCACTAGTTGTAGCTTCCAAACCATCTTCAAGGGCAGCCCCACATAGAGCGCGTTACAGTAATCCAATCTTGAAGTCACTAGGACAGGGCCTCTCAAACTAGGGCATCACTATGCCCCAGCCTGAGGGCCCTGGCCCCTTAAGGGGCAGGGCGGAGGCAGTGACGTGTGATTCCCCAGGATCACATCGCTAAGGTGGCTTCTGGGACTGGTATTTACTTACCATTCCCTGCTGCAGTGTCCTGGGGGTGCAGGAAACCCTGCACGAGCGCATGCAGGGCTCTCCAGCCTCCAGAAAGTGAAAGCAGCGCAATCGCGCTCCACTTCCGGTTTTGCAGAGGCGGAATGCAATTGCTCCGCTTTCACATTCTGGAGGCTGGGTAGCCCTGCAGATGCTCGCGTAGAGCAACCCGCACCCCCAGGACGCTGCTGCAGGGACTAGTAAGTGAATGCCAGCCCCTGCAGCCACCTTAGCGATGCGATCCTGGGGATCGTGACGCTGCTTTCCCCCACCCCGCTGCCTTCCCCACTCCCCTGCAAGGATTTACTGTGGTCCTCAAACCCCCCCCCCCTGGACAACAAATCATTCCCTTTGTAACTATACCCTCATGTATCTCTACTCACATTCTGTCATTTCTCCCACAGAAATCTCAAGCTGACTGCAATGAGCTCTGGTGAACCACTCCAGACTGGGTGAATGGTTAACAAAAATGGCAGAGGAGTTCATTGTGAGTAAATACAGTGACTCATATTGGGGCAAGAAATTTGAGCTCTATGTGTGCACTGATGGGGTCCAAATTGGTGGTGACTACCAAAGAAAAATCATTTTGGGTCATGGCGGAGATCTCCATGACAATTTTGATCATGTATGAGGGATGCTGTGGAGAAGGTGCATTCCATGCTAGGGATTTATTCGGAAAAGAACTGAAAACAAAAGAGCCAGTATTTCAGTACCCTTAAGAATATTATGGTGCAGCCATATTTGGAATACTGTGTACTGTTCTGGTCACCACATCTCACAAAGGATCATTGCAGACTTGGAGAAGATGCAAATGAAAAAGGGCAAATAAAATAATCAAGGAGTTGGAGCACCCTGTCCCTGAGGAAACTAAGGGCGCAATCCAGAGGTGCCTGTGGGCTGATGCAAGTTCCTTGCACTGGCCCAACATCATCATGAAAGTGCTGTAAAGCACCTTCATGCCAACATAAGGGAAGATAGGCTGGCGCTTGGATGTGCGCTGGCCTCCCTGTGCCAACGCAGGCCCCAGGGACAGTGAGTTTGCATCAGCTGAGCTTGGCTGATGCAGGGGTCTGAGGGTGTATGGGGAGGGTGGGGAGGAGGTGGAAGGAAAGTGTTTCAGGGTGAGGGAAGGACAGGCTGTGGGTGTTCCTGGGGGCGAGTGGGTGGGGAGTGGGAGGCGCGGCCAGAATCTAGTACTTTTGCCAGATCCTATACCCGGGCAGCCCATGGGAGTCCTGAGCTGCTTGGTTTTGTGCCACCTCTTCAGGTGGCACAGTTCCGAGTAGCCTCATAGGGGCTGCTGTGGCTGTCCCTGGGGTAAGGGGAAAAGTCTCCCCTTACCTCAGGCTGACCCACGAGCATCCCAAAACTTGTGCTGGATACAGTGCAGGCCCAGTGGCCTGCCTGTTCCAATGCAAGTTAGGATTGGGCTGCCCGGTATTTAGGATCTCTTAATTTAGAAAAAAAAAACATAACCTGCATGTAGGGGGAATGTGACCAAGGTCTTTAAAATTATGCTCACTGTCAAAGAAGAAGAGGGGACTCCCTTTGGGACTGCAGACTGACCCTAGTGGTTAGCACCTAGTGGTTAGCAAGCTCACTCTCCTTTTTTTGGACACACAGCTGAATGAGGAAAATAGATTGTGGTGGTAGAATATGATGCCACCAGCCCAGACTATTAGACCAAGTGGAGTGGGGGGGGGGGCGTCTGGCCATCTGGCTTCTCTCCTCCTAAGAGAATAATGAACCTCAGAGGTTCTTATCAGAATCACTCTCACAGCAGTGTCTGCAGAGCGAAGGAATGTGACCATCCACTGCTGTTATACCCAGGAACCAGGATTAAAATGTAACCAGTTTTATTAAAAGATTAAATAAGAGGTGAAAAAACCAAAGGCAACTACTTAAAAATGTGCAATGTAAAAGGTTAATGGAATGCTGCTGTTATTGCTAACGGCCAGCAGATGGAGCTTGGGCTACTATCCACTTGCCTCATACAGGAACATTTTGTAAACCAGTGGAAAAATCAAATTGAAATGAATCAGCCTGACGGATCTCTGCATTCCCTGTCGTAATTATGTGAAAGTTGGAACTCCCAGCCCATTTTCTTTTGCTGCCCTGTGAGTGAGTGCTTCTCTCTGAGACCTACAGAGTGGGTTCTTGGGCACCTTCATTCCAGTTCCTGGTGGGCTTGCAAGTTTGAAGATTTGGTTATCACGATGTCACCAGCTAACCAATTAGTGGAAAGGGATTACCTAGATACCTGTCTGCCGCCCATGGAGTAGACACATTCTGTCCCTTTCCACTAATTGGGTAAACTGGTGACATCATGATAGCCAAAACTTAAAACTTGCAAGCCCACCAGGAACTGAGTGGTCTTCATTCCAGTTGCCAAGAGCCCATTTTGTGGGTCTCGGAGAACAGCACTCACAGGGCAGAAAGAGAAAGTGGACTGTGTGTTCTATCTTTGTGAACCAACTAACTGGCACATCTCTGTCCCTGGCAGGAAGTCGGACCCAAACAGAAGAGAAGGAGATTACGGCACTTACAGAACAAAGGGACAAAATCTACCTGTGGTGCTCCCAGTAGCTGAATGCACAGAAGTTGCTGGTGAGTTAAATTTGCCCCACATACGGGGAAACAGATAAAAAGGCACAGAAACGAGGTGGGGACCCCAGGGAAACACAGAGATTCATGACACATGCTAAGGAGAAAGTGGCTAGAGTTTTCCTCCAGCTCTCATAATTCTGGGTGACCCAATGAAATTGATGGCCGTTGATTCAGAAGACAGGAGTTAATCACACAACGTGTAATGTCTTTTTGGCACCAGCCAAAGATTTCATTATGTCCCCAAACTTTATTGTTGGGGAAGTACCTTGTATTTTCGAGTGTTGCCAACTGTCCTGATGATTTGTACTGAAGGTCAGTATACAAGGCAATGAAACAGATAAAATAAATAAAAGGCAAGAAACAAACTCAACTTCTGAAATTTGCTGCTATGAAAAGTGGTGATGGTTACTAGTTTGATAACTTTAAAAGGGGAGGAGACAATTTCATGGAGGCCTATCAATGGCTACTAATCATGAATGCCATACAGAACCTCTCAGTTCAAAGGCCTCTGAATATTACTTGCTATTGCCTTGACACCTTGTTTCTGAGATCCCCAGAGGCCTTTGACTGGTCATTGTGCAGAACAAGGTGCTAGACTAATGGAGCCACTTTGTTCTGATTCTGCAGGTGTTTCCTGGTAGTGTGATGGCCCTCTTATGACATCATACTCTGACATCATAGACCCTTGGTTCAACTGTCAGTTGGTCAGAACAATACTCTCACCAGATCAGAAAGACCAAGTCTTTCTTGGCTTACCCTAATTTACCCTAATTTTTATCTTTTCTATTATAAAGAGATTTAGTTAGTGAGAGAGAGGGATGAAGAGAGTATTAGTGATTCTTATTTGTTATCATAGAGAATTAATAATAATGTTGGCTGTGATGATCAGGAGACAGGGTGCCTTTTGGCAGGTATCTCATTCTTTTCCTCCTGTCTGTACTAACTGAACGATGATGACATATTGAAAGATCTAAGAAAGATTCCTTAATGGTTTCTATGTTCTGAATCTCCCTTCAAGCAATCTTAGGAAGTTGTCTCTTCCCAGCCAGGGGAGAGTTATCTGAAAAGTGATGCTTGGGACCAAATTAAATGCTTCAAGGCATTTGACCTCTTCCTTTGTGGGCACCTTCAGAATCCCACCAGGTGAGGCATGGTGGTGGTGAAAGAGGCTTCTGCACCATGATGGGCTCCCCAGTTTCTTGAGCAATGAGAAGATTCAGTGGCAAATCTGCTGTCACTCAGTTTTCTTTGGAGGAGAGAGCATAGGAGATTTTGTGGCATTTCAGTTAAATGTGCTTTATCCAAATCAGGAATGTACCTGAAAGGAAGATGAGGGTTTGAAGCTAGTATCCCATGAGAAGGGAAGGCTCATTGCTCTGGCCTCTGTACAGGCAGTTTAACAATTTTAGTAGTAGTAGTAGTAGTAGTAGTAGTAGTAGTAGTAGTAGTAGTAGTGAAAATAATTGGGAAATGTTGGTTTTCAGAGGGACAAGAGAGGAGCACTTAATTTCCCTTACCCCTAAGCATCTAAAAATTCAACTTTGTTCCCATTTCATTTTCACCAGGGAGTCCTCAGCTATGGATGAAGCTTCACTGCTGATCTGACCATGTGTTTGGAGCCAAAGATCTCTACTGAAGAGTAGCTGTCCTACAGGTGGGGTTTCACAGTCCCCTGCTCACTGCCAGATGTACAAGTGCCTGGATCACTATCCCTCTTCCCACAATGTCCCCTTTTTTTCTTCCACCCAGTCAGCAAAGTAGAGCCTTTCCTGAAATGGGAACAGAGCATGGTTCTGACTGATTCTAAAGATGCACCTTCCTGTCCTCTCAAGACCTGAGGGTGACCTTAGTCAGGACGACTCTCACCAGCACTGCGACAAATACTCCTTCTGGCCAGGTGGTGTTGTGTGCCCCAGACAGAGAAGGAAAAGGCTAAGGAAAGTGGCCATATGATGGCTTCCTTTTTGGAACATTCAGCATCCTGCTACAGGGCTGGCTGGAGCAGGCCCCAATGCAGAACACCTTGTGGAAACTGACAAGGTAAGCATACTGTGGAGAAGATGCAGCAAATCTGGCGTATACCTTTGGGGGGGGGGTCGGTGGTGCAAATGCCCTGGAGTGCCACATTGCAGGGGGCAGTGCCATTACTCTCTCCCCCCTGCCATCTTTAAAAAAACAACAAAAACTTTAAGGCCTTTTTAAAGGGCCTTAGAGCGCAGCCTTCCTAGTCCCCAGTAGGCCTACGGAGGCCTCCAGAGGTCACTTCTGGTTTTTGACCAAAAAAGTCACTTCTAGTATGTTTGAAAAAATTGGAAATTATTTTGGCCTGAGGGGGCGACAGCAAAGGGGCCAGGATCACAACTGTGGCAAATACTTCTTTCATTTCAAGCAGAGATGGAGAAAGTTTCCCCAGGGAAGATTGCCCTTCAACAGCTCGTCGTCAGCAGAATCATCCGCTATGCTCCTCTGGGGCTCTCTGTCTTGGCGAGTAAATTAAGGAAGCTGGAAGACCATCACGCCGCATCTCTTGCCTTGCACTGCTGAGTGGCCCTAAGTACAGTCCCCAGGTCCATGAAGAATAGCTTGAACAGAGAAAAAGAGCAGAAGATTTCAAGACCTAAAACGGAAATCCCTGGACACAGGTTATTAAGATATTCAAAGAGAAGGGTTCACCCCACCTTCTAGTCTTTTGATCACGTCTGGGACTGTGGAGGGGACTGCCCACCTTTAGCCCTTTCTTACAGCCATTATCTGGATCCAAACCAGGGGGTTCTATGCATGCCATATACCCATTGAAGCCAATAGAAACGTTTTTCCCCAGGACATGGAGCATGCATAGGGAGGCCCTGACTGAAAATGCAACAGAAGTTAGGCTTCAAACCTCCCTTGCCTTTCACTGCAACATTTATCTGGATTGTCCTCAGGCCATATGGTATTTATAGGGGAGAAAGATACCAATATGTAAGGGCCAATAAAATGATCAAGGTCATGTACAATTGGGTCCAGGTACCCACGCCCCAAGTCACTGTCTCCCAAAATCCCAACTATGCCATAGAACAAATGTGGCCCTTTCTGAGAAGGCCAGGAGGCAAGTACGGAAGTAGCCATTGTCATTTGCTCCGGGAACCCCAGCACAACCCCTCGAACCCAGCATCGCCCAGCCTCCTTCACTTGTCTGGTGACCCATCCTCCTAGCTCCTTTCCTAAATCAAATTTTAGAAAAGCACAAGCCTCTTCAATTCTCTTCTCCCCAAATTACATATAAAGATATTGATGAACAAGAAGAAGCATATATGAGCCAATATCCAGAACCTGACTGCCATACCTCAGATGTCACAGCTGGAGTAATATGAAGACTTTAAGTCCGCCGACTAGCAAGTGGGAAATGAGGATTTTCTTAAATCTAGGAAGAATTGGAAATTCCCACAGCCTGGCTATGGCAAGCTTAGATGTTGTTCTCCCTCTGCCCAAGAAACCAACTTCACCCCAAAAGTAAGGGGAACAAAAAAAGAGCATTAAATGTGCAATCCTAACCTCACAAGTCGCTAGTGCCAGACTGGGAGGGGTGCAAACGTGCCATAAAGCATGTTTGTGCCTCCTTGGGAACACCTGCGCCAGCGCATGGTGGAACACAGAGGCTGCATCCAGCCTCCGTGCCGGCTTGCTCCAGATAGGTTGCATTGGCCAAGCTCAGCTGACGCAGAGGTCTGGGGAGGGTGGGGAGGAAGAGGCGGGAGGGTGTTCCAGGGCAGGGGGAGGGTGGGCAGAGAGCAGTCCCAGGGGCAGGTGGGTGGGGAGTGGAAGGTGGGGCTGGAATTCAGCTGTTTTGCTGGATCCCAACCCCATTCACCGAGCAATGCAGAGTGGCTTCAAGCTGCTCCGCTCTCCTCGAACTTCTGCCACCTCAGGAGGTGGCACAAGTCTGAGGAGAGCCATAGGGGCTTCAGTGGCTTACCCGGGAGTAAGGGGGAGAGTTTCCCCTTATTCCCCCTTAGTGGCTGAGCCACTTTGGGGCCCTATCTTGTGCTGGATACAGCGCGGGCCTCCTGGCCTCCCTGTTCCAGCACAAGATACAATTGTACTGCACATGAACTAGAGGACGACTAAAAAACAGGGAAAAATTCAGAAAGGGCAAAACAGAACACAGTGGCAGAAAGAAAAAGATAGATGGACAATAAAACATGTAGGGCTGTGGGAATAAAAGCAGAAGAAAGAGAAAGAAAGAGGGCATGTCAAAAACTTGCAAGAAAGAAAGGAAGAAAAAATAAAGATGAGGTAGAAAGTGGAAAATTCAGGCAGGATGGAAAAAAGAAGGAAAGACAAAATAAAACAGAAAAGAAAGGCAGATGGTGGGAAACTGAAGCTATGTAAAGGAAAGGAAAGGAAGCCGGGGATAGGAGGTGAATTGATGGTAGGAAACCTTGATCATCAGAAAAATGAACAAAAATACTGCTCTTTTGTTTAATATCTGCTGAAAGGCACCTTGCTGGCCCCTTTGTGGCTGCCAGGCTCTAGTAGAAATATTTCAACTACATAAGCACAAGAAGGAATAAGAGGGAGGCAGATGATAGGGAACTGAAGCAGGATTGATATAGAGGCAATATGTGGCCAACTTGAATATTATTATTGTTATCATTGTTATGATGATGAAGAAATTTTTGCACAGTCAGGTAGGTTAGGTTATTGACTGTTTGACTATTTCCAGTACTTCTGCAGTTCTTCCTTGGTGTGGCCCTTGCTGACTCGGTTGATAACCGAGCCGGTATAGACTCTGTATTCGTTTTTTGAACAATACTAGGAATGAGTTTGGGACACATTTAGGACAGCCAGAGCAGTGTGCAGTGGTTCATCACTGGCGTACACTGTTGTAAATATGCCATAAGGCATGCTGGTGGGCATTACCGCCAGCCCAGTGCTGGAGCTCGCCCAGCGCTGGAGTGCAAACCCATGCTGGGACAGCGCCGGCAGCTGTGTGAAGTGCATGGTGGCGGAGAGGTAAGTTGGCACGTAGGGGGAGGCAGGAAGGTGTTCCGGGGTGGGCAGGGGGAAGGTGTGGTGAGAGAGGGAGGGGTTGGAAGGGGGATGGGCTTCTTGATTCTCTGCGAGCTGAAGAGCTGCTGCAGAGTCAGGTAGCCCCATTGTGGGATTCCTTCCCTTACTTGGGGGAAGGGGACAAAGAACTTTCTCCGACTGCCCAGAACACCCAGGATACTGCAGCAGCTATTTTTGACACCACGGCAGCCCCGCATGCTGGACAGTTCAGGATTGGGATGTTAGTCTGACTTTTCATCAGAGGCTTGTCTGGTTTGGGTGGCCCTGTCCAGCTTAGCCCCTTGCCTCACTGAAGCATGCAAGCCTCACCACCACTACACGGCAGTCTCCCATGGGGGTGATGATGATGATGATGATTAAAAGTATTTATAAACTGCTTTTCAATAAAAAGTTCACAAAGCAGTTTACAGACAAAGTCAAATAACGAACAGTTTGGATTGCACCCTAAATGGCTCCCTGTCCCAAAAGGGCTCACAATCTAAAGAGATATAGAAGAACACCAGCGATCAGCCACTAGTAAAGACACTGTGCTGGGGTGAAGAGGTTCAGTTAAGGACTGTGAAAATGTGTGAGAAAGAATAAAAGGAAGGTAGGTGGCAGTAAGTTGTAAGAGGACTAAAGAAGGAAAGTGTGTTGGGGGGAGGAATGAAAGCAGTGGGAAGCGAAACCAAAATTGAAGAAGGAAAGGGGCAAAAAAAAGAAAGAGACGTTGAGCCTGATAATGTAAAAAGGAAAAGAAGGGACAAAGGTGAGCTAACAGAAAGAGAGAGGAAAACACAGGCAAATAGAAGTTGTGCCACAGATTTTGGATATGTGGATTTGGCTCAGTGTGGGTTCTCTCCTGTTTTGGTCCAACCTGAAACCTCTAGAGGTGACTGGACTCTGTTCCAGTCGCCTCCAGAGGATCTTCTGAGGCCTGTGGAGGCTGCGCACAGCGTCCATGGGCCTCGGAATGGCCTCCGGAGGTCCTAGAAGGACACTTCTGGTTTTTGGCTGAAAGGCTTGGCCAGAAAGCTTGGAGCTTAGCGGTGCCCTAAATTCACGACTTGTTTTCATGCAGAATTCAATATCTACAAGAGGTCCAGGAACGGAACCCTTGCGGATAACGAGGGTCCATCTGTAGTGAACAAGTAAAGCCTAATAGTGTAAGAGACTGATAATGAAAAGAAGGAATCAGAGGGAGCTAAGTGTGTCCAAACTGAGTTGGACACCATTGGCGGCGGAGGGGGGGAGAAGTGTGGAACAAGGGAGGGATTACTGGGAAGGGAAAAACAGGAATAAGACACAGGTAAGCAGTGGCCACACAGAGCCTGATAATGAAAGAAGGAGAAGCAGAAATAAAAGAAAGTGTTGTGTGGAGTATTTCAAGCTGGTAAGGTAAGGGGGAAGGGGGGAATAAGTGAGAACTCAGTGCGAAAGGAAAAAAGTCAGAGGTAAGTAGTTACTAAGTGGAGCCTGATAACATATGATAGAAAAGAACAAATAAAATAGAGCTATGCTTGGGGGGGGGGCTGAGTGGCTGCGGTGGACCTGGGGCGGGGCAAATGGGAAAAATGCCCTAGGCACTGAGCGTCGTGTGATTCCAGGACCATGCGGAAAGCCTTCCAAGGCTCCTGATGCAATCAGAAAAAGTATTTCCAGCTTGCCGGAAGTACTGTTTAAGGCGACGGGGAAACCTCAGAACAATTCTCCAGTTGATCCTGGAGTTGCGTGAGGCTTCATCGTGCTGGGTAAGTATGGGGGGCAGCATCACAGATCTTTGCCCTGGAAGTGGCGCAGGGTAAGTTCATTACTGCTGAATGGGAAAGGAAAAAAGGAATCATGTATGTAGTGGCCAAATATAACCTGTTCAGTTCAGTTTTATTACGGTCACCGACCAGCATAAAAATAACAATTCATTCATAGTATACAACTGAACATGCATACGACCCATCACAGCATCCTATCATCATCATCATCATCATCATCATCATCATCATTATTTAATTTATATCCCGCCTTTTTGCCCCATGGGCAAACATAACATAGGCTCTTAACAACATAAAATACTAATAATTAAAATATAACCTGATAATTTTAAGATAGAAAAGATGGAATACAAGAGATCTAAGTAGTGGCCAAATTGAGTCATATAACATACCCCCCTCCAAAAAACAGTAATAATACACCAGTATGTACAGGCCACATTGAACTGAAAAATGTAAGAAAGTAGAGATATTTAAGAGATCAGTTGGAAAGGGAAAAAAATGTCACAGGACACAGATAAATAGTAGCCAAATATAGCCTCATAATGTAAAAAAGAAAAGCAATAAAAGAGTTGTGTGGCAAAATTGATCCTTATAACATGTGGAAAATGTGGGAAAGAAAAGGAATACGTGAAAGGTAAGTGATGGCCTAAGATAACCTAAGAAAGAAAAGATGGAATATAAGGAACCAAGTATGGCCAAATAGTGTGATAGGGTAAGAAAGAAAAGAAGGAATAAGAGTGGGCTAAGTGTGGCCTGGTTAGTACTTGGATGGGAGACTGCCTGGGAATACCAGGTGCTGTAGGCTTATACCATAGTCTTTCCAGACTGAAGGTTGGCAACCAAGTGTGGCCAGCTTGCCCTTGATAATGTTGTGTGAATAAAGGAGTAATAATGGAGAGCTCAGTGGGAAAGGAAAACAAGGACTAAGGCACAGGTCAGTGGTGGCCAAACAGAGGCAGATAGTATAGGAAAGAAGAAGTTAGGGTGAGTTAATTGGTTGCCAAATTGAACTAATGTACATAGAGTAGGGCTAAAAGGAGGAGAAATAAGGGAGAAGTCACTGTTGGGAATTAATAAAAAGGAATAAGAGCCCAATCCTGGCCTCCGGCGCCGGCTCACTGCCGGCGCATACTGATGCAAACATGCCATAAGGCATGTTTGCGAGTCCTACCAGCAGGTGAGCACAGGTGGTAGCCTAGCACTGGCCAGCGCTGGGCTATTACTGGGCAGGTGCCCAACCTCCGCTGCTCGACTGTCGCACAGACTGCCAAGCAGTGGAGAGTTTAGCAGGGGCATGGGGGGAGATGGGGAGGCGCTGTTCTGGGGAGGGGGGAGTGGAGGGCGGACGGAGGGTGGGGAGGAGGTGTTCCAGGAGGTGGGCAGAGGGTGGGAAGGAGGTGTGCGGGGGGAAGGGAGTGGGGAGGAGGGAGGCAGAGTGATGCTCCACCAGATCCAAAGCCTCTGCTTCAGGCTTACCAACACGGAGGCACTTGATTCACCACCAACCTTTTGGTTGCCGGTGAATCGGGTAGCCCCATTGCGGGGCTACTGTGCTTACCTGGCGGAAGGGGACAAAAGTCCACCTTCTCCCGAGGTGCTGCCTATGGCTGCTAGAAGCGCATAGGATGCAGTGGCAGCCATTTTTGGTGTCGTCACTGCTGCGTGCCCTGGGCAGCTCAGGATTGGTCTGTAAGACAGGTAAGTGGTGGTGAAATGAGCCTTACATTAGTAAGGAAGAAAAAGTGGAATAAAAGGGAGTGTGTGGCCAAATTGAGCATGATAACATGGGGGTGGGGAAGAGTAATAGAGCTCAGTGGTAGGAAAGAAAAGGAATAAGGCACAGGTAAGTATTGGCCACTTAGGCCTCATGATGTAAGAAAGAAAAGTACAAAAGAAAACTAAGTTTGGCCAAATTAAGCCTGTTAACTTGGGGGAAAAAAAGGTGACATAAGGGAGAGCTCAGTGGGTGGAAGAAAAAGACCCAAATATGAAGTGAATATTTACAGTCTCATAATGTAACGAAGAGAACATGGAACAAAAGGGAGCTCAGTGTGGCCAAAGTCAGTCTGATTTCGAACAGAAAGGAATAAGGGAGAGCTCAAAGGGAAAAAGCAATAGGACAGCAGTTTTCAACCGCTGTGATGCAGCACACTGGTGTGCCGTGAGGCTGCCTCAGGTGTGCCGCGGGTCCAAGGAGTCAGGCGGTGGCAGCAGCAGCAGCTGCGCAGGGGGGAGAAGTGGCGGCTTGGAACCTCAGCAGGAGAGAAAGGGGCAGCCGCGCAGGGACTTGAATGCTCCTGCTGTTGCCGGTGCCTGCCCCACACGCTGATTCTGCAGCCAGCCAGGCAGCTGGAGAAGCCTGGAAGAGCTCCCAGCGGGCGGAAGTGAGGGCAAGCAGCGAGAGGAAGGAGGGAGTGAGAGCGAGAGCGAGCCTGAAGGTGGAAGCAGGTAGGAACCAGAAGCAGCTGGCTGGCATGGATCCTGGAGAGACCCTTTTCCTTGTCTGCAATGCCCCAAAGCGACCCTGCCTGCATTGCCTCCCCTGGCAAGGCTTTGGCAGGAAGGGCACTGGGCCACAATCCTATCCACACTTACCTAGGAGTAAGCCCCATTGACTGTAATGGGGCTTACTTCTGAGTAGACGTACAGAGGCTTGGTTGCATTCTTTCTTGAATAAATGAGCAGGCAAGTGATGCTTTTCTTCCCCCCCACCTCCCCCCCTCCTGCACACACATCCCCCATCATAACTGCAGTTAACCCCTCTCTTTCTGCCCCTCCCCTCCCTCTTCACCACCCTCCAAAGTTCAGAAGGTGTCTCCCATTCCCTTTCTTTCTCTCTCCCGCCCCCCACCCAGTGAATCCTGCACTTGTTTCAGCCACTTCTCCTCACTGTCCCTCACAGCACATTTCTATTTCTCCAGTGTGCTCAGTCTCATCTCTTTGCCACTTCCTGGCATATCAGAGCACAACAGTTTGAACAGACCTGCCTCAAAACCTGTCCAGAAACCACATACACCTCCCTCTCCAAGCTTCTGGGGAATTTCTTTCATTGTCATGTAATGATCTAAGGCTGCCATCCTAACCACACTTTCCTGAGAGTAAGCCCCATTGAACAAATAGGACTTACTTCTGAGTAGACCTGGTTAGGCTTGTGCCCTGAGTTATATTAATTAAATTAATTGTAACATAATAATGTCATTAAAAAGTAGTAGCGTGCCTTGACAACTTTAGTGCCTTGTCAGTGTGCCATGAGCTGAAAAAGGTTGAAAATGGCTGCAATAGGATATAAGTAAGTGGTGGCCCTATTGAGCCAGGTAACAAAACAAAGAAAAACTCAGGGCACAAGCCTAACCAGGTCTACTCAGAAGTAAGGCCTATTTTGTTCTATGGGGCTTACTCAGGAAAGTGTGGTTAGGATTACATCCTCTGAGTCCAGTCTTCTGATTGGGCAGTATTATAAAAGTGCTGTAAAGCACTTTCTGACACCCAGAAAGTAAGTGGTGCTGCATCCTGCCCGACCCTTGTGCCAGGCAGCAGACAGGTGGAGGAGGGTGGTGAAAAGGCATTCTGGAGGCAGGGAGGGGGTGTTCCTGGGCAGGGTAGGGCGGGCAGGGGGTGGTTTAGGAACAGGAGTGGGGTGGTGGAGTAGGCCTCTGCCGCATCCTAACTCCCCTCCTGGGCCTGAAAGCCCAACATGGGAATATTCAGTTCTGTGCCAGCTAAATAGCTAAGTTCTGTGCCAAGCTGCCACAGCTTCGAATACCCCATTGAGCAGCCTGGGATGCTACACAGGGCAAGGGAACAAATGTTCTTCCCCCCTACTCTAATCCACCACTGGCTACAGCATAGACCTGGTGGCCCCACTGCACCAACCTTGAGTAGGATTGGGCTGACAGGTAAGTAGTGGCAAAGTTGAGCCTGATAGAATGGGGGGGGAGGAATAAGAGAGGGCACAGTAGGAAAGAAAGAAAAGGAATAAGGGAGAGCTAAGTGGTGGGCAAATAATGCCTCATAATATAAAAATAAATGAAAGAATAAAAAGAAGTGTAGCAAAACTGAACTTGATAATGTAATAAATAAAAGGAGGAAGGAGAGCTAAGTGTGGCCATGTTGAACCTGATAATGTAGGGGGGAAAAGTTGGAATAAGGGAGAGCTTAGAGGAAAGGGGAAAAAGGCAGGGTTGGGAACTCGACTCAGATTAAAGTCGTGAAAATGCATGTTTTTCGTTGACTCATTGACTCGGTAACTCGTCGGTCACATGCTTGGAAGATTTGGAAAAACACTTGAGTCAGGAACCCTCTTAACTCATCTCCATGCATGCAGTCTCAGGTCTGCCTGTGTCTGGGTGTGCTTGCTTACTGTTTTCATGGCATGAAAAACCTCTTGAGGCCATCATTCTGATCAGGTGAGCAGCAGGGTGGTTCCAGGTGGGAGGTAGGGAAGGGTTAATGTTTCTTTTTGCAGCCAAGTGGGGGGGGCAGAAGTGGGCTGTCTGATAGGAATGAAGGAATGGATAATCATTGGATGCTCATTGAGAGGTTTGGCATTTTCTTTGGCTGAGGGAGGGAGCCTTATAATTGGCTTCAGAAGCCCAGGGAGGGGGACGAGGCAGGGGAGGCAGTTCATAGTGATTATGGTTTCTACCACATGGCATGGTTCCATTGTTATCTGGGCGGAAGAAACCTTATTTGAATGAATGGCTGCCCCCATTATGACTCATTTTCAGGTCAAGTCGCAGGGAGATGGTGACTCTAGACTCAGCTTGACTCAAGCCATGCTGGACCTTCTCATCCCAGAAAAACGGGAATAAGACTCAGGTAAGTAGTGGCCACATAAAGCCTTCTAATGTAAGAAAAGAGCGGGGATAAGAGAGCATTAAGTGATGACCAACTATAGTCACATAATGTAAGAAAGAAAAGAAGGAAGAAAATAGAATTTTGTGTTGCATTCTTGAGCCTAAAAACGTAGGGGGAAAGGGAGAATAAATGAGAGCTTGAAGGGAAAGAAAAAAGTCATAAAATACAAGTTAGTAGGGACCAGGTGGAACCTGATAAACAGAGAAAAGAAAGAATAAAGGTCTCTTTGGGGTAAGGGAACATTTGTTCCATTACCCTATGTAGCGCCCCAGCCTGCTCAGTGGGGCTACTCGAATCTGCCGCATAGGATGTGGCACTCATGGGATGGTGCAGGCCTTCCTGCCTGTGACACTTAACTTGCTGCATGCCGAAAAGTGCTATATAGTATTTCTACAACACCCAGGGCTGGCACTGCAGCCCCAGTGCTACGCTCACAACCCACAGGTTTGGGTTCTGAGCCTGATAACATAGGGTAATGGAGGAGGTAAGAGGGAGTGCTCAGTTGGAAAGAGACAGGTAAGAAAGAGACAGGTAAGAAGTGGCCACAGACAGCAAAGAGAAAAGAAGGAATACAAAAGAGCTAAGTGTGGCCACACAGAACTGCACATGTAAGAAATAAAATAAGGAATACTACAGAGCTCATTGTGTCCAAATTGAACCTGATAATGTAGGGAAGATATGTTGGAATAAGGTGATAATGAAAAAAGGAATGACAGGTAAGTGTTGGTCCAACTGACCCTGATAATATCAGGAGCAATAACAGAAAGCAAAGCTGGCCAAATTCAGTCTGGTAATGTAAGAAAGAAAAGAAGGAAGAGAGCTAAGACTTGGCCAATCTGAACCAGGTAAAGTATGAAAAAAGAAGGGATAATGAATGCTCAGTGGGGAGGGAAAAAGGGAGAGCTAAGTGGTGACCAAATAGAGCTTCATAATATAAAAAGAAGCAACAAGTATTTGGGGCATTTGGTGGGCCGCTGTGAGATACAGGAAGCTGGACTAGATGGGCCTATGGCCTGATCCAGTGGGGCTGTTCTTATGTTCTTATGTTCTAACAAAAGAGACGTATGGAGAAATGGAGCCTCATAACATGGGGAAAAAGCAGAGAATGAGAGAGAGCTCAGTAGGTAAGAAAGAAAATGAGGAATAAAAGACCATTACAGTAAATGTGGCTAATTTGAGGCTATAACAAGGGCAGGAAAGGTATGGAAAGTGTGGCAATAAAAAAGGGCTTTCTGTGGAGTACTTGAGCCTGATAATGTAGGAGAGGGGAAACAAAAACAAAAAAGGGAGAGCAAAGTGGTGGCCAAATAGAGCCTCATAATGACAAAAAGTAGAGAAGGGATAAAAGAGACATAAATGTGGAGAAATGGAGCCTCATAAAATAGGCAAGTAGCATGGAATGAGGAAGAACTGAGTAGGTAAGAAAGAAATGAAACACAGGTAAGTGTTGGTGTAATTGATCCTGATAAGGGAAGAAAGAGAAGGAGGAATAAAAGAGAGCTAAGTGTGGGAAAAGAGAGCCTGATAACCTCAGGAAAAAACTTTGGAATAAGGAAAGCTCAGTGGGAAGGGAAAAGGGGGAATGAGACCAGGTAAGAAGTGGCCCAATAATGAAAGAAAGAAAACAAGGAATAAAAGGGAGCTAACTGGTGGGAAAGATAAAGAAGCTTAAAGGAGAGATAACATGGGCCTACAAAATTGAGGGTCAGAATAGTTTTTCCCAAACTTTATGGTGCTTTGATATGAATTTGGGGTGCCGATTCAAAAAATGGCATCCGTTTTGCCCTATCACATCTAGTTTTGGAGATACAGTATAGCCTCATCAGTGAATGGTTCAAGCAGCTTCCTCATGAGGAAGCAATGGTGTAGGCTTCCTCATGAGGAAGCTGCTTGAGCCATTCACTAAACAAGCTATGCCATGTCTCCCAAACTAGACGTGATAGAGCAAAACGGATGCCATTTTTGGAATCAGCACTCCAAATATACCCAGGAGTTGGTGTAACGTTTAAGGAAGCAAAATGTGTGTTGGCCTGTGTAATTAGTGGCCAAATAGAGACTGATGATGTAAAAAGAATAGAGAGAAGAAAAGATACTTCAGTGTGGTCACTTTGATCCTGATAACACAAGGGGAATAAGACACAGGTAGGTAGTGGCAAAATTAAGCCTGATACTGAAAGACAGGAAAAAAAGGAAGAAAATAGAGCCATGTGGCCCCAGATTGAGCCTGATACTGTAAGAAGGAAGATAGTAATAAAAGAGAGCTATATGGACTGCTTGAGCCTAATTGTATGGGGGGAGGGAGAAGAGCTTTGTGGTATAGAAAAAAGGAATAAAACACAGGAATGTGGTGGCATATTGAGCCTGGTAAGGCAAGAAAGAAAATGTTGAAAGAAGATAGGTCAGGGCGCAATCCTAACCCAACATAAGGGCAATGCAGCTCTGAGATAAGGGAACAAACATTCCCTTAGCTTGAGGAGGCCTCCGTGAGTGCCACCCAACAGCAGGACGTAGAACACGTTCCATTGGCACAGCTATGCCAGTGCTGGAAAATGGGTTAGGATTTGGGCCTCAGTGTGGTCAAAGTCAGTTCACCAAAATGTGAAGAGAGAAATAAAAGAGAATGATGGTGGTGAATTTAGGGAGAATTTTGGAAAGGAGAAAGGGAATAAAAGGGCCAAGTGGCAGAAAAGGGTGATCGTGGAATAGAGAAGGAATATGAAAGAGATGGTGGGAAGTAGAAAGGAAGAAATAAAACTGAGGTAGATGGCTAAAAACTGTGCAAGGGAGGATGAGAGTAGAACCTGAAGGAAGGAAGGAAAACAGGCAGAGATCAGAAGAATGATAAAAAAAACTCGGATCTGTTTGTAACCTGAGTCAGAGATAGAAGAGTGGAATGGGGAGGAAATGAAAGTGAGAAAGTTGATTTGAAAGTATACAAATCAACATTTTCAACTATTTCAAAACAAAAAAAGCAAGGTAGAAAAGAGAAGCAATAAATGCAACTGTTTTCATGGAGTTCTTGCTGCAGTTGTGGGGAGGAGTTTGTGTCCGTTTAGACTGGCACTTTTCTTGGACAGAGGCAAACAAAGCCAGCCCTGCAAGTCTTCCCTATTCTTGCCTTACGTGCCCCAACACTCCCTTGCCTGCAATACAACATTCTGATAGGGTGGCCACCATTTCTCCAGCTGGGCAACATCAAGGATGGCAGTCTGAGCAGTCTTTGGCTGCTTCCACCCTAACCACCTTGGAAAGGACCGAGACAGGCAAGAGAAAATGTAGAACACGCCTATGAGACCCACACCCATATGATTACATCGACTCATCTGATCCAATTCAAGAAAGGCATGGAGGTACTATAGAAGATAATTTGTTCCCATTTGACCAGGAATCAGTTCAGCACATATCTGAGCAGACACTTTCAGCATCATATTCCTCCAGAGTCTTTATTCCTACAAGGTTAGCAGTTGTGATGTCACACAGCCTTATTGCTTCTCATGTTGGCCTTCTATCAGTGTTAGCCACAGTGGTGCCGGATAAAATGGACAAACCTACACTGGGTAAAAATGGACAGTCTTTTATTAAATCTTAATAAAAAAAGTGATTTTTTTTCACTGCTTGTTTTCGTATTAGCTAGTTCCTACCTTTGCATCACAGAACACTAAATAACATCTCCAGTACAATAAGTTAATGGCTCACTCAAAAGAGAAAAGAGATTCTCATCTGGTATATTATGGGCTAGGTACACAGCAAGTTGTTCTGAGAATTGAATTATCCCAGCTGCAGGGAGGAGGGCTGTGGACTTGCTTTGCTCAGAAGATGTGATTACTCTTCCAACCTTTTCCCATGGGGCTATTAGTCCCAAAAAGCTTTGATGACTGAGATATGGAGTAAGTTCCTGAGCGAATGATAGTAAACTCTGCTTTCTACCTGATTATTGAAAGAAAGGATTCTTGATGCTTGGAATACACTGTCAGGGCTGAGATAAGTTTTATCAGGGAGTTCAAAATTTCTTTGGGTCCCTTCCCAATGGGGAGCAAGCAAAATGGAGCGGGGGGGGGGGAGGGAGAGTGGCAATAGCCAGAATAGTCTTTGGAGCCCAAGTCTATTGGGCTTCCCAATGTGGTGCCCTTGTCTACCTGGTGTCATCGGCTAGATATAGTAATACAGAAAAGCAAACACACTCCTAAGTCTCTTTAAAATCTTTTAAATATAGAGAATAATTGCAGAAAATTAGCATCATCATTATTTAGACTCACACTAGAATGGAAAGTGTCTTGTGTGTACCAAAACATAGCCCCAAGCTGTGTCTCTGAGCTCCTATACACTCCTTCATGATTAGCAGATCCACAATGCAAAGAGCTACTGTAGCCGGCCAGTTTCCTCCCAGCTTTGACACTGTGTTAAGGAATGTCATGCATGCATTCTTCAGCCCAGCAGATATGACTTGCGGCAGCAGCTTCTGCTGCATGCCCACCGTGGCAACTTCAGCATCCCATGTGGGCAGTGAATCTGGGTGAGATAGGGAAATGTAAGATCCCAGGACATTTCTGGAGCCCCTTCCTTGTCACCTGGGCCCCCTTTTTAACCCTGGGCCTGGATACACATTACCCCCTGTACCCCATTCTCATGGGCCTTGCCATCTGGAATGGCCCTGTCAAATACCAAAACAATGGCGGCAGAAAGAAGAAAAGCTGGACTCCCATGGAAGTTTCACTTCAAATCCAGAGAAAAATTCATCTTATCAAAACCCAACATTCCAGCCCCTAGATCCATTTTAGGCAGACTCTGGCAACAGCCACTGTAGTTAACTTTCTGTGTCACTGCTGGGGAGAATCAAACCATCACTGAATGTTTCTGAGCTGGCTTATGGTGTATGCGAAGGAGGTTGCTCCTGTCAGTATATGTACGCGAACTCTATACTTGGGTGTTGATGAATGTGGATGACTGTAAGGAAAGTGGTTCCCTGCCTCCTACGGCAGGATCACTATATTTAGCTTTTTTTCTATCCCAGCCCTGCTGCCAGAGAACAGAAGTTGGCTTCAAAAAATGTGCTCAGAACTTGCACATTCAACATCACTCACTCCTGACAGTATTCAGTCATCCTTGCCTTTCTTAGATTACCCTTGGCCTCCTTCCTTGAGCAAACCTTCAGTGCTTCTCAACCTTCCTTTATAATTCTTGAATGTCTTGGTTTTCCCCTGCTTTGGGCAGTGGCGTTGCTATGGGGTGCAAGGGGTGTATGGGCTGGACATGGCGGTGACACCACTATTGGCCAAAATTTTTAAAAGTTTGCTATTTTTGAATAATACCATCATGTTATATACCAATCAATGTGTAATTTCATGCAGAATGCAATGAAACAAAACCCTGTTGAAATATCTCTATTCTATCAAAAGTTATAGCCCAAACCCAGCAGGCTGGGGCAATGGTGCATCACCACGCCCACCACCCAGGGCTTTGCCCCGCCTACTACCTGGGAGGAGGTCCTTCATAGGGGTGATGTGCTGGCATCCCACACCAGGTGACATGAACCCTAGTGATGCCACTGCGTTCAGGTATATTTCCTATTAACCTCACCCATTTCCACTAGCATCTATCTACGGGTTTTCTTTGTAGTCTACTGAATGCCCCGAGAACCTGAGTACTGGTAGTTCCAGAATTTGTCCTTTCAGTGTGACTGTCACTTTGTCATGGCGATCACTTCTCGAAATTACTTGCTGTCATTCATGGAGCTGTGGTTTCATTGCATCGTAAAACTGGACCATTGAACATCTTGATGGACAGAATGTGCGGCGGCAGTGAAGAAGGCCAATTCTATGCTTGGGATCATGAGAAAAGGTATTGAGAACAAAATGGCTAATATTATAATGCCGTTGTACAAATCGATGGTAAGTCCACGCCTGGAGTATTGTGTCCAGTTCTGGTCGCCGCATCTCAAAAAAGACATAGTGGAAATGGAAAAGGTGCAAAAGACAGCGACTAAGATGATTACTGGACTGGGGCACCTTCCTTATGAGGAAAGGCTACGGCGTTTGGGCCTCTTCAGCCTAGAAAAGAGGCGCGGGGGACACACACACATGATTGAGACATACAAAATTATGCAGGGGATGGACAGAGTGGATAGGGAGATGCTCTTTACACTCTCACATAACACCAGAACCAGGGGACATCCACTAAAATTGAGTGTTGGGAGAGTTAGTACAGACAAAAGAAAATATTTCTTTACTCAGCGTGTGGTCGGTCTGTGGAACTCCTTGCCACAGGATGTGGTGATGGCATCTGACCTGAGAAACACTGCTCTAGGCAAAGCACTGGAGGGAACCCACAATTCTAAATATGAAAGAATGACCTGTGAGAAACATCAGATTTGGCCCTTATGACTTCACTTAAATAGTATATGTGAGGGAAGAAAAAAAAAAGCCTAAAGGGACCAGGGTGTTACTACCACCATCGCCACCCTGCTTGGAGGTAAGGGTTTGGGGCAGACTTCCTGTGCCTCTGGTGCAACTTGCTGTCAGGTAGACCATGTCCTCACCTATTTTTGTGAAGAAACCCTGAAGAAACTGCTTATTGTGATTTGCATCCTCTGGTTTCCTCTCTTGTTCATCTCACGCATATATAATTCCCTCTAAGCGCACCATGACCAATGGACAAAGATCTCTTAATGCGCTTGTCTGCATACACATGTGGGTCCATTCCTATGTGTTCCTGAGCAGGCACAGGAATGAGATGTCATTAGAAAAATTGTAATTTTGATAGTGAGACGACACTCAAAGACTACTCCATCTCTGCCTATTCAGGTAAGTTACAGGCTGGCAAAGAATGGGGTGCCACAGAAGGAAGCCTCTCAGCTTACTGGGGATCTTAACCTGCCCAGCAACCTCTATCTTTGAGATAATGTTTTAAAATAACCTTTGTGAAGTAGCTCCTGTTCTCCTTCGAATTAGTCATTTTATAGAGGTTAATCTTCAATTTTGTGTGTATCATTTCACTTCACCATTTCCAATTCCATAAATTATTGCTGTTTTGCTTTATTTATTTTGCTGTTTTTATTTTAAAAAGCATACTTTTTTTGGTAATGAATATAAGTACACAATAGGGCTATTTTATTTCTTCTGGAATATTCCGTGAGGTTGTTCAGTTGGTCCTTTTCCCTGTATGCGAGAAAGAGGGACAAATGTAAACTAAAATTGCAGTTTAGAAAGAAATGAGAAAATGCTCACAGAAATCATTTCTGGCAAGAATGTCTTCAATGCAAAACCTAAGTGTTTTAACCTTTCTTGTGTTGTGTAGGCACCCTGACTATCCCCAGCTGTGACTGAGCAGGGTGAATTTAGAGGAAAACTCTAAGCAGTTCATTTCTTGGAATTGTTTACAGTTTTCCTCTGTGAGATCATGAGCATGTGTCAGCCAACCAAAGATATACTTCATGTATCTGATGGGCTTCCCAATGCTATGCTGGGCAAGCAGCGATGCTGGGTGTTGTGAAAGTGGCATAAAGTGTGGGGAGTAAGTGGCACCAGCAGGAAGGCCAGCACCATCCCGCAGGTGCCATATCTCGCCTGGCAGCCTTTGGGCAGGTGAGTACTGCACCGGACAACAGGGAGGCGGGAAGGGGTGTTTTGGGGAAGGAGGAGGACAGGTAGTGGGCAGTTCAGGCCTGAGAGGGGCCAGGCACAGTGGAGGAGGCCTCTGTCATATTCTATCTCCTGTCTTGGGCCTATCAGCCCTACACTCAACTACTTGGTTACATGCCAGCGATTTATCTTGTGCGGACCTGAGTAGCCCCACTGAGCAGGCTGGGGCTCAATACGGGATAAGGAAACAAATGTTCCCTTACCCCAGGAGACTTCCTGCCTGCTCAGTTCCAGCACAGGTTATAGTGTGAATCCAGTGGCCTCGCTGAGCCAGCATTAGATAAGACTGAACTGTTGGTTAGCTTAACAACCCAATCTTATTGAGTGCCTATGGCAGTAGATTTCATGATCCACTGCTCGAAGTCTTGGACCACTGTTGTAAAAGCTGTGACACTGTCATGCCACAGTAGAACTGCCAGCACAAATGGCTGGATGCCTCATGTGGTTCTCAGTGGCTCATCCAGCCCGTGCCAAGGTGGGTAAGGTGGTGGCAGGGGTGGGAGGGGAAGAATCTCAGTGGCCAAGGTGCACACCATGGTCCTATCTCCCTTTTCTCAGTTTGATACACTCCCTAAGGTTCCTTGGACATATACCAGCTAAATAGCTGGCATAGGTTTGGGGAGACCCATTGGCAGCTAGGGGCTTACAAAAAATTGTTTTGTCTTAGCAGTTTTTTTAAGGTCACTTTACTGCTTCTTTATAAAAATCTTTCAATATAATATTGCTATGCAGTTCGTGCTAATTTCACACACACACACACACACCCACCCACCCACCCACCTAATTTATCATAAGAAAATAACTTTTCCTAGTGAAATTACCATATAATCGCTGAATTCCTTGCCTATCATCCTTTGGAAGGTAGAAGTTCCTTGGGTTCTCATAGGAATAGGTAGGGTACATCAAAGCACCACGAACATTTGAATGACCCAGTCCTAAGGAATGACCAAATTCATGTGCAGCAACAAGGAAGAGATTGATTTCTGGAACACAAAAGAAGAAGAAGAAAAAGCTTTAAGCAGAGTGTTGTGCATAAATGGGCATAAGGTGGAAATGGGTAATTAATATTAGTAACATAACAAAAATGAACATATGGAATCTTGCATTTCCCTCCTTTGGTGTGGATTTAACTTGCATGGTGGACTACAATACTAATGGATCAATAGGTCTGTCATTTATTTCTGAAGAGGTGACCTGCAGTTCCAAACATTAAAGTCCTAAGCCACTTGCTAGGATGTCAGTTCCATTGCAATCAATAGGACTTCTGAAAATTCTGGATCAAATCAAAGAGTTGGAAGTCACTAATCAGGTCATCCAGTCCAACCCCTGCCTGTAGCAGGAAATCTCCTAGAGCACCTCCAGCAGCCGCCTGTTGAACCTCTACTTGAAGGTCTCCAATGAGGGAGAATCCACCATCTCCCTGAGCAACCTGTTCTACTGCCGAACCACCCTTATTTTCAAAAATTTCTTCCTGATGTCCAACTGGAATCTCCTCTCTTTAAAGAATGTCCCCCTGCCCTGAGGAGACATCCAGCGGCTGAAATTCTTGCTCAGGATACAGTGCTGGCTGTGCTCGCGCTGCTGCACCACTGCATGGGAATTTGTGCTGAATTGGGCTGCCCAGTGTTGTGAGGAACCTCGTAAAATGCTTTCCTGAAGTCAAGATAAATTACATCCAGAGCATCCCCAACTGTGCAGTGAGCTAGTAACCCGATCAAAACAGGAGATGAGATTTGTCTGGCCAGATTTATTTTTGATATGTTGGCTGTTATTAAATACTGAGTTGTTACCCAGATATGTGCAGACGGTATATTTTATAATTTGTTTTAATAACTTCCTCAGTATTAAAGTCGGACTGACTGGTCTGTAATTTCCTGGGTCTTCCTTTTCCCCCTTCGTTAGCCCACTTCAAGTCTAGTGGCACCTCCCCTGGCTTTCAAGATTTCTCAAAGATAATTGTCAGAGGCTGTGCAAGTACAACCACAAGTTCCTTTCCCACACTAGGATGATTCTTTTACCACTCTAGAATGCAGTTCATCTGGTCCAAGAAATAGGATCAGGTTATTTCTCTCATTTACTCTATGGAGCATGATTCACCTTATATGTATATGAATCACAGAGGAAGGGTTCCAAGGTTAGCTATATTTAGCCACTCCATTGGAAACAGCTGCACCATCTGCAACTGATGGTTGCAGAAATATACCTATCTTTGCATTACATTCTTCCCACATATGCTTGTCTGTCCTAGTAAGGCATGGTTGGTTCAGCATTTTTCTTTCACAAACAGTAGTATGTAAAATACTGCACAGTTTGGGAAAACATAACAGTTGCAGTCCGTGTGCTGCCCCAGACACAGAACTGCAACACACTGCTCCTCCCAGAAGATACTTATCCAGCTGTTTGGAGCTTTGCGTGATGTTCCCAAGTACTCTAGAAGTCTTCGGAGGCCTCCAGTACTGGTAAACAGTACTTCCAGTTTTTCGATGAAAACCGGAAGTACTGTTTAAGAGTCCTCAGAAGGCTTTTGGAGCACCTGGGCATGCAGCATGGGGATTTGCTGGCCCGCGGAATGGTGCCACTTCCACAGGGCCCACAGGTGTGATGCCTGAGGCTTTTTCCTCCCCAACCCTCCCCCAGGACTGCCATCAAAATATATTGTGGTTTGCATGCCCATGTACTACTGTTAATGCCTAATAAAATGAATACATGGCAGAACTGTAAATCAGAAAGAAAGGTGACCAGGTGTTTTTTATAGAGTAGATTTACCTCTGTTTGTTTCTGACCAGGTCTCATCCTCATCAAAGTGGGCATCTCCTCCTATGTCAGATCCAGGGGGAAAAGCATGGGCCAGAGTTCCACCTCTTCCATCAAAAGCAGCATAATCACCATGGGCTGGAAAGGAAAATACAGATATTAATGGTGCACAAGGGTCCCATCTTTACGAATGTTGTGTTCAGCATCTTGAAGTGAACAGCTTGTTCTTATTACATACACCAGGGGTGTCCAAAGTTTTTGGCAGGAGGGCCACATCATCTCTCTGACACTGTGTTGGGGGCCAGCAAAAAAAAAAGAATTAATTTACATTTAAGATTTGAATAATTTACACAGATTTACATAAATGAATATATTAAAGATGAACTTATATGATTGAATGAAGGTCTTGCAATAACTCAAGGCCTATAAAAGACCTTGCACAAAGCAAGGCTGGCCTGTCCTTTGCTGCCACTACTGCATCACAGACATGAAACAACAAGCAGTGGAGGGAGCCCTCAACCCACAGCTCACAGAGGTCAAACAGTCACCCTCAAGCTGAGAGCAGTTGCGTCGGGCCAGTGCGGGTTCCAACAAATCTCCAGAGGGCCAGAGGCTCATTGGAAACTGGGGGCTTCCTGGGGGCCGCATTGAGAGGCCTCGAGGGCCGCAAGTGGCCCCAGGGCCAGGGATTGGGCACCCCTGACATACACAGTAGCAACAAGTCTCAATCCATCTTCTCTGCATGGGCCTTTTTTGGGGGACCAGGTATTTAGCTCCTTGAGGAATTATAGATGTTAAAAGTACAGACCACCCAACTTGATCTGTGCATTAAACCCTGCCCCCAACATCCACCCCCTCCCTCTTGAACTGCCCACGATCCTCCCCTGTTCTGACCCACTGACTTATTGGCAGCAGTAAGGGACGAGGAGGGTCAGTAGTTATCAATTGCTTTCGTGATCATGGCCTACAACACAACAGATTTGTGTTTTGTGTGTTTTGTGCCAACTTTTGTGTCATCACTCCAGGACTTAACGCAGCCGGATGGTGAGATCTTTCAGGATAAGCCCAAGTAGGATAGAGCTGCCTGGCGTAATCAGTGCTGGTGATTTAACTCTGATGCACTCTTCCTCCAATGCCAAATCTTAAGCATTTTCCAAAGGGTATATTTAATCCAAGATTTAATACATTTGAAGCAGGTTTTTAATAGGTAGGAATATTTTAATTGCCTGTGTCCGACTCTCCTAACAGGTGTGAGAGAGAAATATGAAAATCAATGAGCATAACCAAACCAGCTAGACAGGCTTACCCCCGGAGGCGAAAAGAATTTCAATATCAGCAGGTCCAGTTGTTTTCCTGAACTGCAAGGGAGTCACATCGCTCCACACCTGCAAGGCCTTCTCTATGGCTCTGTCCACCTTGTCTTTAGACATGTCAGGGGTGTAGTTATTAATCCTTTGAACAACAAATATAATATATATCACATTTAGGAGCTGCCATTTTATTAGCAGCTAGCAGTGGCGTTGCTGGCGGGGGGTGCAGCTGTACCAGGTGATATGCACAAGGGGGGAACACAAAAAATTTTAAAATTTTGATATTTTTGAATAATATTATATATCATGTGATATGTAATTTCATGCAGAATGCAGTGAAACAAACCGCGTTGAAACATCTCTATTCTATCAAAAGTAATAGCCAAAAACCAGCGGGGGGTTGGGACAATGGTGCATCACCATGCCCACCACCTGTGATATTGCCCTGCCCACTGCATGGGAGGAGATCCATCAGGGGGGAGTGATGCGCTGGCCTCCCATACTGGGTGGTGCAAACCCTAGTGACGCCACTGGCAATTATCTAAAAGAGGGGTTGGCGAACTTTCAACTTTAGGGATCCTGGACCTTTCACAATTGTGTGGGAGAGAGAATTTCAGCAGGTGCAGTTTGTTATCTGTGAGATGACAAGCTGAACCTGCTGACATTCCCTCTTCTATACAACTGTTAAAGGTACAGGGCCAAAGCTGGAAGTTGGCCCACCCTCATCTAAAAGAAACACAACTAACCTGTAAGTCAACAAGTTTTTACGCCATCTTGGTGATCCTTGAAACGTACTGTATTCCAAGACATCAGGGACTCCACATCTAGGCTGGTCCATGACCTCGATAGTTTCTACATCTATTTTTCCTGTTACTTTCAAATGGAAGAATTTCTGCATTGCCTTGATTCGTTCTTCCAGGGTATGCTTGATGACTTTATCCACAACTGGAAAAAACCTGTCAAGATAAGCCTGAATAAAGAAGGGGATGGTGGGGGAAAAAAAGACAGCATGTTTATGAGCAAATTTTCCAACATTTCACAGATAGAGATATACTCATAAAAGTACTTTTATTAGTTTCCAGAAACAATTTTTTAAAAAGTGAAAATATTCTTTTCTTCTATATTCTTTTCACTTGTTTCCAGTTTAATAGTATTAATCATAGTAATAATATAAAGGCAGCTTATAAACAAATATTTAAACAACATATACATTCCTTAAAGAAAAGACAGGATTAATGGAAGCAGAACGGTCAAGTTAGAATAGAAGAGCTTTGGAAGGCCATCAGTCTCCTGCCGCGATCCAAAATGCTCTGGGGGATAGCATGTTGTACTTAAATTCAACCTGACTTAGAAGTCAACCTAAATAGCAATAACACATAATTTACACAGCGTATTTAAAGGGATTTGGATACACAACCTCAATCACCTCCTCATGCAACAATCGTGTAAGGTATGACAGTAACGTCTAGGTCTGTTACCTGACTAAAGAAATAGTTGATTCATTATATGAGTTATATATGGTGTCTTTTGTTTTTGGATGCTGGTTACTTAGGGTTATGTTCCTGCTGTGGCACATACATGCACCCAAAACTGACTCAAGACCTCTTGGTGCCTGAGGTAGCATGTCACCGGCTGTCCCCCTTACCTGGTGATGTGGCGGCTTCTGTGATGCTCTAGCCCACCATTTTTCTCTCCTTCACACTTCTGCTAGCAGACCCGATCTGCATAAATGAATCCATGGGTACAGGATCCACGGATACACCACCACCACCCCCGTACGGTACATTAAAACCTGAATTATGCATTTGTAAGAACTGAATGAAAAGTGGCTCTTGGAAAAAACTGAGTTTCAACAAGTTTAGCATGTATATAGTTATCTTTGGAGGACTCAAAGCACCTTATGTACACACAATGCACAATGATGAACATGCAGTCTGAGACACATTGGCCCAAATCCTAACCCACTTTCCAGCACTGGCATAGCAGTGCCAATGGGACATGTGCTGCATCCTGCAGTTGGGTGTCACTCATGGGGGCCTCCTCAAAGTAAGGAAATGTTTGTTCCCTTACCTCAGTGCTGCATTGCCCTTATGTTGGTGCTGGAAAGTGGGTTAGGATTGTGTCCATTGTTGTTGTTGTTGTTGCTGCTGCTACTACTACAGCAAATAATTATATACCAGCATATGCAACCCAAAAAGTTCACAAAGCAGTTCACAGAGCAAAATAAATAAATAAATAAATAAATAAATAAATAAATAAATTAGATAGATAGATAGATAGATAGATACTATGCTGGAGTAAATAGGGACAGTGGTGATCCTCTTCCTACTAAATGGAAATGGATCACGACTCTAAAAGGCTCCTCTTTGCTCAGGGGACAGCTGCTATCCAGCTATCCAGCATAACAGATCCCATTTTGATGGCTCCATACATACCGTTATGAATTTCAGATCCTCGAGCCTTGAAAGTGCAGGTCTGGAGATCAGCGGGAGAGGCAAAGGCAAGGCAAGGCTGCAGGGCAGCAAGATCACGGCGCAGAGGAACACAATGTGCCTCATGGTGAAAGTTATCTGTCTTGCGAGGATAAAATCTTTGGCCTTTGATGTCTCGAAGCCCAAGACAGTGGGCTTATATATTGTGATGTGAAAAATCCAGGTGACTCACTTAATCGCATTCACCTGCATGTCTGCACATATTTTTGCATTTTTTTTCCTCCAAGTGTCACAATTCCAAAGTAATCAGGAGGAAGCATTAAATGATTTCTATTTTTTTGGTTGTTGACATTTCCGCTGATGTCATACCAGAGCAGGAGGCATTTTGTTTCCCCTCCATCCCATCTTTTCTTTCATCTGCTAAAACCACAGGATATAGGGAAGTTGGCTTCTCAAAATGCAGCCAAGAAGTCTATTGTACAACCCTACCTTTTTTCACTTGCCCAATATTTGTTTGCCATTGAGATCCATTGCAACATTCTCAGCTCACTGCTCTCATGGCTAGAGAGCAGGTGACTTGTTCATAATTGACAGTACATGGTGCGGTTACAATTGCACAAGGTGTCACACTGATGATCTGTATAAAAGGTTTCTGTTGAAAGTCTTTTGTCTGAAAATCCACAGCCTAACAAACTGTTGCAAAGCTGGAAGGGCCTGGCTGGCATTGTTATGTAATAGCTTTTCTCTCAGGGCATCTTCACACTTCACAATTAAGGGCTCAATTCTATCCAGCTTTCCAGTGTCAGTGCCGCTGCGCCTATGGGTTATGCGCTGCTTCCTGTGTTGTGGAGACAGTCTAGGAGGCCTCCTCCAGGTATAGGAACATTTGTTCCCTTACCTCGGGGCTGCATTGCGGCTGACCCAATGCTGGAATGTTGGATAGGATTGGGCCCTGAATGGTGTGGAATAAATAAAAGTTATGTTAGTGCCCATAGCCATAGTCCATAGCCCACAGGCCAAGGCCCATAGCCAGGGAGACAGACCAGGGACAGACTGCACTTGCTCCCAGTGTGGAAGGGATTGTCACTCCCGAATCGGCCTTTTCAGCCACACTAGACGCTGTTCCAGAAATACCATTCAGAGCACGATACCATAGTCTTTTGAGACTGAAGGTTGCCAACTAGTTCAATGTTAGTGCTCCTTTCCCATATAGTGCTTGCTTATCCCACCATCTGCGGGTCCCCTTGTATACCTTGAACATAAGTAACTGTCTTACACCGATATGGGCCATTTGTCCATCTTGTCTCGGCTGACTGTCAACTGCTCTGCAGAGTGTCAGACAGAGGTAACCAGGGCACATACAGCTCAATTGTGCCCTGGTGCCCAGAGGAACAGCAGTGCCAACATCGCCACCACTGTATCCTATGGGTGCTGAGGCAACAGCCAGAGTCTCCTTGGGGGAAGGGAGCATTTGCACCCTTACCCGGGTAGAATGCAGCCGGCAGCAATGAGTCTCCTCAGATCTGCACCTGCTTTTGAGCGGACACAGACTCGAAGTGGCCCATGTTGGGGTTTCCGGCCAGGAAGGGAGTACAGGATATGGCTGCAGACTCTGCCACCATCTCTGCCCCCTTCCCATTAAAGCCATCAAAGCCAGTACCCAGCACCAGGTCTTGTGGCAGAAAATTCCACAAATTATTAGGTTATGAACCTGTGCTTTCTTTGGTCTCCTGTGAATCAACTGCTGATCAATTGCACTGGATGACCCCCGAATTCTAGTGTTATGATTATCCCCCTGTATAAAGGATTGACAGACTATCTGTCTGGTTCTGACAGATTATTCTCTTGGTAGGGAATAATCACCACCAGCCCCACATTATGTCATTGTCAGTTCTACTTATAGTAATTGGTTCATGTCAGAAGGGAGACCATGAAAGTTTCCCCCCAATATGACTGATCAGATGCTACTGCTGTCTTCCTTCTACCCAGGTTGCAAGTATAGCTATTAGAAGAGATGTTCCAGAGCCATAGCACCAAGTCTTGAGTCAGCAACCCCGCGATTCACGAGTCATCATCGCGTGCACTGTCACAACGCGACTTGTGAAAAATCTCAAGTCATTTTGACTTGACTCCAGAGTCATTTGAACAAATGAGTTAAGTCCTTGAGCAAAAAACAAACTAAAAAAGCCTTTCTCCTTCCCTCAAACCCCCATCCCCGCCTCTTGGAACCACTCACTCTCCTCCTCCCATGTCTGCTTCCAGATTCCAGAAGGCCAATTCTATGCTTGGGATCATTAGGAAGGGTATTGAGAACAAAATGGCTAGTATTATAATGCCGTTGTACAAATCGATGGTAAGGCCACACCTGGAGTATTGTGTCCAGTTCTGGTCGCCGCAACTCAAAAAAGACGTAGTGGAAATGGAAAAGGTGCAAAAGAGAGCGACTAAGATGATCACTGGGTTGGGGCACCTTCCTTATGAGAAAAGGCTACAGCGTTTGGGCCTCTTCAGTCTAGAAAAGAGGCACCTGAGGGGGGACATGATTGAGACATACAAGATTATGCAGGGGAAGGACAGAGTGAATTGAGAGATGCGCTTTACACTCTCACATAACTCTGGAACCAGGGGACATGCACTAAAATTGAGTGTTGGGAGAGTTAGGACAGACAAAAGAAAATATTTCTTTACCAACTGTAATTGGTCGGTGGAACTCCTTGCCACAGCATGTGGTGATGGCATCTGGCCTAGATGCCTTTAAAAGGGGATTGGGCAAGTTTATGGAGGAAAAATCCATTACAGGTTACAAGCCATAATGGGTATGTGCGACCTCCTGATTTTAGAAATGGGCTACGTCAGATGCAAGGGAGGGCACCAGGATGCAGGTCTCTTGTTATCTGGTGTGCTTCCTGGGCATTTGGTGGGCCACTGTGAGATGCAGGAAGCTGGACTAGATGGGCCTATGGCCTGATCCAGTGGGGCTGTTCTTATGTTCTTATTGCTCACGAGGTCTTTTGGGGCAATGCAGGAAGCGATCGGGGGGGGGGGGGTAAACAAGCAAGCACACACACAAGAGAGTCAGGATTCATGTCTATATGAGTCACAACTCAAGACTTCAAGTCTCAAGTCCCCATCTCTGGCTATTAGGCTAGCAAGTTTTTGTGTTTGTCAATCTAATGCCTTGAAGTAGCATAGCTAGTAGGGGTGGGCAAAATGATAAATACTGCAAGTGTCGCAACGTGCCAGGTAAGTGGCCCCTCCCACTCGCCATCAGAGCCATTCTGGTCATGAACCAACTTGACTCAATATAAGCCGTGAAATATATGCATTAATAAAACCTCAGTTTCAGTGTTTTCATTGGGTATACACCTCCTTTAGAGCAGTGGTTCCCAAGCTTCAGGAGCTTGCAGACCACTGAGGCAAAAATTGGAATTGTCATGGACCACATGCAGCTATGGGTGGTCTGGCCTCTGCCCTTTCTGGTGGTCTGTCTCCCAAGCTCTTCCCAACACACCATCAGAGAGGACAGAGGATGGACTGCCCACAGCCTCAGCTGACCTTAAGCGGTTGTGGTTGTGGGTGGTCTTCACCCTCTTTGGTGGTCTGTGAAAGATTGCTTGGCAAAACACTTGAAGTGCTCAAAGGTGATTTTTCTTTTCCTGGTTCTTTGCAGATAGCTTCTCAGGGTCTTGCGGATCACCTGTCGTCCACGGACCACAGGTTGCAAATCAGTGCTTTAGAGAAAGCCAAGCAGTGACCATTTCTTGTGTATCGATAACCTTTGAACAACCTTGCAAAAACCAGACAGTTTTATCTTCTCACAAGCTCTCTGAAACTCTGTGAGAGAGCTTGGAAAACCCCTCCTTCATGAGGAAGTTGTGGTGATGAAGTTGCTTTATAAAGAATAAAGAATGCACCATTCAGTTTCGGCGATTTTAAAGAAGTTAATGGTTAATGGTCTAACTTTAAATCATTCAATAGTCTGTTATTAATTATTGCCGTGATCTGTTCACTGATCTGTGTGCTGTTTAACATCTTTATCAGTTAGGAGAAATGACTTAACAAAACTCTACAATGGTGAATTGTTGTTGTCTTTCCATCAAAACAAAGGTGTGCTTAGATGCGCCGCGGTCATGGCAGGGTTCCCTGATGCTCAGCCCTTCTGCGTAAGAAGGAAATAATGTCGGGAGCTGTGTGTAGGTTTCCATGTGTGATAACTGCAAATGTGTGCATCTCTATGTTCACAACAAAATTATCACCCAAACGAACAGGTGAGTTTGTATTGCAGAAATATACATGGGGAATTTAATTGTTTGTTTTGATTTGATTTGTATCCCACCTTTTAACAACAATGTCCAGATGGTTGACATATCAAATGCTGATATCCAAAATAGCAGTGTTTCTCAAACTGTGGGACGGGACCCAGTAGGTGGGTTGTGAGCCAATTTCAGGTGGATCCCCATTCATTTCACTATTTTATTTTAATTAGACTTGATACTGCCATGGTATGTGACTGCATTTGCAAAAGTACAGATCTGTACTTTTAACAGGCTACTGTGTAGATGCTCTTAATGATAGTCACTGGGACTTACTCCTGGGTAAGTGTGGCCTAGGATTGTTAAAAATTTTCCTGCTTGTTGATGTCATTTCCGGTCATGACCTCACTTCGGGTGGGTCCTGACAGATTCCCATTCTAAAAAGCAAGTCCTGGTGCTAAAAGTGTGAGAAACACTGCAATATAGAATAGAAACAGCATTCAATATTCATGGTGGCTCTGGTGTTGTTAGACGGCTGCATTTTTGCAGGGTTGGATTCTAGCTAGGACTTCTGTGACTGGTAGACGTTCTGTTTGCACAAGGGAGGAGGGATGAGTTCCATCCATCCTCTGCCGCCCTCCTGAAACTGCCAGGAGCAGGGGAAAACAGTTTGTATTGATGTTTGCTATACATTAACGATTAACATAGAAACATTAACTTATTTCCTTACTTCAGTTGATACTAAGTTCAACCCTTGTATATGTATATTGTAGTGAACATTTCAAGTGAGAATCATGGTGGTTTCCTAACCCCTTATGTCAGTACTTTCCAGCACTGACATAAGGGCAGTGCAGCTCCAAGGTAAGAGAACAAACAATCCCTTACTTTGAGGAGGACTCCGTGAGTGACACCCAACTGTAGGGTGCAGCACACATCCCATTGGCACCGCTATGCCAGTGCTGGAAAGCACTGACATAAGGGGTTAGGATTGCACCCTTAGAGAAATATTTGTCCTGGGGGGTGCCATATTGTCCCCTGTAGTGCCACCTAGGATCTCTCTGGGTCTCTACCTATTATTGCAATTTTCAATCAGTGTGCTGCGGCACATTGGTGTGCCTCAAATAGTCCACAGGTGTGCTGCAGGAGTTTGGTGGAGGGGGTCACTAATAAGTAGGGCCACTGGGGGATGTGAGCCCCCCCACTGGTACTGCAGTGTGCCTTGTCAATTGTAAAAAACCTGATGGTGTGCCTTGATAATGTCAGTGCGCTGTGAGATGAAAAAGGTTGGGAAATTGCTGATCAGTTGTTAAAGCCCTGCTATAAACTGATCACCTGGGCAATCTCAGGATGTGTTTGTTGTATAGATGGACATAAAGTGGGAGAATTTCAACTCTGCCCCAAGAAAGCACCCTCTAAGAGCTTTATATGGTCATAATGCTTAATACGTGTGCTGAGGGCTCACATAAAATGCTGCGACACCAAATTTTACTTGAGTTTATGACACTTTACTGGATGATAAAGAAATTCTTCAAAAACAAATACGACCAGCATAAAAAAATAATACATCACTTTTTCCCCTTCAAAATATGATTCTTCAAGGGTTTCATTTTCTCATTCCTGTGAAAGAGATATATAGATATTGTTGAGGAGACAATTAAAAAAAAGATTTCTCTAAAGAAATAAGAAACCACACAAGGATGTGGCCACACAAGAGAACTGCAACTGGGGGCCCAATCCTGTCCAATTTTCCAGCACCGGTACACCCACAATGCAACCTTAAAGTAAGGAAACAAATGCTCCCATACCATGCCTCTGTGAATGCCTCCCCAGCGCACGATGCAGTGCACGCCCCATTGGCACAGGTGCACCGGCACTGGAAAATTGGATAGGATTGGGCCCTGGGACAGTCAAGGAAAGTCAGTGATGGCTTAGGGCACAATCCTGTGCTGCATCCTGCAGTTGGGTGTCACTCACGGAGGCCTTCTCAAAGTAAGGGAATGTTTGTTCCCTTACCTCAAAGCTGCATTGCCCTTATGAAAGTGCTGGAAAGCACTGACATAAGGGCTTAGGATTGCAGTCAAATAAATGTTTGGATTGCTTGAGAGCCGCAGGCAGTGGGACCACCAAATATGTCCATAATAAAAGTACATTTTAGCTTGTTTTGTCAGATGGCAGATGCTGCCATTGGTTATGGAGTTGTAAACCTTCACAACCTCCAAGATAGGTTTCTTCAAACTACAGCCCAAGGCTGGATCGGGCTGTAGTTTGGAGAAAGCCCTCTCCAGCATGAATGAAGCTTATTCTTCTACTGCACTGCTCCTTGATTGAGACATACAAAATTATGCAGGGGATGGACAGAGTGGATAGAGAGATGCTCTTTACACTCTCACATAACACCAGAACCAGAGGACATCCACTAAAATTGAGTGTTGGAAGAGTAGGACAGACAAAAGAAAATATTTCTTTACTCAGTGTGTGGTTGGTCTGTGGAACTCCTTGCCACAAGGTGTGGTGATGGCTTCTGGCCAGGATGCCTTTAAAAGGGGATTGGATCAATTTCTGGAGGAAAGTCCGTCACAGGTTACAAGGCATGATGGGTATGTGTATCCTCCTGGTTTTGGAAATAGGCTACCTCAGAATGCCAGATGCAAGGGAGGGCACCAGGATGCAGGTCTCTTGTTGTTTTGTGTGCTCCCTGAGGCATCTGGTAGGCCACTGTGAGATACAGGAAGCTGGTCTAGATGGGCCTTTGGCCTGATCCAGCAAGGTGGCTCTTATGTTTAATGTCTACTGCCTCAGCTATAGAATTATTGTAGACTGCAAATAGAACTGAGCAATCCTGATGAAGAATAGAAACAGCGGAGGTAACAAAAGCACAGAACATGACAGCTTTACCCCAAGCCACTGGAAGTAAAAGAGGGGTTTGATCAACGCTACAGTCATCAAAGCCAACCACACTGAACAAACTTATTGGCAGCTCAGGCCTATATATGTTTATTCAGAGGTGCCCCCACTTCATTTAACAGGGCTTATGCTTCCAAAAGCCATGATGTGCATGTACAACCTCGTGGTTTTAGAAATGGGCTATGTCAGAATGCCAGATGCAAGGGAGGGCACCAGAATGAGGTCTCTTGTTATCTGGTGTGCTCCCTGGGGCATTTGGTGGGCCGCTGTGAGATACAGGAAGCTGGACTAGATGGGCCTATGGCCTGATCCAGTGGGGCTGTTCTTATGTTCTTATGTTCCTTATCTGTTGCCCCAAGCTTCTTCCAAAGTTGCACTGGGCAGCTGCTTCAGTTGCCCATTGCCCCAGCAGGCTTTGTGCTCCAATATCAGAGTGGAAACAGCTGGTCAGAGTGACTTTGGAAGAAGATTGGGGTGAAAGATAATTAGCAGCGCAGCAGAACGGTAAGCTCCATTCCTGCCGGGGAGGGCTATTCCAGTGAGCAAACTTGAGTTTGGAGACTGCTGCCCTAGAGTACCGGTTATCATTGCACCTTTTCTATCTATCTATGAGCCTTCATCTAGGACTAAATTATCAGTAACAACCTCCGTTGTCCCAATTAAAAAACAGACTCCTGTGGCAGCCAATTTTGCTCCAATTACTGTGACCTTTTGCTTTGCACCACCTATTACTGTGTGCTGCATGTGACAATACCATCATTGGACAGATGTCTTGTTAGCTCCCGTTCATTCCCTTACTCCACACTGTGCACACACACACACACACACACACACACCAGGTGATGAGCACCACCTTAGACAACAATGCTATCAATGTGCTGGTAGATGCAGCTATGTATGTGGCTAGAGGAGATCTACATGCAGAATCTGAGCACAGGTCTCCTATGCTAGATTGGGGCCAGTGAAATTGGTTGGGGGGGGCAAATGTAACTTCTCATGAGAAACAGAATCTTAACACTGAAATTACCATATAATCTCTGTATTCTTTGCTTATCATCATTTGGGAGGCGGAAAGTTTTTGGGTCTACGTAGGAATAGGTCGGATACATCAAGGCACCACGGACATTGGAATGTTCTAGTCCCAAGGAATGACCAAATTCATGCGCAGCAACAAGAAAGAGGTTTACCTCTAAAACACAAAAGAAGAAAAAAGAGAAAAGGGATAAAGTTGAGTGTTGTGTATAAATGTACATATGGTACCTTGCTTTTCTTCAGAAATCTAATAGTTAAGTTTATCTTATCCCATGGACTAACAATTTTCTTCCATATATAAAGCTGTATATATGAGATTTCTGAAAAGGAGCTTAGATAATGCTGAACTATAAAAAAACAACACAACTTAGAATGCAACCCTATGCTTGTCTACTCAGAAGTAAGACCAATTGTATTCAATAGGGTTTACTCCCAGGAAAGTATGTATAGGATTGCAGTGAAAGAAGCATATATTCTACCCAGGATTCTACTCATAAATATTCTTTTAGAAGAAGCCAGTGTTAGAGAAGACACATGGACTGGTGGTCTGACCTGATAAGACTGTTACTTATACACTTCTTAAGGAATGGCTTACCTCTGTTGTATTCTGACCACCGCTCACTCTCATCAAAGTGGGCATCTCCTCCAATGCCTGGGCGAGGGAAAAAAGCATGTGCCAATGTTTGCCCTCTTCCATCAAAAGGAACACCATCAGAATGAGCTATGTTCGAAAGGAAACAGTTATTGAAAATATCTGCATGTCAGTTGGGTTTCTTAGATAGTCCCTTCACTCACTGAATAGTTTACTGCCCATAATATAGTAGAGGGCTGGAGCTCAGTGGGAGATCCTGTACTTTGCATACAGAAGGACCCAGGTTTGATCCCTGGTATCTCTAAGTTGGTCTGGGAAGGACCCTTGTTTGTCATGCGTGACTGGCATGACTTTTGCTGCATCCGGGGGGGGGGGATTTTTGGCTGCTAGAGGTCTCCTTGGGGTTAGGGGCCATTTGACCCCTTGCCCCAGGATAAGCAGTAGCCACAATGGGTCAACTTGTACATGCACCATTGATATCGCTAGTGCAAGTCCACGTTGATCCATGCAGGTGGATCAGACCTGGGAAAGGTGTTTGGATATGGCATGTGCCCCTTTCCGCTCCCAGGCCCAATTTGCAAACACCCTTCCACCATTGCTGCCCTCCCCTTCTCTGCCCTGTTCAACCCTCAACCAGGGCCTCTGAGAGGAATTTTATCAGGGGGTACAAAGTTTCTTTTGGACCCCTTCTCAAAGGGGAAGGGGGCAATGGGGCAGGCAGAACAGGGGGCAAAATAAGGCAGAGGGAAGGTGCTGACAGCCAGAATAGTCTTTGGAACCCAGGTCTACCAGACTTCTTGATGCAGAGCCCAGGTCTACCTGACCATGCAGCATTGGCAGCTAGATAAAGTTATTTGGAAAACCAAACACAGTCCCACGTCTCTCTAAAATCTTTGAAATATAGAAAATCCATTGCAAAAATATAGCATAATTGTATTTAGGGTCACACTAGAATGGACAGTGTCCCGTGTGCACCAAAATGAACTTCCGCAGCAGCTATAGTCCCGCAACTGCGTTCCTGAGCGCCTATACACTCCTTCATGGTTTTCGGATCCACACGCCGAAGAGCGACTGTAGCAGGCCAGTTTGCTCCCAGATTTGACACTATGTTAAGGAGGGTCATGGATGCATTTCTAGGCCCGGTGTGTGTGGCTTGCAGCAGCAGTTACCACTACTTGCCTGTGGCAACCAGCGAGTTCAGGTGAGACTGGAAAACGTAAGATCCTAGGAATTTCTGGGCCCCCTCTTTTGTCTCCTGGGTCCCCTTACTGATCCTGGGTCCAGAGTACAAATTACCCCCTTTACCCCCTCTCCTAGGCCCTGCCCTCAACCCTACCATCCTATTTGTGGTGATAAATAAAAGGTAAGCTTACCACCATAGGCGAACAAAATTTCAATATCAGCAGGTCTTGACGTTTTTCTGAACTGAAGTGGGGTCACATTGCTCCACACCCTGAATGCCTGTTCTATTATCTGGTCCACTTTCAATCGAGGCAGGTCAGGGGTATAGTTGTTAATCCTTTGAGCAAAACAGTAAAATAAAATGTTAATATTTAAGAAAAGCACTGCTCTAATGATTAATCCCTTTGAACAATGCAGTACAACAAAATATTAGTATTCAGGAAAAGCACAGCTGTTATTTCCAAAAAGCTGAACTGTAACCCACCTGTAAGTCAGCACTTTCTTTTCCCATCGTGCTACATATTTGTGCTGTTTGGTGACATCTGGGACTCCGCACCGAGGCTGCTCCATCACTTTCATAGTATCTTCATTGATTTTTCCCGTTACAGTTAGATGGAAGAACTTCTGCATTTCTTTTATTCGTTCTTCCAGGTTAGGACCAGCTGCTTTATTGAAGGATGGGAAGTACTTGTCGAGGTAAACCTAGATAATGAAGTAAAATTACCACTGTAGAATAATATTTAAGAATTGTTTGCATTTGTAGTTAGTGTAATTAGTCTGTGGAACTCCTTGCTACAGGATGCGGTGATGGCATTGGCCTTGATGCCTTTGAAAGGGGATTGGACTAATTTCTGGAGGAAATTTGTTCACAGGTTACAAGCCACGAGAGGTATATGCAGCCTCCTGATTTTAGAAGTAGGCTACCTCAGAATGCTAGATGCAAGGAAGTCACCAGGATGCAGGTCTCTTGCTATCTTGTGTGCTCCCTGAGACATCTGGGGGGGGGGAGGCACTGTGAGATCTAGGAAGCTGAACCAAATGAGCCTTTGGCCTGATCTAGTGGGGCTCTTCTTATGCTCTTATGTACGTGCTTTCTGGGTGTGTGTAAAATGCTTCAACTCTACCATCTTGACAGAATCCTTACCACAACCATGTAAGTATTACTATCTCCATATAGCAGCTGAGACTGAGAGGGAGTAGCGTACCTAGGGTCACTTAGAGCCCAATCCTATCCAACTTTCCATCACTGGTGCAGCAGCAATGCAGCCCTGAGGTAAGGGAAAAAAATGTTCCCGTACCTTGAGGAGGCCTCCACCATGGGAAGCAGTGCATGCCCCATTGGCACAGCAGCCCCAGCACTGGAAAACTGGATAGGATTGGGCCCTTAGTGAGCTCATGACAAAGGTTCAACATTGACTGGGGAAATTCACAGCTCAGTCTCTTACAGCCCAATCTCCCCTCCCCACCCCTGCTGCCAAAATAGACATAATAATGGAAGCCATGTCAACTCCATTCATGAATAAAGTAGGGGATGAGGAGTTTTATTTAGTTTGCACTGAACATTCTCACAAAACGAAATTTCAAGGTGAAGCACTTGAGGATTCTCAAGGGCAACCGGTCAAGTTGCTATTAGACAAATGAAATTTCTCAGTGGGCTTTTCCATTTTCCTAGAGATGCATGGATGAGAGGAGATGAGCCTTGCCCCTCATCATGTCCTCATGCTCAGTTGCTCCAGTTCCATTCTTCCAGTCCTGATAGTGGTAGTGGGTTGAGAGAAGTGAAAAGAACCTGGGGTTAGAAACCTTCAGAAAATAAGATATGGGAAGGAGGTCATTCACCCACATACCCTTTTCAAGACATAAGAACATAAGAACATAAGAACAGCCCCACTGGATCAGGCCATAGGCCCATCTAGTCCAGCTTCCTGTATCTCACAGCGGCCCACCAAATGTCCCAGGGAGCACACCAGATAACAAGAGACCTCATCCTGGTGCCCTCCCCTACATCTGGGATTCTGACTTAACCCATTCCTAAAATCAGGAGGTTGCGCATACTCATCATGGCTTGTACCCCATAATGGATTTTTCCTCCAGAAACTCGTCCAATCCCCTTTTAAAGGCGTCTAGGCTAGACGCCAGCACCACATCCTGTGGCAAGGAGTTCCACAGACCGACCACGCGCTGAGTAAAGAAATATTTTCTTTTGTCTGTCCTAACCCGCCCAACACTCAATTTTAGTGGATGTCCCCTGGTTCTGGTATTATGTGAGAGTGTAAAGAGCATCTCCCTATCCACTGTCCATCCCCTGCATAATTTTGTATGTCTCAATCATGTCCCCCCTCAAGCGTCTCTTTTCTAGGCTGAAGAGGCCCAAACGCCGTAGCCTTTCCTCATAAGGAAGGTGCCCCAGCCCCGTAATCAGCTTAGTCGCTCTCTTTTGCACCTTTTCCATTTCCACTATGTCTTTTTTGAGATGCGGTGACCAGAACTGGACACAATACTCCAGGTGTGGCCTTACCATCTATTTGTACAACGGCATTATAATACTAGCCGTTTTGTTCTCAATACCCTTCCTAATGATCCCAAGCATAGAATTGGCCTTCTTCACTGCCGCCGCACATTGGGTCGACACTTTCATCGACCTGTCCACCACCACCCCAAGATCTCTCTCTATGCGAATGCCCGAAGTCTACGAGCAAAGGTGGGAGAACTGGAATGTCTGGTGACAAGGGAAAATATTGACATAGTGGGCATAACGGAAACCTGGTGGAATGCGGAGAATCAGTGGGATACCGCAATCCCGGGCTATAAACTCTACAGGAGGGACAGGCAGGGGCATGTTGGAGGTGGGGTGGCCCTTTATGTTAAGGAAGGGATAGAATCCAGCAAAGTAGAGATTGAAGGTGGGTCCGACTCCACCGTAGAATCTCTGTGGGTTAAATTACCAGGCTTGTGCAGCGATGTAATACTGGGGGTGTGCTATCGTCCTCCAGACCAGAAATCTGATGTGGACCTTGAAATGAGGAAACAGATCAGGGAGGTGACAAGGAAGGACAGGGTTGTAATCATGGGGGACTTCAATTATCCTCATATTGACTGGGTCAATTTGTGTTCTGGTCACGATAAGGAAACCGGATTTCTTGACGTGCTAAATGACTGTGGCTTAGATCAGCTAGTCAAGGAGCCCACCAGAGGACAGGTGACTCTGGATTTAATTTTGTGCGGTACGCAGGACCTGGTTAGAGATGTAAACGTTACTGAGCCATTGGGGAACAGTGATCATGCTGCAATCCGTTTTGACGTGCACGTTGGGGGAAGAATACCAGGCAAATCTCTAACAAAAACCCTTGACTTCCGACGGGCGGACTTCCCTCAAATGAGGAGGCTGGTTAGAAGGAGGTTGAAAGGGAGGGTAAAAAGAGTCCAGTCTCTCCAGAGTGCATGGAGGCTGCTTAAAACAACAGTAATAGAGGCCCAGCAGAGGTGTATACCGCAAAGAAAGAAGGGTTCCACTAAATCCAGGAGAGTGCCCGCATGGCTAACCAGCCAAGTTAGAGAGGCTGTGAAGGGCAAGGAAGCTTCCTTCCATAAATGGAAGTCTTGCCCTAATGAAGAGAATAAAAAGGAACATAAACTGTGGCAAAAGAAATGTAAGAAGGTGATAGGGGAGGCCAAGCGAGACTATGAGGAACGCATGGCCAGCAACATTAAGGGGAATAATAAAAGCTTCTTCAAATATGTTAGAAGCAGGAAACCCGCCAGAGAAGCGGTTGGCCCTCTGGATGGTGAGGGAGGGAAAGGGGAGATAAAAGGAGACTTAGAGATGGCAGAGAAATTAAACGAGTTCTTTGCATCTGTCTTCACGGCAGAAGACCTCGGGCAGATACCGCTGCCCGAACAGCCCCTCCTAACCGAGGAGTTAAGTCAGATAGAGGTTAAAAGAGAAGATGTTTCAGACCTCATTGATAAATTAAAGATCAATAAGTCACCGGGCCCTGATGGCATACACCCAAGGGTTATTAAGGAATTGAAGAATGAAGTTGCAGATCTCTTGACTAAGGTATGCAACTTGTCCCTCAAAACAGCCACAGTACCAGAAGATTGGAGGATAGCAAATGTCACGCCTATTTTTAAAAAGGGAAAGAGGGGGGACCCGGGAAACTATAGGCCGGTCAGCCTAACATCCATACCGGGTAAGATGGTGGAATGCCTCATCAAAGATAGGATCTCAAAACACATAGATGAACAGGCCTTGCTGAGGGAGAGTCAGCATGGCTTCTGTAAGGGTAAGTCTTGCCTCACGAACCTTATAGAATTCTTTGAAAAGGTCAACAGGCATGTGGATGCGGGAGAACCCGTGGACATTATATATCTGGACTTTCAGAAGGCATTTGACACGGTCCCTCACCAAAGGCTACTGAAAAAACTCCACAGTCAGGGAATTAGAGGACAGGTCCTCTGGTGGATTGAGAACTGGTTGGAGGCCAGGAAGCAGAGAGTGGGTGTCAATGGGCAATTTTCACAATGGAGAGAGGTGAAAAGCGGTGTGCCCCAAGGATCTGTCCTGGGACTGGTGCTTTTCAACCTCTTCATAAATGACCTGGAGACAGGGTTGAGCAGTGAAGTGGCTAAGTTTGCAGACGACACCAAACTTTTCCGAGTGGTAAAGACCAGAAGTGATTGTGAGGAGCTCCAGAAGGATCTCTCCAGACTGGCAGAATGGGCAGCAAAATGGCAGATGCGCTTCAATGTCAGTAAGTGTAAAGTCATGCACATTGGGGCAAAAAATCAAAACTTTAGATATAGGCTGATGGGTTCTGAGCTGTCTGTGACAGATCAGGAGAGAGATCTTGGGGTGGTGGTGGACAGGTCGATGAAAGTGTCGACCCAATGTGCGGCGGCAGTGAAGAAGGCCAATTCTATGCTTGGGATCATTAGGAAGGGTATTGAGAACAAAACGGCTAATATTATAATGCCGTTGTACAAATCGATGGTAAGGCCACACCTGGAGTATTGTGTCCAGTTCTGGTCGCCACATCTCAAAAAAGACATAGTGGAAATGGAAAAGGTGCAAAAGAGAGCGACTAAGATGATTACGGGGCTGGGGCACCTTCCTTATGAGGAAAGGCTACGGCGTTTGGGCCTCTTCAGCCTAGAAAAGAGACGCTTGAGGGGGGACATGATTGAGACATACAAAATTATGCAGGGGATGGACAGAGTGGATAGGGAGATGCTCTTTACACTCTCACATAATACCAGAACCAGGGGACATCCACTAAAATTGAGTGTTGGGCGGGTTAGGACAGACAAAAGAAAATATTTCTTTACTCAGCGTGTGGTCGGTCTGTGGAACTCCTTGCCACAGGATGTGGTGCTGGCGTCTAGCCTAGACGCCTTTAAAAGGGGATTGGACGAGTTTCTGGAGGAAAAATCCATTATGGGGTACAAGCCATGATGTGTATGCGCAACCTCCTGATTTTAGGAATGGGTTAAGTCAGAATGCCAGATGTAGGGGAGAGCACCAGGACGAGGTCTCTTGTTATCTGGTGTGCTCCCTGGGGCATTTGGTGGGCCGCTGTGAGATACAGGAAGCTGGACTAGATGGGCCTATGGCCTGATCCAGTGGGGCTGTTCTTATGTTCTTATGTTCTTATGTTCTTATGTTCTCTCTCCTGATCTGTCACAGACAGCTCAGAACCCATCAGCCTATATCTAAAGTTTTGATTTTTTGCCCCAATGTGCATGACTTTACACTTACTGACATTGAAGCGCATCTGCCATTTTGCTGCCCATTCTGCCAGTCTGGAGAGATCCTTCTGGAGCTCCTCACAATCACTTCTGGTCTTTACCACTCGGAAAAGTTTGGTGTCGTCTGCAAACTTAGCCACTTCACTGCTCAACCCTGTCTCCAGGTCATTTATGAAGAGGTTGAAAAGCACCGGTCCCAGGACAGATCCTTGGGGCACACCGCTTTTCACCTCTCTCCATTGTGAAAATTGCCCATTGACACCCACTCTCTGCTTCCTGGCCTCCAACCAGTTCTCAATCCACGAGAGGACCTGTCCTCTAATTCCCTGACTGTGGAGTTTTTTCAGTAGCCTTTGGTGAGGGACCGTGTCAAACGCCTTCTGAAAAGACACCCCCCCCCCCAATGTTTTATACATGAATAAGGTCAATACATGAATAAAGAAACATGGCTACTGTTTTCAAGTCTTATGTGGCGACGTGTTGGGTAAATAAGACCAACATGCTCCATAACTTTTAAAAGTTAGGGTTTATGTATTTGCCATAACCACAAATAGCATAATTCAGATTGATGCATAGTCTGAAGGCATGTGAGACAGCCACCTAGCTGAAGTTAAGCAGGTCTAACAGCCCAATCCTAAGCTGCCTGGCATCCAGACTCTCCCCCCTCCAGCCCTGGTTCCTCTCCCCTCCACACCCTCCCTCTGCCTTGGAATGCCTGTGCACAATGCCCGTCACTTACCTCTCCACCGCCAGGAGCTCCTCTGTTGCTCTGGGTGGTGTGTGGGGGGCTTCAGGCTGGCACTGGGTTCAGTGCGGACTGGTGTTGAGCCAGCACCAATGCTGATCTGGCGTTGAGTGTTGTGGCGTGCATTATGGCACATTTGCAGCATACAGCACCAGCACTGGGCTGGCACTGTGAGCTCAGGATTGGGCTCTAAGGCTACAATCCTATATATACTTATTTGGGAGTATAATTCAACTTATCCCAACTTATTCAAAGGATCTCCTCTATGGAGAACTCCTGCAGGGAAAGCGCCCTACAGGTGGACCACAGCTGCGATACAAGGACAACTGCAAGAGGGATCTGAAGGCCTAAGGAATGGACCTCAACAGGTGGGAAGCCTTGGCCTCTGAACGTCCTGCTTGGAGGCAGGCTGTGCAGCATGGCCTCTTCCAGTTTGAAGAGACACTTGGCCAACAGACTGAGGCAAAGAGGCAAAGAAGGAAGGCCCATAGCCAGGGAGACAGACCAGGGACAGACTGCACTTTCTCCCAGCGTGGAAGGGATTGTCACTCCCGAATCGGCCTTTTCAGCCACACTAGACACTGTTCCAGAACCACCATTCAGAGCGCGATACCATAGTCTTTCGAGACTGAAGATTGCCAACAACATACAAGAATATAAGCAAAATATAAATATGGCCTTAAAAGAGGAATGAGAAACAGCAAGACATTGATATACATGGTACAATACAGCTGATCAAGTTTTGATATTACCTACCTCCATAAACTTCAGGTCCTTGATACTTGGTACCTCAGGACCAGGAGTTAGTGGGACAGTAAAGCTGTGAGGCAGAAAAAGTACAGCACATATTAGGATGTACTTCATAGTGCACCTTCTTTGCAGGGTCTGCTTTCAAGATGGAAGTTGTTGACTTGTGATGTCTACCAACCAAAGAGGATAAGTTTATATAGAAGCATCTAGTGGTAGCCCTCCCCTCAGTGACTCATCTTGTCACATTGTCTGTGGCTTTCTGAGCTGCTGTCATATCTTTTTCTCTGAAATTATAATTCTGCAATATACAGTACAAAGAAACATGAAGTGGCAACTTAAAAAAAAAAGTCTTTACTTATGTCAGTCCAGCATAGGAAACAGACACCTATTAAAACAACAGAAATCAGAGCCATTGATTTTGTGAAATTCCATAAATATGTTGAAAGTTGGACTGGCAACCAATTTAAGCATTTTGTGCATCTACTTTTCATAAGATTAAGGCTGCAATCCTAACCGCACTTTCCTGAAAGTAAGGCCCATTGAACAAAATAGGATTTACTTCTGAGTAGACCTGATTAGGATTGTGCTCTAATTTGAATAAATCAGCAAGTTACCAAAAACCATTACAGATGCTTTTTTGAGGTATTGAAGGAAGTCAACTTTGCTGCATCCTGCAGGGGATTTTTGGGTGCTGGTGGCCTCCTCAGAGCAAGACAAGATTTGTTCTCTTGGCCTGGGATAAGGTCCACTCAGACCTGCACAATTAGTACTGTTGGTGCGAGTTCGTGTGGACCCACGAAGGTGGGTTGAGCCTGGGAAGGGGGTTAGGCTTCAGAGTGCGCTGTTGCCACCAAAACAGCCCCCTTCCCAGACCTGATCTGCCCTCATTCTCACCCCCATTGCTTACCTATTCTGCCCACCCCACCTCAATCAATCTTACTTGGGACAGCAGGTGCCTAGAATCTGCTGCTGTGTGGAGCTGCCTGCTCAGTGCTTATGGCAGCAGTAGCTAGGCAGCGCACTCCAGCATTTCACCTTTTGCAACAGCCAGAAAGCACCTAGCACAGCCGGAATGCTTGTTCTGGCGATGCTAGTTGCCTTCAGGATTGAGTTCTAAATCCGCCTGACATTGAATACAACAAAGTGTCTGCTATATTTTATGATGCGGCAGCAGTAGCAGAGGCCGCCTCAGAGTAAGGACACTTTTGTTCCCTTATCCTGGGGAAAGCCTCTGCTTCCCCTGTGGGTCACTTTGGTTCTGTGTCAGCTATTTTGCTGGCACAGAACCAAGGAGTGTAATGGTGGTGTAAAGGAAGAGGGATAGGATCTTGCTGCATGCATGTGCCACCAGTTCCACCCTCCCTTCCCATTCAGCTTCCCTCCCTGCACCCTTCCCCACCCAGAAACTCCCTCATTTCTCCCCTACCTTCCCTATCTTTCCCTTTGTCCTCCCCACTGACTGCACTAGTGGTCTTGTGCTTGCTATCAGCCTCCGAAAGCACAATGATGTCACATGAGGCATGTCAGGGTCCAGGCGCTTCCATCAGAAGAGCACTTTCAATAGGATTGGGTTGAAGCTCTGTCATTCATTCACCGGAAGGAAAGGTTATGTTTAATATTTTCCTTTTTCCATTTCCATATTTTCCTTTTTCTAGGGGCAACATAACAGCATGGAATGAGGTATCACATACAAAAAAGCAGTGCACATGAGACTCTTCCCTTTCATCCAGGTTCTGAGGATGCATGTGAAACAGTTCATTAGAAGATTAGCGGCAAGTAGATTCTAACTTCAAAGACAATTTCTGGAGAGCGTTGCATTGCTGACTTAAAATCAAATTTCATAGAACTAAAAGGAAGCCAGTTTTAGGTGCTGAAGATGCTATCCAGCATACATAGACTTCAATCAAGCAAGCATATATGATGGTCCTGTGATGGAAATTAAACAAATTTAGAATGATGTTACTCCTACTATCATAAAAGGGTATTAGGCTGCAATCCTAACCACACTTTCCTGAGAGTAAGCCCCACTGAACAAAATAGGACTTACTTCTGAATAGACCTAGATTGTGCCCTTAGTGGTTTATCTGTGTCTGAGCTAAAGATGTTTCTCCTTCAAGGACATTTAAAGAGCACAATGAAGAAAGAGCTGCAAGGCCTTTCAACTGCTGCACACATATTGGTTGCAAAATATTGGAGGAAGCAGAATTTGTCATCTAAGGAGAAATGGATCAGGAACTTGTGGCAAAGAATGTTAGGAACGGTGTCATAAAGAATAAGGATTATTTAATTATTTCAGGAAACTGTTCTGCAACCCTAAACAGCTGGTTTAGGGCTCAATCCTATTGCCGGGCAGTGCCAGTCTCCTGCGTGCTGCCCTGGCAATGGCTGTTGGAAATGTGCTGTAAGGCATGTTGTGACGGCCAGGAGAGGAACAGCATACATGGAGAGGTCAGCGGCAGATGGCACTGGGCCTCCATAATGATGGGATGACTGCTTGGAGCTACCAGTGGTGAGAATCCCACTGAGCAGTGGGGAGGCATTCCCGGGCAGGGGAAGGGTGGGGGCAGCAGCGTAGCTAGCAGGGGTGCAAAGCGCTAAGTTTTGCAGGGAGCCTCCCTGTGGTGTATAAGCAGCCCCTCCTGTTCAGAGCCAGGCATATGCTTCTGTTTTGCTCTCCCCCCCCATAGCTCTGAAGGGGAGGGCTGCCTTGCATGCTGCAGGGAGGCTCCCTGCAAAACTTAGTGTTTGGTACCCCCTCTAGCTACAATACTGAGTTTGGGGAATGCAGGGAGGGGGTGAAACTGGGTGTGGGAGGGCAGTTCAGGCGGGGGTGGGTGGGGACTGTTGCAGGGTTCAAGAAAACAAGACTCAGTACTCAAGGGTGATCGTTTGCAGGCTTTATTTCATTGCAAGCAACGGGCATCTCATGGGACTAATGTCTCGAAGCATGAGAGCAATTTCCCAATGTTAACTGGACCCTTTATATCATTCTGGGTCCTTTGTTTGAAAATCTGAACTTCCCATTGGCTGAAGTTTGACATCATAGATGGGGCTAACTCTTAATAGGATATAGATAACTTTAGAGACATCTGATAGGCTTGTTTCAGGTTACAGTTCCCATAAAAGGTACAATTAAACATATTGAATCACAAAGTTTTCAAGAACCAGCAGGGAGTGCGATAATATCATTTTATCCAGTACTGACCCTTACTTGCATCCATCAATCCAGTTAGGGGCTTCCTTGACAGGTCTCCATACCATCCTTATTAAGAGATGGCACAATGTATTCTGACTGGTACAGTTATCTTTCCTCTGCATGTCTTTCTCCTATGCTAATGTCAACATAGAAACACCTGTGAAGCCTTCCTGCAATGTTAAAGCTTTTGTCTGTTCTTAAGACTTTTCTAAAATCAAGCAGCAAAGGTTGCTTAAGACTTACTTCTAATGACTACTATGTCCCCATATATGTTGGTTACACTTTAGGGCAAAGACTGTTTTACCTATATGTGACTGTATGTGTCTTTTCCTTTGAAAGCATGGAAGAATAACAGTTTAAAACTATAAACTGGGGCAGGAGGTCTGGTCTAGAGGATTGAGCCTCCATTTGCCTGAAGATAACATCCAAAGGTCACCAGTTCGAGACCACCGGCACCATGAATGGCTAGACCTTGAAGTAGCTGACAAGCTGAGCCGAGTTATTCCATCTGCTTTGAGCGTGGGAGGATGGAGGCCAGAATGTGCGACCAGATCAAGAAAGAAACATCTGAATGTTGTGGTTTCTTGAAAGATAGAAACCTTCTTTCAAATTGTAAAAATCCCTACAGGGATTTAAATTGCCTGCCTATGTAAACCGCCTTGAATAAAGTCTGAGGAGAAATCTGAGGACCAAAAAAGGACCCAATAACTGTATTATTATTATTATTATTATTATTATTATTATTATTATTATTATTATTATTATTAAACGAACACAGGCAGACTGTCCTTGCTAAGATGGGTATACTTCTGCCAAGTTGGGACCTATCTGCTCATTACCTGGCAATCTTATCTATTTGCATTCCAAGGTGTTTACGCCTAAGCAGCTCTGTGAGAATACAATTTTGCCTTAAAATGAAGTCAAACAGCTTCTTTTCTTCTGTGTTTTTCTATACTTTTGCAGTGTGGCTTTTGCTTTTAAAAAGATTCTTTCTTTGCTTATACTTATACTGGGCTATCCAGTGACTTTACAGTCTAGGGTCAAGGGTCACCGTGCCTCCGGGACAGCAGCAGAGGCCTATCCTATCCCCCCCTCCCAGGCCTCGGAGCCCTACACAGGTATCCTTGGTTCTGCATCAGCTAAGTAGCTGGCACAGATCCAAGTAGACCCATAGGGGCTGCTGGGGCCCAATATAGAGTAAGGGAACCAATGTTCCCTTACTCAAGGAGACCTCTGGCTGCCTCCTTGGCCCTGTGGGATACAGCAGCCCCATGGGATATAGTGGCAGCCATTTCAGAGCCACTGTGCTGCACAGCAACAACCAGCATAGGACTGGGCTACTCGGCTGTGTATTTTAGGTGATCTCTCATAAAAAAGATCACTGCCAGGCTTGTTGTTATAATAAAAGGAAAAGCTTTACTGAAGGAGCAACATAACGGATAGGACAGTGAGAAAGACAGAGAGCCTGTCTATCTAGCTGAGCATTAAAAGAGAGCAAGAAAGGAGGCTTACTGGGAAGAAAAAAAAAAACAAAATCGATAACCCCACCCCCAGCTAACTAGCTGTTAGTTAGCTGTTCTGCAGGATGCTTGCGCAGGGTCTTGCTCCTCTTTGGATAAAAAAAAGGTTAAATTATTTGAGAACATAAAAGAGGAGCTATGCACTATTATATTCATAATAAGGACTTGTTTTTTTCTTCCTGGTTTCACTTTTGTTATCAAAAACATACAAAGGAACATTGGTGTTGCCATGGATCAGCTGTTCGTGAGCAGAGGTGGAGCAAGGTGCTAAGTTTTAATCCCTGTTGAACCCCTGATTAGTGCAATTGCTCGTTATCCAGTTTGGCTCTGTATGCACACAGCCCCAACAGCTTTACTGGCAGGGCCATTCTCTTTTATAATAACACATCAGAGTCAAAATACCTTAAAAAAACGAACAAGAAGGCCCTTAACGCTTAACCTTGTCAATTACATTTGACCCTCACTAATTAAAGTTTGCACCAGTAGATCAATCAACAAACTATCCGTTGTGTTGCCCTTATTTAAGTATTGGCTTCCTGTAATTTGGCAAACCTGTGTTTATTCTGGAAAGAGACTGCAACTGCAACCATATGTGGGGAATGGAAGTCTGTGTCGATAACTACAGTATTTAGTCCTTTGAGCTTGATAGTAAAGGTGGGTGGAGTGTTGTGGCTACTAATATAGCAGTTTTTGTTTGTTCATGGCAATGATCATTATTTTTAGCCATAGTGTTCCTGGACAATATATTCTGGGGCAATGTATTCTGGGGCAGATATGGATTTTCAAGATGACACTCAGGTCCAGCAGTGATAAGGCTGCCATATTTCTCAGTTTTACCTGGATTTTAGCCACCCCGCCATTTAGCCAGGCCCATTTTATCATTTAGCTGACCTGGATCATTTTCTTTCTTTCTTAGAAGCAGCTCCAAGGTGCTCTGGAAGCCCAGATGAGGCAAAACGTGCAGGCTGTATTCCGCTCCAGAGGGCCTTCTCTGTCTGAGAAAGGAGCCTGTTCCCATTCTGCTAGCCAGTGAGAGAAGACAGAACTAAGGCTGTTGAAAAAGTGAAGCAGTGGTATTGTTCTTTCATTCCTGGTCTTACCCATAGTCGGGGAATTAGAAGACAGTCAGGGAATTAGAGGACAGGTCCTCTCATGGATTGAGAACTGGTTGAAGACCAGGAAACAGAGAGTGGGTGTCAATGGGCAATTTTCACAATGGAGAGAAAAGCGGTGGACCCCAAAGATCTGTCCTGGGACCGGTGCTTTTCAACCTCTTCATAAATGACCTGGAGACGGGTGAGTGGTGAGGTGGCAAAGTTTGCAGATGACACCAAAATTTTCTGAGTGTTAAAGACCAGAAGTGATTGTGAGGAGCTCCAGAAGGATCTCTCCAGACTGGCAGAATGGGCAGCAAAATGGCAGATGTGCTTCAATGTCAGTAAGTGTAAAGTCATGCACATTGGGGCAAAAAATCAAAACTTTACATATAGGCTGATGGGTTCTGAGCTGTCTGTGGGAGATCAGGAGATAGATCTTGGGGTGGTGGTGGACAGGTCGATGAAAGTGTCGACCCAATGTGCGGCGGCAGTGAAGAAGGCCAATTCTATGCTTGGGATCATTAGAAAAGGTATTGAGAACAAAATGGCTAATATTATAATGCCGTTGTACAAATCAATGGTGAGGCCACACCTGGAGTATTGGATCCAGTTCTGGTCGCCGCATCTTAAAAAAGACATAGTGGAAATGGAAAAGGTGCAAAAGAGAGCGACTAAGATGATTACGGGGCTGGGGCACCTTCCTTATGAGGAAAGGCTATGGCGTTTGGGCCTCTTGAGCCTAGAAAAGAGGCGCCTGAGGGGGAGACATGATTGAGATGTACAAAATTATGCAGGGGATGGACAGAGTGGATAGAGGGATGCTCTTTACACTCTCACATAACACCAGAACCAGGGGACATCCACTAAGTTTGAGTGTTGGGAGAGTTAGAACAGACAAAAGAAAATATTTCTTTACTCAGCGTGTGGTTTGTCTGTGGAACGCCTTGCTCAGGATGTGGTCATGGCGTCTGGCCTGGACACCTTTAAAAGGGGATTGGACAAGTTTCTGGAGGAAAAATCCATTACGGGTTACAAGCCATGATGGGTATGTGCAACCTCAGAATGCCAGATGCAAGGTAGGGCACCAGGATAAGGTCTCTTGTTATCTGGTGTGCTCCCTGGGGCATTTGGTGGGCCGCTGTGAGATGCAGGAAGCTGGACTAGATGCGCCTATGGCCTGATCCAGTGGGGCTGTTCTTATGTTCATAGTCCATGTAGGCAGAAAATGACTGTAGCCACAGTCCAGTTATCTGAGGATGGAACTTCTTGGTTCCTTTATGAAGTTATTAGGGTCATTTTCTTTCCTGGAGAGAAAGCTAGCCATAGAATACAGTGAAGAAATCCAGAGTTTTTGCATAGTTATGACTGGGTACCAGTGTCTCCCCCTTCTAATTCCCTAGCAGCAAAGGCAGAAATTTATCTCCTTTCCAGTTCAAGTCTCATTTTTATTTTTGTTTTGTTTTTCATTGCAATGGCTGCAATTACAATATAGTTCATTCAGTGCATATTGCAGGTTGGTGAATGTTTTCTTAGTATTTCAGGTCAGAGCTTGAAGATTTTTTCAAGCCAACAATCACTCCCAAAAGAACACCCTCCAGGTTGCTGCAAAGGTCAATCTACTTAAAATATCCCACCATGCTGCTTCCCAGGCCAAAATCTAGTACTTGGTTGCATGCAGAAGACTTAGAAGAGAAATGCTGCATGCCCTGAGTCTCCAGGCTAGTCCAGACTTTCAGTTATCTGAGGTAGGTCTGTGGACACAAAGCCCAAATGTTGTTTCACCACGGAGACACTGAGAATGTTCCCAAGTGGCTTCCATACTGAGCAGCATCCACTGCAAACTGGATGTTGGGGCTCCAAATGGTTGTTCATAAGTTGATTGTTGGTAAGTAGGATAACGTCTGTATTCTATAATTGACCTGCTCTAGTAACCAGAAGAGCAAGACCGAGTGATATGGCCCTAGCAGCTGAAAGTACGAGTACCCCTGCTCTTGGGTTTTACGTTAGTGGAGGATGGACCGTTGCAGGGTAAACGAGCAGCCAGGCAGGCCTTCAAAAATATGTGTCTAGGCCTGGACCTACCTGACCAGGAAGCAGCCTGGCTGGTGGGCACAGGGCTGGTTACAGGCTGGGAGAGGTCAGAAATACCTCATGGTTTGGTCTGTCAGCCCATTGAGTGGAACGTGCCTGCATACTTTAGAGTGGATGAGTGGCACCAAGATGTGGAATGTGTCCACCTCCCAGACGAGAAGGCTTAGAACCCAAAAGGCAAGCAAACCAGTATATAAAACCAGAAAAGCAGGAGGGACCAGCCAAAGCCCAGAGAGAAGACAAGGACTGGAGTGAGGAAAGGGCTGGAGACTAGCTGGAAGGGAGACTCCAGAGCACTGCGAGGCTGGACAGAGGAGGAGTATGGTGCTATAACCCCTTTTCCGGCCATGCTTTAAGGCCTGTGGGAGGAAGAGGAGGACAGCCTGAGGGGACAAGCCAGGTGGGTGTAGTCTTGGAGGCCTTACACAAGCTGCTGCTCCTATATGGGTCAGGATCCAAGTGATCTCAGGAGCCCAAGATCTGCCCATTCTTGGTGACTGACAATGTAACAGTGGAGGAGTGGGTCAAACAAAGTGATCTTTTGTATAAGAACATGACTTTTACAAGCATACCCGTTTTCATTTCTGAAATGCTGAGAAGCATATCTGTGTTGGAAATAAAAATGGCACCTAAGGGCGCAATCCTAACCCCTTATGGCAGTGCTTTCTAGCACTGACATAAGAGCAATGTACCTCTGAGGTAAGGTAACAAACATTCCCTTACTTTGAAGAGGCCTCCGTGAGTGACACCCAACTGCAGGATGCACCACATGTCCCATTGGCGCCGCTAGGTCAGTGCTGGAAAGCACTGACATAAGGGGTTAGGATTGCGCCGTAAATGTATTAACCAAAAACAGAAAGACCTTCCTGATGGTATTACCTGTTTGGCAGTGGCACTGTCTGGCTTGGAAGGTGGTGGGGCCTCCATCATTAGAGACCTTTAAGCAAAGGGTGGATAACCACCTATTGGGGATGTTGTAGTTGCGGACAACCTGCATTGGCAGGAAGTTGGACTTGATCTTTAAGTGCCCTTCAAAATCTTTTTTCTCTGATTCAAACTGCTTACTCAGATATGCTAAGGAATTTCCATGCAGGAAGAACAGATGGCAAAGTATACAGTAGCCTGTTTAGTGAATTGAAGGTTTCATTATTATAGTCAGACCACTTCCTTTAGTATTTATTTAGCCTTTGAGGATTGACAGCCCAATCCTAGGCATGTCTACTCAGAAGTAAGTCTCATTAGAGTCAATGGGGCTTACTCCCAGGAAAGTGTGGATAGGATTGGGCTGTCACACATTATTGTTATAAACTGCCTTGAGACTCTTTTATGGGAAAAGGTGGAATAGAAATGTTATACAGTAATTAAAAAAAACCCAAAATACATGCAACAATGTGTAAAAAAAGCTTAACGGTCCATTCAGTGGAATCACTGGGGTTTGCGGGAACCAGCACATCACCCCCATGATGGACTTACTCCCGTGCAGGGTGCGGAGCAATGCCCTGGGCAGTGGGCATGGTAATGCATCATCACCCTATATATTTTGGCTATATATTATCCTATATATTATCACCCTATTATAATTTTGGCTATAATTTTTGATAGAATAGAGATATTTCAATACAGTTCGTTTCATTGCATTCTGCATGAAATCACACATTGAATGTTATATAACATGATGGTATTATTCAAAAATACCAAGATTTAAAGAATTTTGAATAGTAGTGGTGGCATCCCCCGTGTGCGCATCACCCGGTGTGGCCCACATGCTGCCTAGCAATGACAGTGGGTCCATTTCCTTCCTGCAAAGCTGCATTGTAAGGAAGTAATTTGGAATGGAGATACGCAGGGCGGGTTGGGGGGGGCGATACTCAGGCCTTTCCCAACCAGCATTTGATTTGTATAGTTATAAAATGGTGTGTATAACAGGCAAATTAGACTGCCCAGCTTTGGGGAACTGGATTATAGCACCAAAAGTAGGAGGTGGCCGTGCATTGTGGCTCCAGCTACTGTAGACGCAGGTGGCAACAAACAAGAGTTTAAAGGATATTTTTTTAATTTTAAAACTCTGAAAACAAGTGGGAGGGAATATGAATTGGGCCCCTAAATGAGTCCTGCCACAAAGAGTGGAGGCCCCAAATCGATGTGAAATGAACCAAAAAGGAGCTTTGAAGTGAATGAACTGGGCTCTGAAGTAAAAAAAAAACATACTGGCGCGCACACACCTACAGAGAAGCTCCTGTACCTTTAATGCTTGCATATAAAGGAAAACTCTGCTTTGAACAATTTTCTTCATCACCGCAATGTTATGAAGACGAAAACCGCACTGTATGAAACACTTCAGTGCAAAAATCAAGTTGTGCATACAGCATTAAAAAAGTAGTAACCCCTACACTGCATTACAGTTTCCCAGGGAAAGCCTACCTGTTCCCATATCTTGCTATGTTTAAAGATTTTATTCAGTTGACTATTTATTTTAAAGCTCTTCTGATGTGGCTCTTCTTTTTGAATTTGTCTTGGCCTTTAACTGTTGCTCATTTTATTTGTTGTTCTTTCTGGATGCCTTTTCTTGTGGTTTTAGTTTTGAATGAATTATTTACATAGTTGGTGTTGCATTTGAATTTTTGGTAAGCTGTTTAAAACATTTTTTATGGAATGACGATAAAAAATACAGTAAAATAAACAAGATCAGAGACGCTTTGCCTGCCAACTTGCCCTGAAATTTAACTCCAAGGTGTATCATCATGACTAGCATATGAACTGTACACGATCTGTGTGAAGTTGAGTAATTGTACTTTTCTCTTTACAACAAACCAGGAAAGAGGAGTAGTCTTTTTGTCCACTCATGTCATCAGATTTAAACTCATTTAAAAAATCCACAGTAAAGCTGTGGATGCCATGTACTTTGTCACATCCTGGGATATATCCCTTTCCTCACACTGAACTGCGCCATCTATAGGAAGCGAATGGGATACTCCTGGCATGTGCCATATAAGGAACTCTTGAGCATAAACTCATTTATAATCAGTGGCATCACTAGGGTTTGCATTACACTGTGCGGGAGGCCAGTGCTTCACCCCCATGATGGACCTCCTCCCATGCAGTGGGTGGGGCAATGCCCTAGGAGGTGGGCATGGTAATGTACCTTTGCCCCACCTCTGCTGGTTTTTTGGCTATAACTTTTGCTAGAATAGAGCTATTTCAACAAGGTTTGTTTCATTGCATTCTACATGAAATTACACATCTTATTGATATAGAACCTGATGGTGGTATTCAAAAATACAAAGACTTAAACATTTGTGGTGAGTAGTGGTGTCACCCCAATGTGTGTCAGCCGGAGTGACCTGCACCCCTATCAACACCACTGTTTATAATGCACATGCAAAACACCTTTTAATTTGCAAAAAACAAAAAATGAATTCTCCAAATCCTGCAGCAGGAGAACAGGCTTAGAACGAAACAATAGTAGCCCAAATATGTACAGTGTGTAGTAGTGAAGCATTTATTGAAAATTGCACTCTAGAGAACACATTTTAAACACTGTGTGCAGGAAGGATCTTTCATAAATGGAACCAAAGGTGGAAGATTTAGATGCAGACTCGGCAAAAGTGCCAGTTCCTTAAACGTTCACAAGGCCCCTTCTGTTTTAGCAAAGGATGACTAAAGTGATCAGCCGTATCCTGAGTGACTTCTTGATGAGCTGGGATTTTGAAACCATGACTGTTCAGAGGAGCCAAGTTGGTTGGATGGCACCTCCATCAGCTAACTCTAATACTGTAACACCCTGAAGGAACTTGGCTCATTGTGTCGTAATGTGTCTCCTATGATGCTACTTAACCATTTTGAATTCCTTTTGGCTGTCTTATGACTCGAGTATCCTGAACAACATCTGAAATCTCCCTGCTTGCTCAATAAACAGACCAGGAATCAGACAGTGATGAAGAAAGCATTTTTCCGGCAGTCATTTGCTTGCTGGCATTTGGCACGTAGGATAGCACAAGAAAAATTTACTCTGCTTTTATCTGTAATCTGAGTGTGGGTAAGTAAATAAAACAGAGGAGTCCACCTGGATGTTTTGCTTTCCTTGCATCAGAATTCTTTTCAACTGGATGCAGAGCTCTTTTTCCTGATATGAGAGATGGCATAAAGTTGTAGTCTAAACAGCAATTAAAACAGCAGCATTTTGTGTTGTTATGTATTTATTTAATACATATATGTTCTACCTTTAAAAATCTAATTTTTCCATGGTGGCTTACAGAAATAGATATAAAATAATACATTTTTAAAGATGAATAGTGTAAGTAGTTCTGCATGATTCATCTCAACTTAATTTCTACTTTCAGAGCCAATGATGATAGAATGGTTGGCAACCTTCAGTCTCGAAAGACTATGGTATAAGCCTACAGCACCCGGTATTCCCAAGTGGTCTCCCATCCAAGTACTAACCAGGCCTGACCCTGCTTAGCTTCCGAGATCAGACGAGATCCAGCATGTGCAGGGTAACAGTTGCTGAAGAAACCAATCATAAAATGCCTTAAGTCCATTTGAACTGTGTGGAGGGCTTCTGTGCCAGCAGGCCTATCTGTGCACTGGTGGTACACTGGCATTTCCCCTGGTAAAGACTGAACTTCTAGTGAACTTCTACCTGTGGTAAAATTTGAATGGGGGGCATCTAGGTTTACAGCTTGATCTCGGCTGCTATGGTGAGAAATGGCCATTTTGACCATTAGTAGTTAACACTTGACTGTTAGATGTCTACTATACTTCTTATAAAAATCCTGTCTTTCATTGTCATGCATTGAATGCAACTCCAGTGTTCTTCCCCTATGAAAAGATTTCTAACGTGTACTGAATTTGTATCTAGTATTAGTGCTTTTCTAACACATCTCTCTTTCTGCATTTCTGGTTCAGAACCAGATGTTACAGGATACACTTGTAGCGGCATATTGAGGGAGGCTATAGTATCTTGAGGAGTTAGTGGTGTCCACATGCCCCTTACAGCCCTCCACGGCCCTTTCAGAGTTAAAAGCCTGCTCTTGGAGCCTGCCCTGGTATATTTCTGTTGCTTGGTAGAAGTTTCTGGAAAGCACTGTTTAGCCTATTCTTATCCTTTAATTGGGCATATCTTCTAAGCTTCTTTAGTGTTCCCAGGCCAGGACTGGAAATGGCCGTATAGTTTGGTGAGTCTTCTTCCTGACCCTGCTCATCATTATCTTGGAAAGTACTCAACATTGTTTCAAGGTCCAACACCTGCAACTGAGGGGCCCCATTTGTTTGATGATTTCTTCCCTAACTTGCATTTCTTACCTTATTACTTAATGCAGATTAAATAATAAATATATGCAGGGATGGGAACTCGAGTTAAGTGACTCGAGTCAGTCGCAAATACATGCATTTTTTGCTGACTTGTGCAGACTCAAGTCATGCATGTCAAAGACTCGGGCAAATACTTTTTTTAAAAATTGGAATGACTCAAGTCACCCAGACACGGCTTGGGGGTGCTTCTTGCATACTCTGGTGCTGTGCTGCTTCCATGTCACCCAAAAGACCTTGTGCGGTGATTAGGAATCTGGGCATTCAGAACTGCCCGAGCAGCAGCAACCAGCAGCACAGTACATTATGTTCATTCAGGAGGCAGAGACATAGGCTGGGGGTGGAGGAAAACAGTTAATTTTTTTTGTTTGGGTTTAAGCATATAGGCTTGCAGGTGGGATGGGTGGGTACATAGGGGAGTGAAGCGAGAACTCCGACACACACACAACACATCCCAGAAGCATCTGTTTTTTTCCACAGAGCTGTGGTTGATTTTTTAAATGGAAAAGACTGGGGACTCGAGTCTTTTAGAGTCCCCAGAATGCTCTGGGCAACTCAGAAAGTCTTCCTGTTAGGACTCGTTTTCAAATTGAGTTAAAGGGGGCGGAGACTCCTGATTCGACTTGAGTCAAGCAGCACTATATTTGCCCATTTCTGAATATATGAAGAGCTATTATTAAGCATAGTAGGGATACAGAAAAAGATAACCCATTATTGGTGAGCATCGGTGTAGAGTGTCCTGGCCACACAGGCTGTGGCTGTCAGGTGTAAATACTGCTGAATATGGTGCTCCAGGTAGCTGAAGAGGCACCCTATTATCAGAGAGCCTCAGGGTAGACCTCCTGCAGAGGCATTACGTACACCACTTGCCAGAATTTGTCCACTGTTGTCTTGGTGCTGCCATTGGCAGATGTGGCAAAAAGCTATCGGTATTAGCTCACTTAGAAATCTTGCTTGTAACCTAATTAGACTAAAATCCCATTTCCTGCATCCACTGGCATGCTCATTGCCTCTGACAATATAACATTTTGCTCCTGCTCAAAATGGCAGTTGTATATCTAAGCACCCACCACAACCCCATTATGCCTAGTACAACATAGTTGTGTCCTGACCTTACGATGTTGAGCATTTCTCTGCCCTCCACTAGGAGCAGCAAGTTAGGGGGAGTGGGGAAACGCACACTGTGATGACATGGATAAGTTGTACTAGACATTCTGGCAGTGGAAGCTGGCCATGCAGTTGCAGGTGGAAGCTGGCCACACATGAACCACCTAGCTCTGGTTTTGAGAACTGATCCTGGAACTACAATTCAGTGGGCAAATTCTGATCAGCACCGTGTTGCTCGATCCTAAGATCCATCTGACATTCTACTTGCCTGAGAAGGTCGATAGTTCAATGTGAGAGCACAGGCTTTGTGCTCATCTGGGCATCTCCACTCAAAGGATTGCCTTGACCTTTTTCGGTCTGGTTTACAACTGGGCTTGGGACCCAGTGGTGTAGCTAGAGGGGGTGCAAAGCACTAAGTGTTGCAGGTGCCTGAATGCGGAACTCCTCCATTTTGCTCCCCCCCCCCGGAATGGCTCCGAGGGGGAGAGGCTGCTTGCACAGTGTGTTCAGGCACCTGCAAAATGTAGTGCTTTGCACCCCCTGTAGCTATGCCACTGTTGGGACCAAAACAGACTTATAGCTCAAAGCTGTTCCCCACTGGCTGAGAACATGTAACCCTGCTGTAGGAGCATGGGCTGTATGCGATGGGCTGGCAGAAGGCCAGATAGCTCAGAAGAGTGAAAAAAACACTTTTACTTACCTCCCTATAGGCTGCCTGATCCCAATGCGTATCCTCGGACCTCCACCAGCTCTTTATAACAAACTTGGCCTTTTTGGCACCCTACCTAGGCTTGCTGGAAACCCAAAGGACTGTGAAAAACAGTGAGGTCAGTAGACATTTTCATGAGGTTCTGTCTGCTAAATTACTGTTTATATGTCTGTGTTGGGGAATTAACCTCAGAGAATCTGGCAGTTCCTGCTGAGGCTGTGGCAGAGATGAGAGTTCAACCAACGTAAACATTCATAAAGGCAGCTTTTAATACCTAGGTTGAAAGATCAAACCAAGGGACCGTTCTCCATGTACATACAGTTCATTTATATGCCCAACACTGGGTTTTGTAGCTGAGTAACCTATAGGCCTTTAAGAAATGTGCACATTGTGCAATAAGCTGATGCCTGAAACGCATTTAAGGTAGAAGCCTATCATTTGTTCCCCAACGCTCAAGCAAAAAGAGCACATTGGAAACTTTACAGCTTGCGCTTGGCTTGCGGTTACATACAATGTAGCATAGATAGCTGAAATCATGAGGCAAGACTTTTGATTGTGGATCGACATGCATCCACAGGGTTACACAGGTTGTCCATCACAAATTGTCCATCACAGGTTACAAGCTATGATGGGAATGTGCAACCTCCTGGTTTTAGAAATAGGCTACCTCAGGAAGCCGGGTGCAACAGAGGGCTCTTGTTGCAGGTCTCTTGCTGTCTTGTGTGCTCCTTGAAATATTTTGTAGGCCACTGTGAGATACAGGAAGCTGGATTAGATGGGCCTTTGGCCTGGTCCAGCAGGGCTCTTCTTTTGATATGTCATTGTTATCTGGAATGGAGCTCTCTCCCATACAGTATGATGCAGCTTGGCATTTTAAAAAAATATATAATTTACAGCCCAAAACAAACTGTGTTTTCTGCAGCAGATCTTGAGACCAGGCACTATAAGTCCTGGTCAGAAGTATCCCAAAGGTGTCAGGTTTGCTTGGCACTCGTCCCCTGACATGCATGGTGAAACTAATTGCAGCATGGTCACTGTTCCCCAATGGCTCAGTAACATTTACATCTCTAACCAGGTCCTGAGTACTACACAATATTAAATCCAGAGTCACCCGTCCTCTGGTGGGCTCCATGACTAGTTGCTCTAAAGCACAATTCAGCATGTCAAGAAATCTGGTTTCTCTTTCATAACCAGAGCACAAATTGACCCGGTCGATGTGAGGATAATTAAAGTCCCCCATGATTACAACCCTGTCTCTCCTCGATACCTCCCTGATCTGTTTCCTCATTTCAGGGGTGGGTTTCACCTGGTCATTTACCTTCAGCAGCTCAGCATTCCGGATATTCGGTGGTGACATAATGATGTAGTCGCATCTCCCCTGACCTTCCAGGCTATTGCATTGCATTATATGTGATACAGCTTTGACATTTAATGAGCAATAAGTACTTCAACCTCAGTAACCTCCAAACCACACAGCACCCTGGGAAAATATGCCAGTTTGTGTTTGGAGTGCACTGACTAATTCTAGCTACCAAGAAAACTGTTTATTCTATGGCTAGAGTAAGACTATAATTAATCAATTTGTCAGATGCATCTTAAAAGGAAAAGTATGGTTAGATATGGTGAAACAGTCTTAATGGAACAACCAGATTCCAGAACAGAGCAAGACTAGAGCCCTGTTTGGTTACTGCCAAGTATAGATCTTAGGACTGTTAATTCTTAACTGAAGCAATTCGTGCACTTTTTTTTTCTTTTCATTTTTTCAGGAATTTCTAACATGGTATATTAGAAATTCTTAGAGGCAATGTTAAAATCTCCAAGTTTGCTTTCAGTGGGTCCCCTGGGACTGATATTATTTCTCGGAGGCTCCAGGACAGTCCTGGAGGTATAGCAACCCCAGGGGACATTGTACACCAGTACAGCATCCAGACCAGTGTGTCAGTTGTTAGAAAAGCAACAGCATGTGAGCTAGATCTGCACAATAACAGTGGTTCTGGGTATACCAGTAGTAGGGGGTTCTGGGCATCCCCAATAGTAGGGGGAGCTGTTACCTGTTCAGTTTCTAGTTTAAAATGCTTATAGATTGTTCTTTTCTTGCATTGACCAGACTTTCTTGAGTTTCTTTTTCTGTCTTCTGCCTGTGTAGGAATGGCTACAGTTGATGCAGTAAAGTTCTTAAAGTTCAGCTTTACTATGTGTGAGATCAGGGTGAATTCAGTGTTCGTTGGAGGGGGGTGGGCGCATGAGCACTACCTTAACTCCAGAGCCCAAGTCAACCAGATGGGTAGACCTGGGCTCCCAATTAAACTTAATGGCCTCCATGGCCAAAGTTTGCTAGGCGGGTAGACCTGGGCTTCCACCCAGACTTGAAGGCCAGATCTACCTGCTGAGTAGTCCTGGGCTTCCATTATGACTTGGCTCTGTTGAACACCCCATCCAGTGGATGTTCCCCTGGTGCCCAACTTTGTTCTCCATCCTCGTTAGTGCCTTTCCCCACTGGCATGACAGTTTGGGGGGCACATGCACCCGTGGTCCCCCCTTGATTTGCCCATGTGAGACTGACTGATACCCTCAGCTCTGCTAACATCAGCAAGTTGACAGTCTCGTGCAGCCTGTGGTGACCCCCTCCTCTCTCCCCAGTCAAAATTGGGAAAGACAGAATGTTCCTCAGAAGGACCCTTATAGTCCTATCAGTCTTGTGTGACTTGGAAAGAAGAGAGTTCAGGAAAAGCTACTGCTCCTTGTCTGCTTTGCATGTAAACTGCTGCACAAATGTGGTACATGTTGAAAGCCAAACTGTAGACAGAATCCTGTGACTTGGTCAGACTCCAGGATTGATTTTGCAGAAGTTGGTCACAAAATACCAAGAAACAGAGTGGTATGCTAATAAGCAGTCAAATATTTATTACGGTAAATGCTGTTACGTGAAAATCCCCTTTTTCCTTTTAGTTGTGATTTTTTTTCTCTATATCTGATTATGTTACTATGGACTAAAATATCATGCAGGCTAAACTTCTCCCAGCACACAGGCCACAATCAAGTCAAGTCACAAGCTCATGGTTACACAACCACCATCTCCCTATGGTCACATAGGAAGTCTGGGAGGAAGTCTGGCATCTTAAATCATTGTTTAAGTGTCTCCTGCATTACTGTATTCATTGTATTGTTTTAGCCCAGTCACTGTTTAAGTACTGTATGCAAACTTGAACTGCCTTCTTGGGTTGCTGATTCATTGTATTGTGTAAGTTCCCCCCCCCCATCTAGGAAGTCAGCCATTGACCCCATTGAATTTTGCTGATAACTGATCCTTTCAATGTTTTCCCTGCTGTGTCTGCAAACCAGCACTATCTGCAAACCCTTTTTTAAGAGAGGGCCTCCTCTCACATGCTCTCATTGGCTCTCTCTTTCCAAGGACCAACACATCTGTGTTGTGTCAGAGGGTCCTCTTCACAGGACTCTTCCCCCCCCCCAACTGCTACAGGACAGGTAACTATCTTGCAACTGGAACTCTTTCCCTTCTCCCCCCCCTTTTTTCTCCCCTTCTCTCCCCATCTTTAGTTAGCAACTGGGTTTGGCAGACCAGGGACCCCTAAAATCCTTCCCTACAACCTTTCCTTTTTCTAATTTCACCGGATGCACCAAATACTCTTTACTGCCATGAAAGCTAGGTACACTAGATTCAAGTACTGGGACCAAGAAACATACACTTATCATTTCTCCATGTGCATTATGTTTACCTTTGTGCTTTTGTAATAAATCTATACTCTTTTATTAAAAGTTATCTTTCTCTCAGTCTCCTCTTTAAGCAAAAGGGAATTTCTCTGCATTACGCCATCTTGGTATCCAGCCTGTGACCCTAAGGTTCCAATAAGGGCAGTGTAATAATTCCCCTAAACAAAACAGCCCTTTTGGTAACAATGCATCTCTACCAAAGCTAGATAGAAAACCCTCAACTGGGACTCAATTGTTAAGTTCAACCAGGAGCCCTGAATTTTCTTTAGACACTTCTGGGGAATAATAATTTTTACATAGGGCTGAAAAAATGACATCCCCCCCCCCCTCGTGAAGCAGTATAGGGTATGGTAGTCATAGGGTTGTGTTTTCAACATTTTACAGATCTGTGCATTTGGATGTACTATATATGGCTACAACGATATATTGGGTGTAACAAACAGTGGTGCAGATCCCCTTTTAGAACTGCTGCTGTGCCGCTGTACAGAGCTGTACAGCGCTGATGCCCCCGCTTTGGTGGGGCCGCTGTGAGATACAAGAAGCTGGACTAGATAGGCCTATGGCCTGATCCAGTGGGGCTGTTCTTATGTTCTTAAACTACAATTCCCAGGAGGCCTTGCAGGTCTCTTATTATCTGGTGTGCTCCCTGGGGCATTTGGTGGGCCACTGTGAGATACAAGAAGCTGGACTAGATAGGCCTATGGCCTGATCCAGTGGGGCTGTTCTTATGTTCTTAATGCTGGATTCCATGGAGAAGGAACTATTCATAAAAGATGTCACACATTCTTTATGGAGGAAGAGATAACAAAGTCATGACAGAGGAGGGACTTAGCAATGGTTAAAATGGAGAGAGGTGTGATGCAGGGAAGGGTATGGTAAAAAGACCATGAAAAGTCTGCTGTCCTTTATGAAGTTCTTAAGCAAGACTGCCAAGGCTAGCACCCCTTATTGAAACAAGGACCTACCAGTCCTCACATTAAACTGAATGGAATGGAAGGATGCTCAGGTGTACTACTTCAAAGTGGGGTGTGTGTGTGCAATTTTATATGCTTCCACATATAAAAAAATATCAGCACAGCTGATAAAATAAATAAAATAAAATAGCAGCACAGCTGGTAAAGGAGGGGGGTATGTTAGCTTTCTGTTTGTAGGGAGTTATTAATGTGAAGAAATTCCACACCTGCAGCCTCAAGTGGTACAGCTTATTGTACCACCTTATATCTACAATCCAGGATAGTCGATCATGACTGTAATGCTAGGCACACTTACTTGAGAGTAAACCCCATCATACACAGCAGGACTTCTAAATAAGCATGCATAGACTTGTGCTATGTGTGAAGTAGACATAAGGGAATCCTTTTAATTTGTAAGACAATTTTCATAATACAGCTTCAAGGTTGTTAACTGGTACCGATAGTCAGAAACATAGTTTTCCATTACTTAAAGAGCTCCACTGGCTACCAGCTTGCTTTCAGAGCCTGCACACGGCTGCACACGGCTGGACTAGGATGTGGGGGACTTGGGTTCAGTTCCTCACTCACAGGGTGGCTGTGGGCCAGTCAGCCTAAGCTAAACCATAGGGTTGTTGTGAGGATGCAAAAGAGGCAGAAGAACTACATGTGTTGGAGGAAGGAACAACTTGGAGGAAGGGCAGGGTATTAAATGCAATAAAGACTGTATATGCCAGGTACTGACATTCTCCTACACAGCCCTGAAGGCTTGAAGGATTCCTAACTCCACACAAACCTGTCAGCTAAGTTCTAGATCTTGTCAGTGCTCACACGTTCTGAGGTGATGAGGGTGGAAAGAAGACAGAGGGCCTTCTTGCTTGCAACTGGGCAGTTGTGGAACCCTGTCCATTTGCCTAGTGCCCTCTTTGGTGACTTTCAGGTATCTGATGAAGCCCTTGCTGTTTGCACAGGTGTTTAATAAGGCTTAGTAGTACCCCTTGATTCTATTTCCCTCAACTGTTTAAAATTGGGCTTAACCCACATCTGTGAACAGTGGGATCAAATTGACTTCAAAAATCATCACTCTACAACTCCATGCTCCATCTATTTCCAAACTTCTGGTCTTTCTAGCTCCTGCCTCCTTCTAATTTTAATTCCAGTATTTACTGTGATGGTGTTGGGATCCTTCTTAGCCCAAATGAATAGAATGTACTACTGAAATTTACATACATCTCTTTTGGCCCAATCCTATCCTCAAATCTAGCAAATAGGGTATAGTGGTGCTGCTGCAGGCTCCACTGCTTACTATAGGCTGACCAGGGACCATAAATAAATGTTTACTTACCTACTCCACTGTGCCATGGTCCCCAATGGGTCTACTAGGATCTGCAGAAGCTCTTTCACTGGTGCAAGCCAAGTGGGTCCAAGTGACATGTCTAGACAGAAAGGGGGCCTAGGCAGAGATGCCGCCACCAATATTGACCCCCTTCCCCGATATACTCCCAGTCAACCCTGATCCTCCTCCTCTGCACCCGCAGCCCACCCCTGCTGCCAACTTACTGGTGGTGGCTGGATATTCTGGTGGTGTACATGCAGTTGGCAGCCATTTGTGCTGTGGCTACAGCACCAGCAGCCCAGCTTTCCACTGATGGAGTATGAGTTGCATCAGCAGAGGACCCACATAGGATTGAGCCATTGTTTCATTTTGTTCATACCGAAATTATCACTAACATTATATAAACCCCATTATTTCTGCTACAGTATATTTTATACTGCCAAAAGGATTAATTTTTTTTCCTTGCAGCTGGTGTCATGCAACCCACCCAGCACTGGTAACGTACACTTTTTGATCAAGTAAGAGTTAAATAACTTTTGTTCTGTTTTTGCTTACATTGTTGGGATTTTTAAAAACTTTTTTGGGTCTGTTTTGTGCTTCAGTGTCTTTCATTATGTTGCAAGCAGTTTCAGAAATGAAAACTGAGATGTGAGGTATAAATATCTGAAATAAGAAATGAATTAAATACGTTTTCATAGATGGAATTTCGTAACGTGCTTGGCACTGAGGCCTGTTTTCCAGTCCATTTTGTAATAGCAAACAGCAATGAAACCCAAAATATGACAAAAGAGGAAAAAGGACCCAGGAAAAAGACCTTGCGTGATGATAATTGATCTCTCTGATTGTATCTCACAGGCTTTATTGGAGTTGATGTGGTGTTCCAGAGAGTGACTCACATGGTTTTTCAGAAATGTTGAAATATGTTTATGAGCAGTTGCATTTTATGGGAATGCTAAGATGATAATAGAAGGATCAAGAGCTTTTGAAGAATGGGAGGTTTCCAGCAGCCTCAAGCAGCCTTACTATGTACTAAAAGGATGTCATGAATTTGTTTCAAAAATCATGTACCTGCCAGATAAAGAGAGTTCTTATAGATGTGAGACAGTTCACACCAAATGATCATTACCTAATTTTTGTATGGTGATGGAGATGTGCTCTCTTTTTCAATTGCTCTGAAAGAAAGGGCAGGCCATCAAGCATGACTTTGCATGTGGGATCAACATTGACCACAAGTGTTCCTTTGCAGCATTTTAGTGTCCAAAATACAGCTTTCACATCATCTCTTTCCATGTGATGGAGAAGATTCCAAAACACAGTTTGTTTTAAACATACACTTCACAACACTGGCATGTCCAGAAATGCTCATAGTCAAAAATATGCATATGATGTGTGGAGATGAAATGTTCTGTTATGTCAATGACTGCCTTTGGTCTGATTAGGGCTTGCCTGAACTGAGGATTCTCCCAAGTCCCCTCTACCATTACACGGGGCTGTGGTGTTGATGCTCAACAGTGGCAGCTTGTGCTGAGGGAGGGTCTATACTACGTATATGTCAGTGACTGAGCACATGTTTTATCGCAGAAGGTCCCAGTTTCAATTCCTGGCATCTTCAGGCAGGTCTGGGAATGACCCTGTCCTGAAACCCTGGAGAGTCTGTAGACAATATTGAGCTAGAATGATCAATGATCCGACTCAGTAGACAACAGTTTCATACATACATGAATCCTGGCCATAGGGTCAGTCATATGTGTTTTATCTGGCTAGACTATGCACACAAGAATTAAAACAGCTGCACCGGTTATTTAGAAGATGGCCGCTTAACGAGTCTGGCCTGCATTGACTGTCCAATTATGGGGCTGGCCCTGAATCATACACATAGTGTGGGTGAGGTGTATTTATGGGACTAACCAGTGACTAGCTGGTAAGCACAGGGATGTCAAGCTCATTTGTCTTGGCTACTGCTTGCTCTGTGGTTGCTTAGAAGAGACCATTGGTTTCAATACCATTGAGCTCTTACTACTACTACTACTACTACTACTACTACTACTATCTCTGAAGGGTGTTGGATAGGTAGCTTCAGACAATTCAAAAGTAAGATGTAAGGATCTGATTCAAAAATCAGATGTCTGAAATAATAGTTGTTATATAATGTGACTATCTATTAATGAAATTCTTATGAATGGAGAACAATATTTTTTTTTGGGGGGGGGAGGAGTCCACTACAGTAAAACCACAGAGTGTGCCTCTTCCCTCATACTTGACTGGGTCCTTAAGAAATTTCTGGTCACTCTCTCGACATGCTCTGCGATATGCACGTAGGTACCTGACTGGTTAAACATTTTGTAACCCAATCTGACTAATGCTAAGAGGCTCATGTCACAGACTGAACCCCTAGATCAGGAAGTACTTTAACTATTGTTTTCAGCAGTCAAGCTGTTTGTGGAAACATTCCATCGTAGTCAGAATTTCCTTCTTTTTCTCATGACCGAAACCCTGAAAACTCTCTTTAAAGCTGTTATCTTCAAACTAGGTGCTTTTGGAAGCATAAGCCCTGTTAAATGAAGTGGGGGCACCTCTGAATAAACATACATAGGCCTGAGCTGCCAATAAGTTTGTTCAGTGTGGTTGGCTTTGATGACTGTAGCGTTGAACAAACCCCTCTTTTACTTCCAGTGGCTTGGGGTAAAGCTGTCATGTTCTGTGCTTTTGTTGCCCCAGCTGTTTCTATTCTTCATCAGGATTGCACAGTTCTATTTGCAGTCTACAATAATTCTATAGCTGAGGCAGTAGACATTAAACATAAGAGCCACCCTGCTGGATCAGGCCAAAGGCCCATCTAATCCAGCTTCCTGTATCTCACAGTGGCCCACCAGATGCCTCAGGGAGCACACAAAACAACAAGAGACCTGCATCCTGATGCCCCTCTTGCAACTGGCATTCTGAGGTAGCCTATTTCTAAAACCAGGAGGATGCACATACCCATCATGCCTTGTAACCTGTGATGGACTTTCCTCCAGAAATTGATCCAATCCCCTTTTAAAAGTATCCTGGCCAGAAGACATCACCAAATCCTGTGGCAAAGAGTTCCACAGACACTGGGTAAAGAAATATTTCCTTTTGTCTATCCTAACTCTCTCAATGCTCAATTTTAGTGGATGTCCTCTGCTTCTGGTGTTGTGTGAGAGGGAAAAGAAGATCCCACTATCCACTTTATCCATCCCCTAAATAATGTTGTATGTCTCAATCATGTCCCTGCCCCCCCAGCACCATTTTTCTAGTCTGAAGAGCCCCAAACACTGTAGCCTTTCCTCATAAGGGAGGTGTCTTAGGTCCCAATCCTATCCAATTTTCCAGTGCCAGTGAAGCTATGCCAATGGAGTGTGCAGTGCATCCTGTGGTGGAGAGGCAGTCACAGAGACCTCTTCAAGGTATGGGAACATTTGTTCCCTTACCTCGTGGTTGCATTGCAGATGCACTGGTGCTGGAAAATTGGCTAGGATTGAGCCCCCAGCCCAGTAATAATTTTGGTCGCTGTCTTCTGCACCTTTTCCATTTTCACTATATCCTTTTTGAGATGTGGCAGCCAGAACTGGACACAATACTCCACGTGTGTCAGTTTGTACAATGGCATTATAATATTCACCATTTTATTCTCGACTCATTTATTCTCAACTCTTGGAATAAGATTTAATTGCCAAAAAAGAAAGGTGGACCAGGGAGAGACAGGAAGAAAGCAGGCTTTAAAAGCATTTATGTGCTTACCTTTTTACATGTCATAATTACAGTAGCATTATTATCATATCACTCACTTAAAGCCAAAGGTTTATGGCTAGTACATGCATATAGGTCTGTTTACATATCGCTAAATGATAGTTACTATGGGTACGATACAACCCAATGTAAAACACTGTTGTGCTATTAATTTTAAAGGCAGAAACTTCATTTCTTAGCATATTATTTATGTATTTGAACAGAAAAAATGGCCCCAAGAAGATTCACAAGTCTGTGTTTGTTCCACATAAGACAGGAAAACAAACTCCTTGTGCGAGACAATCCTATGTTTGTTTACTTGGAAGTAAGTCCCACTAGGTTCAATGTGTTTCACTTCCAAATAAATGTGCTTAGCACATTTCAGAGCAACAGACATACTTCCTGTTATTTTTTTAATACCTGACAGAAGAATGTACTTAGATGTCTCCAGAAAAAAGACCAAAAAAGAACACAAATGAATTCCCCATACGAGACATTCCACAGCAATCACGTAAGCATCAAAATGCTCTGCTTCTGTCAGAAACTGATCTCAAATACGTGGCACCAGATCAGCTGTTCTTAAAAGCCCTGGAATAAGCACGTACTTAACTCTCCCATTGAACTCACTGGGACTTAAAACCTTTAAGTCTGTGGCTGTTTACGCCTAAGTGGTAGATCAAGTGTCTTGACTGATGATAGAATACTTCAGAGGAATACTCACCAATGAATACTTTTTCTCACATAATGTGTCTGTGGAATTTGTTGCCACAAGACATGGTGATGGCCACTGGCTTGGATGACTTTAAAGAGGATTGCATAAATTCTTAGATCAGTGGCTACTAGTAAGATGGCTATGCACTTCCTCCAGGTTCAGCAGTGGTATGCCTCTGATATGCAGGAGAACAATGATGGGAATGAAGTATGCCTTTTCTCCAGCTTGTTGGCTTCTCAAAGGCAGCACATGGACCCCATCACCTATGTGGGGCCCATCAGCTATGGATAGGGTCCATTAGGGGACCATTACATGATTTAAAAGACCTCCTGGTACAAGTATCACCTTGGGACATTAAAACTAGGGACTATAGAAGATAAAATATGTTGAAGTGAAATTCACCAACTTTTTATGAAAATGAAATAATCTGTGAGTCATAGGGTGTGCTTCCCCCCCCCCCTTTAAAAGAACTATTCCGTGGGGTTTCTGGTGATTATTTTGTTAAAAGGGCGTGTTCCAAACAGGATACCATTTTCTTAGCTCTGATATCATAGGTGTCATCATATCACATCAGGGGAGGTATAGACCCAAGAGCCCACACCTGTCCACCTGAGCAACCCCTTCATAGTGGCAGCGGTGGAACAAGTCAGCTAACTGAATTGCATTGCTACTGACTTTGCCACTCGTGTCAGTGGCCAATGGGCTTTCTCCCCTTATTGCAAGGGCTTTTAGGAGAAATTCAAGGGTAGGAGGGGAAAGAGTTACTGCTGAAGGATGTGGCAGCTGCAGTTCTAATTCTTTACCCCTCCAAGGGTGAGAAAGGGAGGTGCTGTCACTGCCACCTGCCCTGTAAGCTTAGGAAGATGCAAAAGCTCAGTGCACAATGTGTGGGGAAGGGACCCAGTGTTGTTCTGGAGGATGTCCCAGCACAACATGACGAAAGCCCTGCATTTCCTGACCATTATGCATGCCTTAAAGAGCAGTATACCTTGAGGCATCTGAAGCTAAGGAAAACATTTAAGAAAAGCCTCTTTGCAAAGGGTCAGCTATCTAGCAGAGGGAGAAGAGGTGGCAGGTTGGAGAAAGAATCCAGTACTGAACCAGACTTGGCCACTATGGCTTGAGTTTCTAGATCAGGGGTGCCCAAACCCCCGGCCCTGGGGCCACTTGCAGCCCTCGAGGCCTCTCAATGTGGCCCTCAGGGAGCCCCCAGTCTCCAATGAGCCTCTGGCCCTCTGGAGATTTGTTGGAGCCCGCACTGGCCCGACGCAACTGCTCTCAGCGTGAAGATGACGGTTTGACCTCTCGCATGAGCTGTGGAACGAGGGCTTCCTCCACTGCTTGCTGTTTCACATCTGTGATGCAGCAGCGGCAGCAAAGGAAAGGATAGCCTTGCTTTGTGCAAGGCCTTTTATAGGCCTTGAGCTATTGCAAGACTTTCATTCATTCATATACGTTCATCTTTAATATATTCATTTATGTAAATATATGTAAATTTATTCAAATTTTAAATGTAAATTAATTCTTTTTTCCGTGGCCCCTGCCACAGTGTCAGAGAGATGATGTGGCCCTCCTACCAAAAACTTTGGACACCCCTGTTCTAGATGGAACTGCTTTTCCATAGGCTCTTTTTCCTGAGAAGACTTTGTTTGGAAATCTGCAAGCAAAAACCATGCTGCGGTGAGATTTCATGGCAACTGCAATGGTCAATACAGAACACATGATATGCAGCTGTCAGACTGAGAACTGTGTATGGAGAATCAAAGAGTTCTTTAGAAAAAGAGGGAGAGAGAACTTGAAAATTGAGCATCGTTGTAAAGATGTCCATCACTTAAGATGTATCTCTTCCCCTGCTACCTTTGAACCCATCAGATAGACCTTTACGAGGTAACTGAACTCATATAAGGGCATACCCATAAAATCTATTGACTGAGGAATTTTTTAATCTCTCTGAAATTCCATGGGGCCATTTATTGGAATGGGCAGCACTCTTTTTGTTTTCTGGACTTGAGTAATCGCATCCCTTTGCTTTGTCATTGCTCTGTGGAAGAATAAGCAACAGGTAGTAAGAGTGGCTGGTTCTCTGGTTGATATGCTCTGAGTTCTCAGTATCTCCCAGCTATTCATGCTCATCCAACATCTTCAGCAGCCCACCCAGGAACTAGATTTCACAACGCCAACCACATCTTCCTTTTCTTTGTCGTATTTATAGGCTTTTGGGCCTGAAAAGAAGTAAATGAATCCTAAAAAAAAATGGAAAGGAAATTAAAAAACCAGAACTGATCTTCTGTGGGTTTAAGATTTCAGAAACCCAAGTCTACCCACGATGCCAAGTGCCTCTTGTTGTCCATTTGAGCATTGCCTTTCTCAGTGGTGTAGCTAATGATCGTGTAGCCCAGTGCCAAGCTCAAAATGATGCCCCAGAAGTGATGTCACTCCTGAGCTTTTTAAAAAGTGAAAATGGGGGAAAATCTGCCTCCTTCCACCGGCAACTCGCCACTCACTTGCTCTACCCCCTCCCCCAGGCTCCCCCCATTGGTCTCCTACTGTATCATAATAACACCTAATTGGCTATTGGAACAATCAGTCTCAATGGTCAGTTTTGAGTCAAGAAAATCCAGTTTTTTCTACATATTGCATTTGTGTTTTTATTTTCTGGTTATTTGGCTATAACTTTTGATACATTTTGATGCTGTTTATTTCACTGCATTCTGCATTAAATGCAACATCAAATGGTATATAACATGATGGTATTATTCAAAAATACCAAGGTTTTCACAATTTTGGCCACTAGTGTCAAGCTCAGGTTGTTGCTCCCCTATAGCTTGTTGCCTGGTGCAGTTGCATCCCCCTGCACCCCCTTAGCTACACCACTGTTCTCTCTTCCCATTTTTTCTTAATAAGCCATTTCCACTTTTTAAATCTTTCTTTCCTATCTCATTCAGACCAGAGCTAAAAGATAGAGCCATCTCTCAAAAGGTAGAATGCTCTTGGCTAATGCTGCAAGGGCTTGTGGGTATGTGAATGTGCAAAGGAGTGGAGGAAAGCCTGATTACTTGGACTCCCTTTCTCTCATTTAATAGCAACTTCTGTGATGAATTAGATCAGCGATTTTCAACCTTTTTTATCTCACGGCACATTGACAAAGTACTAAAATTGTCAAGGCACACCATCAGTTTTTTTTTTTACAAATGACAAGGCACACCACACTGCCGGCCAGGGGCTCACATCCCCCAGTGGCCCTATTAATAAATGGCTCTCCCCCAAACTCCTGTGGCACACCTGCAGATGATTCATGGCACACCAGTGTGCCATGGCATATTGTACACAATCTCTGAACTAGATGCTTGAGTTCACCGTGACCTTTTCTTCCCTTTCCCCCCCTTCCTGGTGGCCCTGAACTACCCTGGGGCATACTGTGGCAGGCTCCCTGTGAAGATCCCATGACTGCTTGGGAGAAGGTAGGCACATGGGCTGTGTGGGATCCATGTCTTTCCCCATTGTCTCTGAGGAAAGCTTGTCAGGATGCAGAAAATACTCACCATTTACTTCTGCTGCTGCATCTATTTTGCCACTGATTCCTGAGAACTCATCATCAATGTTCTTTGGGTAGTCCTTTTCCATTGTTCTTCTTGCCTCATCATAGCTTTTGAGAGAGAGAGAGAGAGAGAGAGAGAGAGAGAGAGAGAGAAGGATCACAAAGGGGAACTTCACATCTCTTTCTATGTACAAATGAAGGGATGGTGTCAGGGGTCAGGTTGGACACTGGCAGTGACCCAAGCCCATTAGAGAGCCCATCTGGCTGGGCTAAACTTTGAACCCTCAACACCAGTGGTGGTGCATTGCACCATCAGAGGGAGAGCAGGGGTATGTATGCCAAGACTCCCAAAGCAGGACTTTGTATGCCAAGATTCCCAAAGCAGGGTGCACCAGTGGTGGTGCATCCCACCATCAGAGGGAGAGCAGGGGTATGTATGCCAAGACTCCCAAAGCAGGACTTTTCCCCAAGGTCTCCAACAATCTAACACTGTATGTACAGTGGGATCACATTCAACTTGTGTGAATTCAATTATATGTGTGTAGAAAACCACTTAAATACAGTGGGCCCTCCTTATCCATGATGGGCTTGGCATCCACAGATTTGAACAACCACAGATTCCTCCCTGTGCCTCGGAAGGTCTCGAGGACAAGACCAGAAGTGACTTCTGGTCATTCCTGGGAGGTGTTCTGAGGGGCAGGGAGGCTTGTGGACCACTCCATTGGCCTCCCTGCACCTCAGAATGTCTCCTGAAGCAAGCTGCTTGGATGTGACCCAGACATTGCTTCTGGTCACATCCTGGAGGCCTTCTGAGGAGGTAGGAAGGCCAATGGAGTGAGTTGCGGGTCTGGCACGACCTCTGGAGGCCCCAGTGTGACCTCCAAGTAAGTTGTTGTGGCATCGAGACCCTGCCCCCACATCGGAACTCCAGTATCCATGGATTTTGGAATCCATGGGGGTCCTGGAACCAATCCCTAGAAGGTACTGAGGTTTCACTGTACTGCAAGTGATTCTACCTGCCGTTCTACAAAATGAGTATGTTCCCTAGAATGAGCATGAGATGGGAGATATGAATCATCTGTTCCTTCAGTTAGTCTCAATTACTTCATGTCTCTCATATGGTGATTCTGGTTTTTAAAGGTACAATATGCATTAAGGGCCAGTACAATATGGTCCCTAAGTGCAAAGCAATTTAAGAGATTTTCAAGGGTAATTTTGACTATACGCAGTTTTTGCCTTATTCACTGACTTTAGAACTTAACTTCCATGTAAAATGCAACTCCACTGTGCACATATAGTTCAGGTTGGGTTGTGACTAACACTTTGAGGTTTATCTAGTATGTAAGAAATTCCTGGAAGAAGCCGCAATAGTCCTTTGTAATGATGACAAATCCTCATTCATAACGACTTCTGAGCATGCAAAAGAAGAACTGCCTTGTTCAATCAGGGGAATGGCCACTTGGTCTAGCACTGCACAATGGATGATCAAAAGCAAGGCACACAGGAGGTGATAGTTATCCCTTGCTGCGTGTCCTAGCATCCTGGTTGTCTGGCATGCAGAGGTATACATGGAAGTATACATGGAAGTTCCATACCGCCACCGTGTTTCATAGTCCTCTTTCATAACTTATTTTTTTAAATTGGTTTTGAAGCAATAATAAAGAAACCTGTAGTAGTCATCTCCTATAAAGAAGAGAGTCTTCTTCTCATCTCTCAGGTAGACAGCTGCATCAATGTGTTGCACATTGCTGGGAAACCCAAAGTCTACAATGGTCCGAGGTGGGCCCTGCATTTGGAACCCGCGGGTTGTCCAGTAATGAGGGCCTGGCAGATAGAAAAACAGCAATTTACTCCCTTGCAATAAGTGTATAGCTCAAATCTCCCCACCACTCACGTGAGGATGAAAAACAGACACAAGTAGCATGCAGTCTGCCCTGCCTACTTGAGGAGCTCTATAGGAGCAAAGCAACTTCTTTAGGAAACTAGCCATGAACCTATGATGAATTAATCTGTCTTCATCAGGGCCAGTTCTTAGGAGCTGTGGGGTCCCAGGTTCCCAACCAAGGTCTGTAGAATCTCCAATTATAAATAAAATTTATTATAGACTTTATATCTCTATGGGAGAATGGAAAGAATGAAAATATACACTTAAAAAGTACATGTCAGTTAATAGACCAAATAGATCAAAGCAAGAGCATTTTAGTATGAAACTGCATACAAGTCTAGATTATCCTAGCATGGGGCCTCCACTTAGGTGTGGGGTCCAATTGGGAACAATTGGTCCAATTGGTTTAAAGCTGGCCCTGGTCTTTATTCAGCTTTATGGCAATAACTTCAGCCATGATAGGTAACATCAGTTCACTCGGCACCTACCAAATATATTGTTTTAATTATGTGAAGTTGGTGCAACCAGGGGAATGACAATAGCTCTGGATGAGGGAGGGAGGGCCAACTGGCTATGCACACCTGTCTTTTTCTGGTGCTTCTTACTTTCATATATTGCAGCACCAATCACATAGGATTAAATAAATCCTAACATTTACAGATGGAGCTGCAGGATGGGTCTTCATTTCACTGAGCAAATGTTCTTATGTTATGTTGGGGCAGACGGAATTAGTGGGGTGGATTGGACAGCCTGGCCCATTCATATGAAGAGGAAAAAAGTGTGCCTGTCCACCCCACATGCCTGCCCTGTTTCTCATGTGCTCAGATGTCCCTGTAGGGCTGTCATGTTCGAAATGTTCCTTCTTCACACAGAATATTCAATGTGTATTGACTGATTTTCGTGCAGTCTGGTTCTCAGGAGTGGACTGAGCCAGCAGGGAGAACAGGGGTGGTCTTGCTCCCCTCCATGTCTATGCCCTGATTAAATGTCTGAATTGACACAAACTGATTGGGTTGATAAAAATCTCTCTTAATCCCCATCTGGGCAGTGGCAGGCTTGGGGGTGGGGTGGGGTGGAAGCCCTAGGTGCTGAGTCTGTGGCCCCTATGGGGGTGGCACTCACCGCAGCACCACCTCCACCTGTGCACCGCTGCCGTCGCCTCCACCCACCCTCTGGAGCCATTCCGGGGACAAGCAAAGCCCAGCACAACCTTCCCTTCAGCACTCCAAAAGCCAGCTGAGGCTTCTGGAGCAGTACTTAAGAGTACTTCCTAAAATGGGAAGTATTTTAATGGCGATCCAGAAGCCTCAGACAGCTTTTGGAGCACTGAAGGGAAGGTCACACAAAGCTCCATGTGGCTGGATAAGTATGGGAGGTGGGGCAGCATGTTGAAGGGGGGGTGGCGTGTTGCACACCCAGCCAGGGCAGTACAGGGGTCAGGTCTGTAACTGCATCTGGTAAATCATGAGAATAATAATGATCTTTCTCACAGGGCTGTTGTGAGGATGACTAAGCAAAAACCCTCAAAAAGCAGTATACTCCTGAGGTCAGTATAGAAATGCTAAATAATCCTTGCTTATGACTAGCCTTAAAACAAAACACCACACCCTTTAGTTAGAAAAGTGACCAACCCTTGAAAAAATATGTGACTCCTCTCTCAGCTACCTCATAGGCAGCATCAACATTTGCCATGAGCTGAGGGAAAGAGCTTCTGATGGAGAGCGGCCGCATGCTTGCCGTGAGTTGAGCCTGCCGTCTCCAGAAGTACCTGTTCAGAGAGGAAGGAGGAAGAGAGAGCACAAGGGGAAGGAACAAGGAAATGAGAAGGAAAATAAGTTATGTCACAGGATGTTTTTAAGTGGCGGAATTGACTTACCAATTCCAATCTGTAGTTCGTGTTGCCAACCGGCCAGAGGCACCCAGCCTAGCCTGTAATTTTGCTTTCAGGCCTGTTGCCAATAAAGTAAGCAGCAGGGTGTGGTTCCCCCCCTCCCAGTTACTCGCCCCTTCCAGTTATATACCTTTGGTGAGTAGTTTCTGGTAGTTGTTTTGCTGTTTGACTGGAGATAGCTATTTTGCTAGACACCACCCTCAGGGTCTACCCAAAATGTGGCACTTGTGATCCACCTTTTGGCAAGTGTTAAAATATGCAAGAGGGCTTATGAAAGAAACTTCTCCAACAACACTGGTTTGTACACCAGGGATGGGAACTCGAGTCAGGTGACTCGGGTTCGAGACACAAAGACTCGTGTTTTTTGCCATCTCATGCACACTTGAGTCAAGCATGTCAATGACTCCAGCACTGACTCGAATCTGAGGCCGCTGGCTTGGAAAGGGGTCCCCATGTTTGCAGACTTGAGACTGTCTGTGTCTAGGTGTGCTTGCATACTTTTTTTTACAGAGTGAAAGATCTTGTGGGGCCTTCATTCAGAATGGGGGAGCAGCAGGGAAGTTCCAGCCAGGAGGCAGGAACCTTAATGTTTTGCTTTTGCAGCAGAAGAGGGGGAGGCAGGTGTGGGCTCTCTTGTCCATCTCTGAAGGAACCAATCATTGGATGATTTTTTTTCTTTGGATGAGGGAGGGCAGAAGGAGCTCAAGGGGGTTCTTGCCTTAGAATTGGCTGGAAAAGTCTGGAAAAGTGGAAAAATGAAGCAGGGAGGCCAGGGGGGAGGTAATTCGTAGCAATCATGCTTTTCAACCTGATGGCTCCTCAGGGAGGAAGCCTCATTGAATGACTGGCGCAAATGAGACTACTTCTGAGTAGAGTTACAAAGGACTGGATCATACTGGCAAGCCTCCCAGCTGCTGCACATGACCCTCCTCCCTCTTGCCACTTCTGCCCCGCTTTCAGGCAGTCCATCCTACCCCCTCCTGCCTTGTTTACATATGGGATGAGGACAATGGGATGGGATGGGGTCCGCCTTGTTTACAGATGGGATGAGGACAGCTTCTCTAGTCAAGCTGCGCTGGATTTGCCCATCCCTGGTGTATACATCCTTGGGTCTAATTCATGTTCACGAGGACTATTCTGAAGTTCACTTGAATATACTTAGTAAGGAAAACGAGATGGGAACTACTTGTGGCTGCTGGTCTTATCGACTAATAAGGGTACATGGGTATATTTATTATTCCTGCTTCCCCCTTCAAAATATATACAAACACTGACTGTTTTGACAAAGAAAAAACTGAAAGTAGGAACCAATCTAATTTAGGCAACCCTGTACGTGGGTGACACTCTTTCACCCCCTCTCTCAGAGGCACAAGCTACCCACACGAAGAGTGTGTGTGCTGAATCATTCCAAAATAGGAAGCCATTAGAGAGCTTGGAGGAGAAGACTTCAAAACCAAGGTCTTCAGTTTATGCTGCAGCATGAAGCAATGCGCTCACTCTGAAGGCTACGCTTCAGTCTGTCCAAAAGGGGAGGCATGAACTGAATTGCCATATTTAGGTTACATGACTAGGAACAGATTTTTTTAAAAAAGAAATCTAATTTCCTTTTCCTTTTAGAAAATGAAATCATTCACATCTCTTGTTATCAGGTGTGCTCCCTGTGCATTTGGTGGGCCGGTGTGAGATACAGGAAGTGGGACTAGATGGGCCTATGGCCTGATCCAGTGGGGCTGTTCTTATGTTCTTATGTACCTGAATTTCCCCCACCAATGCATCTACATCAACAGAGCTTGTACGGTACCCCGGGGAGAGAGGCAGTCAGAAAGCTCTCCTTGGGGTAAGTGAACTTTTGTTTGCTTACCTCGAGGAAAGCCTCCGCTGCCACAATGGGTCTAAATAGCATGCCACACCTGCTATTTAGTGGGCGTAGGTCCAAGGCATGTAATGGTTACAGAAAGAGAGATGGATGGGGTTGGGATATCAGCAACACCACTCCCAGTCTCCCTCCCTGCTCTCCACCCTGCTGAGGATGACCTCCATTCCTCCCCCTCCCTGCCCTGTTCTGCCTCCACTACCATTGCACATCTCTGCTGGTTCTGCAGCAGGCCTCTTGCACTGCTTTCAGTTGTGCAACATGCTCAAAATGGCCTCTGGAAACCATTTTGTGACAGCAGAGCTCTGTCATCCCCCTCCCCTGCACAATCCTAGATAGAAAAGGGCTGTCAATGTACTAATCTGGGCGCCTTACCTATCTTTGAAGAAGAGGAGTTCATTACCCATCACTGTGACGGCATCAAATGAAAATCTGGAGTCACAGTGGTCTGGATCAGCGGGACTTGGGGGTTTGGGAACAGGCTGCTGAGGGACTTGGAGTACCCTGGATCCAGATTGCCGTGACCCTAGAACACCACACAACAAAAATGCAACCTATTTTTCAGAGATATGCAAATTACTCTCTCTCTCTCTCTCTGTATACTGCATTTAGAACTTGCATATTACTCAAATGAAAACTGTTCATAGATTCAGCTGAGCAATGTTATATATTGTGAAACTGAGTGATTAAGAATGTATTCCTGGCACATATCATTGCAAAATGCTATTTATATGACACAGCTGACCAGCACCATTTCCTCTAATTTATTTATTTATTAGATTTGTATTCTGCCTTTCTCCCCAAAGGGCACCCAAGGCGGCTAACAATCAAGTTAAAATACAAGCAAACAAAGATAAAAATCAACATTAAAAATACAAAACACTTAAAAACAATTAAAACAAGATAAAATATATAGCAGCAGATTAAAAGCACACAGTAGAAGACATAATTTATAAATTTATAAAAACAGCCCTTATAGCACCTCGAAGGCTTTCCTGAATAAAAAAAGTCTGCAGGCCCCGCTGGAACATTAATAATGAGGAAGCTGTCCTCAATTCAAAGGGGAGGGAATTCCATAGTGCAGGTGCCACCACTGCAAAGTCCCTGTTTCTGGCCGCCATTCCCTTCACCACTCTCAATGACGGCACAACCAACAGGGCCCCTTCTGATGACCTCAGAAAACGAACTGGACTATATGGAAGAAGGCGGTCTCTCAAATACTCTGGTCCCAAGCCATTTAGGGCTTTAAAGGTCATAACCAGCACCTTGAATTCAGCCCGGAAACGAATGGGCAGCCAGTGCAGTCGCCGGAGTAATGGCATGACAGAGTCAAACCGCTGAGCCCCAGCAACTACCTGAGCCACCGCATTCTGCACTAGCTGTAGCTTCCGGACCATCTTCAGGGGCAGCCCCAAGTAGAGCGTGTTACAATAATCTAATCTTGATGTCAATCCTAGATAGACAGCCCAAAGCAGTGTTTCTCAAACTGTGGGTCAGGACCCACTAGGTGGGTTGCGAGCCAATTTTAGGTGGGTCCCCATTCATTTCAATATTTTATTTTTAATATATTAGACTTGATGCTACCATGGTATGTGATTGCATTTGGGGAATCTATCAGAGGAATCATGTTACAGACCTGTACTTTAAACAAGCTACTATGTATATTATTTTAACAATGACCGTAAATGGAACTTACTCCGGGGTAAGTGTGGGAAGGATTGCAGCCTAGGATTGTTGCAAATTTTCCCGCTTGAGGACATTACTTCTGGTCATGACATCACTTCCGGTGGGTCCTGACAGATTCTGACAGCTAAAAAGTGGGTCCTGGTGCTAAATGTGTGAGAACCACTGCTCTAAGGGATCCACACCGGAGCATGGACCACTTCGGCAGCTGTGCAGTGTCATGACTTGTTCTGACACCAGCTCCAGACTTTCGCCGATGACATCTTCACTTCTGGATTGCCAAGCTCTGCACCTCATGGAACTTGGCTGGGGTGTGTGTGGCTATGCCACCATGCTCCTTAGAGGGGACCCTGGTGATCAGTAAAGTTCAATTTTTAATATTAAGCTTGAGTTGTCAAATAAGGCACATGCATGTGCCAACCAGTTTTTCTCCAGGCCCCAGTGCTATATTTTATACTGCTACTTGCTAAACAATATAGTAAGCAATGCACATATCAACACATCATGATGGTGGAGAGGAAGAGGCATACATTTGTCCAGAACAGAAAAGACTAGATGCAAGAGAGAAAAGGGGAAAGGAATGTAATGTTAGGCTCTTACCATATAAAGACTGGATCCCTTTTACGTCATCTCTGGGGAGACGGAAGCCAAATGGATGTTGATATCTGTACGTTGGATACATCAAGGCTGAAGGGTCAGTGGAATGGGCGAGGCCCAGCGCATGGCCAAATTCATGAGCAGCAACAGTGAACAAATTAAATCCTATACAATACAAAGCAATACCGTATGTCTCTTAGCAGCAGATGTTTCCAGGCAGAACTGAAGCAGAAGAAATAGTTCAGATCAAGCTCATAGCATGTTGTCAACCTGTGGAATATGAGGTCCCTTGGACTTCAAGGTCCTATTCCTAATAACCTCACCATCATGGGATAGTTACTAAGCAATTCCTTTCTATACCTATATATTTTTGCATGTTCTTCCTTCCAAATGAATCAAAACACTGTATAAAAGAACATAAGAACCCTGCTATATCAAAAGGCCATCCAGTTCAACATCTTGATGCCCACAGTGGCCACCTAGGATGCTTCTGGGAAGCCCACAACCTGGGCAAGAAGGTTGCAACCCTTCCATGTTTTACACTCCAGGAAATGGTTTTCAGTTGTAAACTGCGGACGAGCATGATGGGAAGGGTCTTAGCTCAGCGGTCGAACATGTACTTTGCAGCAGGAAAGTTGCAGTTTCTCTCTGTGGCATCTCCAGGTACGGCTATAAAAGATCTTTCCCTGAAACCTGGAGAGCTGCTTCTAGTCCCTGCAGCTAATGCTGAGCTAGACAGATCCATGTATAAAGTAGCTTCATATGTTTCAACTAGCCTTTATGGCTAATGCCTGTTGAAAGGTCTGTCCTCCATGAATGGTCATACTCTCTTAAGAGTCATCACTCTCTTAAAAGTCATCAAAAGCAAGCAGCCATCACAACAGCCTGCGGAAATGAATTCCATAAATTAATTGTGCACTCTGTGCTGTACTTCCTTAAGTCTGCCTTAAATCTATTTCTGATCAGAAGACCCTGAGTTTTACTGTAATGAAACAGGGAAAAAATGGCTCATGCCATACCATGCATAATTTTACAATCATCATGTTCCCCCCCCCCCCAAACCACTTAATAATCACATTCTTAAACTAAGGAGGCCCAAATGCCTCTTTCCTCCTCTGTTAATTTTGGTCACCCTTTTCTACACCTTTTCCAGCTCTGCAATATTCTTTTAGAGATAGGGTGACCAGAACCGAACGTAGTTCTGTAGTGATGCCCCCCAAGTTTCTCAGGGGCCGAGGATTGGGGAGGGCAAAGTTTTAATCAGAACTTTGCAAAACAGACTTCTGTGAACCTGTGCAACTTTTTCATAAGCTCCCAGATCTTGTATCTCCAAGGGCACTTTCAGACACCTAAAATAGTGTCTGATTCACCCTTCTGTAATGTATGTGAATGCATGGTCATTGTTAGTGCAAAGGAGGCGGTGAGAGAAATTTGTTGCCTGAATTTCTAAATCAGTGGCAAATTGCCCATGTAAAAGAACCACCGTGGATTTTCAGCATCCCTTGACAGGAGATCAGAAACTGGCAAACACCTAGGAGAGGGCAAGGACCTACAAGTAGTGGGTCTTTTGGGGTGCAAAGCATTTCTCTTTTGACCTGGGCTCCAGAAGTTGTAACATATCATGATAATTATACTTTCCAAGGGACAAGGGTTCTGATTTCAACTGGGACTTTCTGCAAAGAAATGATGTCCTTTTTTCCTATAGATTTGCAATCATGAATGCATCTCATGGTGAACTTTGTCCTATTGATATGTACCACAGTTTGGAAGAAACTGCTCATTCTGGATGTTTTCAGGTCATTATGTCATTTTACTCATACCATTTGTCCCCATTGTCCATTTTTCTGCGTTGTCAAAATGAGTGTCTCCACCCAGTCCTTCCCCAGGAGCGAAGGCATGTGCTAGTGTCCCTCGTGGCCCATCAAATGGGTAGGAGTCCCCATGATCTAAGAAAGAGTACAAGAACATCATGTAACTTCATTATAGTGAAGGATGATATAACAATTAGATTAGCTTTTCATCATGACATTATTATACTACCAAGGAGCTTAAGATACCTTAGGTCCCAATCCTAATGCAGCCTCAGCGCAGCCCTACAAGGGAACAAATGTACCTTCACCTTGAGGAGGCCTCCATGACTGCCCCTTCACTAATGGATGCAGTGCACTCCCCATTGGCATGACTGCATTGGTCTCGTCTGATCTTGGAAGCTAAGCAGGGTCAGGCCTGGTTAGTACTTGGATGGGAGACCGCCTGGGAATACTGGGTGCTGTAGGCTTATACCATAGTCTTTCGAGACTGAAGGTTGCCAACCAACCATTATGGGTGCTAGAAAATTGGATAGGATTGGGCACTTAACTACACCCCTTTATCTTCCCAACAACCCTGTGAGGTAGTTCAGGTTGACAAAGGTTCATGGTTGAGTAGGCATCTTAGTACCAACAATGAACTATCCCATCAGATTATAATGGAGGTTTGTACAGTTTTGTAGCCTAGGAGCAATAGGCTTTTGTTTGTTCTCATTCTTGGCCAACCCATTGTGATCCATCCGTGCTTCCCTACCTTCCGTGCTATACCCACCTCCATGTTCCTATTGATTGCAAAACCCAACTAATGCACCTTCCCTCCACTTCTGGGGTCATTTCACTTTGCAGTAAGCAACATATCTACCCACTTTAAAATCACTGCCATAATATTGCAGTAGAAAGGAGGGGATGTGCTTTTTGCAGCAGGTGACAGTGCTTGCAAAAATCCCCCCGTTATGACTCAGCCTCACACGGCAAAGTGACCTTCATGAGTCTAAAACCGATCTTAATTATTATAATCCAAATAGCCAATATTAATTCCATTACTTTATTCCGTTCATCTTAGAGAGCATAAACGGATGTACTATCTTAAAAACAATGACAAATGCAGTAGACTTTGACTGGAACAATTACCTCCATTTTGAAACGAGATCATGATGTCTGCTTCTCCTGACTTTGTCTTTACAAAGTCCAAAGGGGCAGCGTTGCTCCAAGCTTTCAAGCCCATCTCCACAGCCTTGTCAACTTCTGCATGGCTCAGGGTGGATGTATATTTGGTGACTCTGGGATGGGGAAATGCACAGTTTAAGAAGGGTATATAACATTACAATCTGATTCCTTTTATACCCATAATGTAATTTAGTAGGGAACAGGTTAACATAGGAAATTGCATTATAGTGGGTCACATCCTGATTCATTGGGCTCAGTATTGTCTACACCAATTGATGCTGATTCTGTTGGGTGTCAGGTGGGGATCTTTCCCAATTCCTCCTGGAAAGGCCAGGGATTGCACCTGGATCTCCTACATGCAAACTATGGGCTCTGCTATTGAGCTATGGGCCCTCTCTCCATAACGTCAGATCAGGCTGGCCACATGGATCCATAGCATGGCACTATTTCTGAGAAGCAGGAGAAGGGAAGGCAATCACAGCAGGCTTCAAAAGCTTGCTCGAATAGTCAAGCAGTAATCGACTATTCACTTGCTGAGGTTACTGTTTATACCTCATAAAAACTATAACAAAGCTATCAACCTGGGTCAAACCATCACTCCCCACCCCCCACCCCCATATACCAATTGTAGCTTTGGTAACTCAGGTCTAACTATATGTGAGTTAGCATATCTATACAGTAGGCCAATGTGCAGTCATTTCCAGTTTCCACTACTGGTGCAGACTCACTGGGAGAGAGTATAGCTCAATGGTATAGCACCATTGCATGCAGGAAGTCTCAGTTTCAGTTCCTGGTATTTTCAGGTAAGGTAAGAAAGATCCCTCATGGCCATCCTGGAGAGCTACTGTCAGTATGTGCTCAGCACTAACCTACATGGATCAGTGGACTGTTCTCATAATAGTGGCCAAGGGCAGAGGGTGTGAAACAAATCTAATATAAGAACATAAGAAGAGCTCCCACTGGATCTGCCAAAGGCCCATCTAGTCCAGCTTCCTGGATCTCACAGTGGCCCACCAGATTCCTCAGGGAGCATGCAAAACAACAAGAGGCCTGCATCCTGGTGCCCTCCCTTGCATCTGGCATTCTGACTGCACAGGCAGTCAGCTACAGTACACTGGGGGAATATGGGAGCTAAATTGATAGACCACTCCACTTAAAGCACGGGTTCTTAACTTGCAGGGCTAGCACCCAAAGGAGGTAAGTGAAGGGGGTCCAGAGTACGTGAGGTGCTCCAAGAGTTAAGAAAATGGTTTGATACATATTTTCTTGAATAGATTAATTATTTTTTATTTTATTTTTAAATTTGGTTTTAATTTGGGCCTGACTACTGGTGGCTAGCATAATAATCTGTTTTCATACTGGCCACATTATTTATTATTTCTGACATTTTCATTGATTTTTCTCCTGAGTTTTAGAATGTCTTCAAATTTTATGAAGTGAAGATATTTTTTTTCCCCAATTCAAATTTAGTGTTTTTTGGAAGTTCCCCTTTTAACATATATATTCAGTGCAATTTCAGGTAAATAGCAAATAATAATAAATGGAATAAAATAAACAAAACAGTATATATATTTTTGGAAGGGAATGCATGAGGAATTCAAAATTCTCTTGGACATATATGACGCAGAAATGATGAAGAATCTCTGGTGTAAAGGAACACCTTATTCTCAATGGAATTGCTCCACCTAGTGGAATGAATGTTCACACAAAGGAAGGCATGTTCAGATATTGATAGTCCAACCTTCCTCCAATGAACTCTGTACCTTTCATGAAGGCTCTTCCCTGTGCCGTTGCAGATGACCCTGCGGGAAACCGTGAAACTGAAACAGCAACTGTTACCCTGCATGCGCCTGATCTTGTCTGATCTCGGAAGCTAAGCAGGGTCAGGCCTGGTTAGTACTTGGATGGGAGACCGCCTGGGAATACCAGGCGCTGTAGGCTTATACCATAGTCTTTTGAGACTGAAGGTTGCCAACCATGTGGGAAACCCTACCTTGGGTGCTACCCGCCTGATTACATAGGGTTCAGGGGGCAATTTGGCCACTTGATCATTCTATGGACTCTCAGCCAATGCCCTATCTGGCTGACCCGTGGTTGGTAAGGGGATAGGTTGGGCTGAGAGACAGTGTGTGACCTGAAGTTGTGTGAGCAGAGTCTCAAACCGGTACTTCCTCAATCAGGCTCTCTGTCTAGGCCAGCAATTTTCAACCGTTTTCACTTCATGACACACTGACAAGGTGCTAAAACTGTGATGGGGCACCATCAGTTTTTTGACAATTGACAAGGTTGCACCATGATGCTGGAGTGGGGCTTACATCCCTCAATGGCCCTACGAATAAATGACCCTTGCCCCACAACTCCTTCATCACACCTGCAGACCATTTGCGGCACACCAATGCGCCATGGCACAGTGGTTGAAAATAGCCGGTCCAGACCATAATGGCTCTGCACAATTTATTGCGTTGTGGTACTTTCCAGAACTAAAAAGAAAAAAGGGGCCTGAGAAGTGTTTTTTTTTTTTTTCCCTCCAAAAAGGCTTGATGTGGTTGTAGTGCACAGTAAGGAACACTTAAGCACTGAAGAGCTGCATTTGGATTGCCAAAGAGTAATACATCAAGACTGCAGACAAGCCATACATTTCAATGTCTCATTTCAAGGGTTGTTGATGTCAGCTCTTTACCTGTATGTCAATGTATTTTTCTTCCATTTAGGTTCTCCTGGGAAAAGACGATAGTTTGCTACATCGGGAACACCACATCGAGGCCTCTTGATAACATTCATGGTGCTATAGTCCAGCTTCCCAGTTATCTGCAGGCCAAAGAATGCCTGCATTTGCCGAACCTTCTTCGTCATGGAACTGCTACCGCTGGTCATTTCTCCAACCTGGTGTCCACCTTTTGGTGTGTAATACTTGTCGAGATATTCCTAAAGCCCAGAGGGAAACTTTTTGTTATGGTATGTGTACTTATTAAAATCAGGGTTGGTGCAAAATGTTGATTCCTGATGGGAAAATCCATATATTGGCTTCACCCCCTTAAAAGTATATTTAATTCAAGGGCAATTTTTTCTCTTTAATGGTGCTCAAAATCTGCCGCTGGAAGCAACCTGCCTCCCTAATGCTTGGACCGGCCCTGATTAAAGTCTGTCCTAGCTGGCTTAGCTGGGTCTGAACATGTGGAGGGCGCAATCCTCCGCAATCCTCCTCTTCGTCCTTCAAGGGCGCAATCCTATCCTCTCTCCCTCCCCCCACCGATGCAACTGTGCTGAAAATGGGTCTGTTGTATTTAGTGGAGGGAGGCGAATCGGAAGGCTTTGGATGGGAGAAATCATTTCTGCTTACCCCTCCCTAAGCCTCCTGCTCTGCAGTGGGTCCCCTGTAACTGATGCAAGTCTGAGAAGAGAAAGGGGGCAGGGAGGTTTGCAAAAGAGGGAATAGAATCCTATACTAATGTACATAATGTGAAATAGCCATTACAGTGATGTCACATCAGTCCTACAGTCATGTAGAAACGTACTTAGGGAGGGGTGAGTTAGGCATATTCTCTGGGTGCAGAAATAACACAGGCCAACACACATTTTGCTTCCTTAAAGGTTACACCAATTCCTGGGTATATTTGGAGTGCTGATTCCAAAAATGGCATCTGTTTTGCACTATCACCTCTAGTTTTGGAGACATGGCATAGCCTCTTTAGTGAAATGGTTCAAGCAGCTTCCTCATGAGGAAGCCTACACCATGGCTTCCTCATGAGGAAGCTGCTTGAACCATTCACTAATGAGGCTATACTATATCTCCAAAACTAGACGTGATAGGGCAAAACGGATGCCATTTTTGGAATCCGCACCCCAAATTCATATCAAACCACTATAAAGTTTGGGAAAAACTTTTCTGACCCTCAGTTTTGTAGGCCTGTGTAAGAGGGGGGAAAAAATGTTAAAGAGCAGGGTGGTCATCTGACACCTAGACAGTCAATTCATTTAAATTTTTTTTTTTTACAGTTGCCTCCATTTATTATTTAAAGCAGTTGTCAAACTTTTAGCACTGGGACCCACTTTTTAGAATGAGAATTTGTCAGGACCCATTGGAAGTGCTGTCATGACCAGAACTGACATTATGAAGCAGGAAAATTTTTTAACAATCCTAGGCTGCAATCCTACCACACATACCCAGGAGTAAGTCCCATTTACTATCATTGTTAGAAGCATATACATAGTAGCCTGTTACAAGTACCGCTCTGTAACATTTCCCCAAATGCAGTCACATACTATGGCAGCAACAAGTCTAATGTAGTAAAAATAAAATATTGAAATGAATAGGGACCCACCTGTAATTGCCTTGTGACCCACCAGGTAGGTCCTGATCCACAGTTTGAGAAACACTAATTTAAAGTATATGCTTTGCACTCAGTGATTCTCACGTAGCTGCCTATCCAAACAAGGCAGTTCAAGACCAGATATGTTAAATCCCATCCACTTTTTGAGACTGGGAGAAAGCAGTGAGTTTCAGCTTTCGTTGCATTTTGTTTGTAGGCACTGAACTGATTGCACAAATTAGACATCCTGTGCACACACAATAGATATTGGTGCAATAAATGAATGGATCTTTAAAGATTTTTCTCTGATGACAAAAATAGAAATTGCTATAATAATTAAAATGGCAAATGTATTCCTAATAAATGAATCAACAAGTGAATTTGAAAATGTGTGCCATTTTAAATTAAAAAGACCGGCGGCATCACATTTTATAAGTATTTCAGTTCTCCTAATCATAGGAGTGGGGGTACTCTTTTTTCCCCCCTTGGTCTGAGCTCTAATTGCCCTTGTTATGGCACTGCAGGCACTCACATCAGTGCAAATATTTACCCCTGGTAAAAATAAAACCATTTCTTTGCTCCTGGAAAGCTGTTACAGAGTTTCACAGCCATGACTTCCACTGTGACACCCTGAACTGGGGCTACCGTGTTCCAGTTCAGCTAATCCAACTTAAATCTAATGCATATTGCTTGCTAATTGTGCAAGTGTGGGGTGGGAGGGGGAGGGGATTAATCATCATGGCTGCATTTCCATTCCAACTTGCAATTGCCTTTTCCAAATGCTGCTTTCCTTCCTTCTATCCTTCCTCCTTTCCTTTCCTTCTTTCTCTTACACATTAGTGTCTCGGGTGTCACTTTTATTTCTGATATGCAACTTCACAGATAAAGTTGGGGCACATGCTTATAACCCCCCCCCCGTTTTTCAACCAAAAACCACCTTATGGCTCCATTCTCTCCACCAATGGCATCACTGGGGGGGCTCGAAGGTGTGGGTAGCACCTGGTGACACACATGGGGGGTGACAGCACTACTAGCCAAAATTTTTGAACAATACCATCATGTTATATCTTGTTTCATGTATAATTTCATAAGGAATGCAATGAAAGAAACTGTGTTGAGCTATCTCTATTCTAGCAAAAGTTATAGCCAAGAAACCAGCAGGGGTGGGGCAAAGGTACCCACCTCCTAGGGCATTGCCCCACCCACTGCATGGGAGGAGGTCCATCATGGGGGTGATGGCTGGCCCCCCGCACTGGGCGATACAAACCCTAGTGACACCACTGCTCTCCACTGTTATTTTGCAGAATAACTTCCTGCCTGTTCCTTTACCCTGCAAAAGGCTTTCCTCCGCTTTTCAAAATGTAAGGCACTTGTCCTTGTGATCAGAGAAACAGAACACTATCATTGTCCTATAGATCATATGTTATCAACTGTTCAAAATATACTGCAGTAACAGTTGCAGTGTGTAATGGCAGGGTACCCAGTGCATGAAGCCTTGCTGTTCACAAGCCTGCTTTAACCAGCATGTGGGCTAGCCAAGATGCGTTCATTTCCCACTCAATGCTGCCCTGTGCATACTTTCATAGGATTTAATTCCTGTTGTCACCTACTTCTGAATAAAAGTGCGTAGGATGGCCTCAGAGATTTAACTTCCAGAGACTTAGGGCTGGGAGCTGAGCCCTTCACAACATCACTGCTAGAAACCAGTGGCATGGCTAGAGGGAGTGCAAAGCTCTAAGTTTTGCGGGTGCTTGAACGCACCAGGCAAGCAGCCCCTCCCCCTCCTCTCTGGAGCCATTCCAGAAGGTGGGAGCAAAACAGAGATGCCTCTGTTTTGCTCCCACCGCCTGGAAGGGCTCGGAAGAAGTGGGGGCCGCTTGCATGGTGTGTTCAGGCACCTACAAAACTTAGTTCTTTGCACGCCCTCTAGCTATGCCACTGCTAGAAACAACATTTTTAACAACGTCTCCTCAAGAGACAAGAATTGGGGGAAAAGGGCAGTGATTTTCTAGGAAGGGGAACTCAAAAATAGGGACTGTCCTTGGAAAATAGCAAAAGCTGGATGTAAGCTTGGGTCCTATTGTAAACAAAAATATCACCGCCACAAACCACCCAACCCTATCTAAACATCCCCACCCGCACCACTTCCCCTAATGGATGGGTGGCCTCTGTTCCCATGCCAAATCTAGCACTCAGTTGCGTGCAGAAATCGTGTGCTCTATTGAGTTGCGTGCAGACACATCGCACTTCTACATGTTTAAAAATTGAAAAATAGTAATAGTCACATTTTAAAACACAAACTAAGACCTGGATTGGAAAGAGCATGCACTTCGATCTTTGCTGCTACCCAACAGCAGTGTTCCCTCTAATTTTGTTCTGCACTGCACAGAGCCCTCAGTGGCTGAAAGGGCAAGGCTCAAACACCACCACAGCCATCTACATGGTTCAGCCTGGCTAAGCCTGGGCACAATGGCTGCCAGCCATAGACAGCAACTGTTATCCTTCATGTGCTTGATCTCGTCTGATCTTGGAAGCTAAGCAGGGTCAGGTCTGGTTAGTACTTGGATGGGAGACCGCCTGGGAATACTGGGTGCTGTAGGCTTACACCATAGTCTTTCAAGACTGAAGGTTGCCAACCATTACAACCATGGAGTTGCAGGCAAGCCAGAGATACTGTGCCACTTCCCATCACCAGTGGCAGTGTTGGGGGTTGTGGGCCACACTGGGTAATGTGCGCGCGGGGGGGGGGGAGTGACACTACTCACCAAAATTTTTTAAATCTTGCTATTTTCAAATAAAACCCTCATGTTATATATCAATTGATGTGTAATTTTATGCTGAATGCAATGAAACAAACAGTGTTGAAATCTCTATTCTGTCAAAAGTTATAGCCAAAAAAACCAGTGGGGGCTGGGTGATGGTGATGGGAAGAGGTCCATCTTGGGGGTGACATGCTGGCCTTCCACACTGGGTGACGCAAACCTTAGTGACGCCACTGGCCATCGCTGCCGCTTCTATCCTCTCACAATGCACGAAAGGCTGCTCAGCAGTGTCTGTTGTATCCCAACTGGAGAAAGTATTTCCCATTTTTGGCATGCCACAAACAGTAAAAACCCACCATTGTACACTGCACATCATGCACAGCTTCTCAATGGAATGAAAATGCAGGGAAACACAGAACTGTCGAGCAACCCGGCATTAAAAGAGAGGATTCCGTCATCATGAAGAATCTGCAACCTCAAGACACGCGCCTTGTGTCTTATCTCCTTCAGCCATACAAAGTCGCAGATACAGAGGCAACGATCATCCCAGTCCAAAGAGGGCACCGTAGTATCAACAGCAATGCTTCTCACTTCAAAATCTTGATAGAACTTCATCTGGTGTCACTGGACAACCTGGAGCTGTCTGTGCAGGATACGTCTAATGATACAATATCACTCCCGGGCCCATCCACGAGGCTATCTGATGCAAAACGCATCAGTGGCAGATTGCAGAGGGCTTGAGGGGATAGTGGGTTTTGGGGCACCTTTTGCCTCAATACCTTACTTCACTACCTGCTTTGCTTGGGAAGCGCCCATAAATGACAATCAAACTACAAAATCAAAATTAAAGCAAGCCTCTTACAAGCAGCAAAATGTGAGTAGCGGCAGCATCAATAGTAAGTAGAAGACTTAAAAACAGCATGCAACACAACACGGCACAAATTAAAAGGCCTGGGAAAATACAAAGGCACCGAAAAGCCATGGGTAGGCACCAGGTGAGTGTCACAGTGCCACAGCCAAGATGACCCTCCCCCCCAAGTGTCAGCTGCCTCAGACTCAAGAGGAAGCTGTTTTTGTTGTACTAGTAATTAGAATAAGATGCCTGGAAGGAGGGAATGCTATCTATGGCAGATCACATGGTTGGATGCCAAAAAACCCTGGCATTTCTAGGTAGGGCTGGAAAAAAGGCCTGCCTGAAGTCCTGGAGATCCACCACCAGTCAAACGAGGAAGCTTCCTTTGAAGTTCCTTTGTCCCAAGGAAGGTCCAAGCTAGCCCAATAAGTTACCACTTTCTTGCACCAGCTTGTGGCCCACCTCTTCTTCTGTCATAGTGTCTGGGCATTTAGTAAACCCCGAGTCACATCCCCTCTTCCTGTCCCCCAGATTTTTGAGTGACCGTGGGCTTAGCCATGGCCAGAATTTACAGGTGATCCACAGAAGTTCCGTTATCATATATTAAGTTCATAAAGCTGCAGATTGAAACACACGACACAGTATTACACCTGCCTACTCAGAAGTACGTCTCATTAAATTCAATGAGTAGAAATACATAGGATTGCACTGTAGCTACGGAATAAGGCTGTTTGAATGCCTTGGAACTTCTCAGTAAACGTAAATAAGGTTCTTCTATATTATCCTAACAGCCAGTAGCGCAGTGGTGTAGCTAGAGGGGGTGCAAAGCACTAAGTTTTGTAGGGAGCCTCACCGCGGGATGCAAGCGGTCCCTTGCTCTCCCCTTTGGAGCCATTCTGGGTGGTGGAGCTCCTGCTTAGGAAAGGTCTTGGAGCTCTGCTCCCTGCTAACTACATCCCTGTAAAGAGCACAAAAATCAAGCTTCCAAGTTTACAGTTTTGAAGTCCAAGCCTACTCACTATCCCAGAGAAGCTAATTGCACAAGGTACGTACTCCCTTCCAGCCCTACCATTCCTTTCCATTGTGATTATTGGTTTAACATCTCTGTCTTCCATCTCACTGATGCCAGTGAATGTCTCAGTAGCAGTGCAGCCTAACAGCACAATGCCCTCCCTGCATGTTTACTCAGAAGGAAAACCACTTGGCGTTCAGTGGCATTTGCTCCTAAATAAGTGCACGTGGGGATTACAGCCTACAACATTACGTTGTGCAAAGTGTCACCAACCTGGGCAAGGTAGAAGTCTTTCCAGCCAGATGTTCGTGGCAGTGCAAAGAGAGCAGGGGCAGCAGCTGAACGCTTCAGAGAAAGCACCAGAAGTAAAGGGAGGCAAAACATACAGAGAAGCTCCATTTCTTCCCAAATGCAAAAATGGGCTTGACAAGACCAGGCAGAAGGACCCTCTGCCCCTTTTATACAGGAAGGCTGGCTTGGGAACGCCAAGCCAAGCTGACTCATGTCTCAGAGAGTAATTACACATCTTCACGTTTTGATGAAGGGGTAACACACTAGTACTTAGTTACAGGAAAAGCAGAGTTCCTCTGAAGGGAGAAAAATCACAAAAAGGAAGAAAACAGAATACAATGCCTATGAAATTCACGGCCCGATCCTGTCCAGAACTTATGGTGGCAGCTCTTACAATCCACCAGTGCAAGGTCTGGAACAACAGCATGAAAATTGCTCCGTCATTTTGTGGGTGGGGTACAGCAGCATCACTAGCCAGAGGCCTTTCACTGGAGGCCTTTGCCCTGTCTTCCACTGGAGCAAGTAGGTCGGCAGTGGGACCATTTCAGGGGAGGATTGTGGATTGTTCGGAGCGAGGATTGGGCTGGACCGGGGCAGTTTGGGGGCAGGAGGGAGAGTATCTTGGCAGCAGCTGCACATGCTGCGATCGTTGGACTTATGCCAGCTAAAAAGTCGGTGTAGGTCACAGGAGACCCACTAGAGGTGTATCTGAACTGAGACAAGACATAGTGCTGCCATGGGTGCCATTTGTGGAGGGGCACCAAAAGCTGTCTGACCTGAGCTGGGTTCACCACACAGTCTTCTCCTGCACGAATCGAGTGCATCAGTGGCAGCATCATCTCCGCCAGCCTGGTGCTGGCTGGTTGCCCTCCAGGGAACACAGCTCACTGGCAGCCCCACGCACCTGATCCTCCCCCAGTCACTCATTGGCAGGTGCCACAACCAATAGGGTGGTCGGCTTTGGGAGGGGGGCTGCTCTGAGGTGGCTGTGGGCAGGCACACACATGTGCATTGCAAGGAGGGTGAATGCGCAAAACCCTGCCACCCTGCTCAACCATGCCAATGGCATGCAGCGTGACCCTCCCCCCCACTCATTGGCAGGCGCTGCGTCTTTCTCAGTCCCATGCAGCCCGACTTTCCTCCATGGGTCCCAAACCATCACGTGAGCATTGGCAGCCCCTTTTGCTGGGAGGGGGTGCACCCTACGCAAGGTGCCAAGAGGCCAAGTGGGAAGGCACTGAGAGGCAAGAGTGGTTTGCCAAAGGCATTGCTGGCTGGGTGTTGGAGGGTGCTCTGGGCTCTTCGGGCAGTTTCTCCCCTGAGCAGATGGAACTTGCCCCACCAGAAAAGAAAGGCGACATGGTGCTGCAATTGCCTGCCCCTTTTGCTTTCATCTCCCCCAGTTAATGGGGATTTGCTTTCCTTGTGCCTTCTGACAGGGTGGGGGGGGGGGAAGGAATTCTGCCAGATGGGTTTCAGGTGTTTTGATGGGGAGCAAGTTCAGTGCTTGCCATGGATCCCATTTTCCCTAGATACACCTCTGCCATGGAGAGTTAAGTGAAAAAGATTTGTATTAACCTCTCCTGGGATGTCTAGTGCCCCCCCCCACCACCATAGTATGCACACGTGCTCCAGCAGTGGCGCTGCATGCTATGGACCAGCAGGGGATAGGATTGGGCCCTCAGTGAGTGGCACCCAGGGAAGGATGAGCAGAACTTGCTTTCCACTACTGCATTCCTGCCATAGCTTATTACACAAACTCCCAGTTGCTCCTGAGAGTTGAGAGATGTTCCAGATCAGTGTGGGGTGTGGCATAAGGACCACAGTGGAAGGGGAAATTGGAGGGCCATCTTGCACAAGTGGCAGGACTTTCCATTCCTGCTTAACAGAGGGACATTCTGCTGGGGACATCCAGCCTGTAACATCTGTGTTCACGTGTTGTTTGTAAATTAGCAGCACATGATAGCCCAACATTTTATGTCTTAAAATAATGTACCACAGATTTAATGTTGTTGTTGTTTTTTTTTTAATCCCAGTGTGCTCTAGCTGTGTGAATTCCATGGAGTACTAAGCATACGAAATTTTGTGTTAGGCTGTGGTTATCACTTTCTCCCCTTATTTTAGATCAGAAAATTGTGGGCTTGATATGACACACATTCCTGAAAGTCTTGAACTTTATATTTAATTAGAATAATGGATGCAATCATTTGAATAAAAATTTTGCTCAGATGTAGAATTCTCAAAATTAAGATGTTAAATACAGTCAGGTGGCATCTATGCACATTTTACTTATGTGAATTCAAGTATATGTGCTATCATAAAAACCTGAAATTTGTAACTAAGTGTTCCAATTAGTAAAAAGGTGAAAGTCCCAAGTGTCTTTGGAGATTCTAGTTCAATTAATCAGAATGTGTAAGCAGAATGTGGACAGATCTCCACAGGCTCTACTGGGCTTAGAGGACCCTCCAGAGGCAGGGGGGGCATAACTGAATTTGGAAGATAACTCCAGAGGTGAGGGGAGCGGGCGATAACTAGACCCGCGAATATGGGGCCCCCTTGTACTTTGAACCAGAAACTTCCAAAAAGTTTGGGAGCATTGTTTTTACTAGTTGAAACTAGTTCTGATGGATCTGGGGCCTCTTCAGCCTAGAAAAGAGACGCTTAAGGGGGGACATGATTGAGACATACAAAATTATGCAGGGGATGGACAGAGTGGGTAGGGAGATGCTCTTTACACTCTCACATAATACCAGAACCAGGGGACATCCACTAAAATTGAGTGTTGGGCGGGTTAGGACAGACAAAAGAAAATATTTCTTTACTCAGCGTGTGGTCGGTCTGTGGAACTCCTTGCCACAGGATGTGGTGCTGGCGTCTAGCCTAGACGCCTTTAAAAGGGGATTGGACAAGTTTCTGGAGGAAAAATCCATTACGGGGTATAAGCCATGATGTGTATGCGCAACCTCCTGATTTTAGAAATGGGTTATGTCAGAATGCCAGATGCAAGGGAGGGCACCAGGATGAGGTCTCTTGTTATCTGGTGTGCTCCCTGGGGCATTTGGTAGGCCGCTGTGAGATACAGGAAGCTGGACTAGATGGGCCTATGGCCTGATCCAGTGGGGCTGTTCTTATGTTCTTATGATTTTGTGTTTTTACTGTAAATGCACAATAAAAACAAAAAGAGAGAGAGAGAAAAATGACCATCTAAATAGCGCAGGTATTACTATTTGCCTTTCCACACACCTGGTACATTCCCTGGAGTGAAGGAGAAATGGGAAATGAATCTGCTGTTTCCTCAGTAAATTTCTGTATGTCTTTCATACAGCTCAATCCTACCCAAATGCCTCCTGGCGTTGTAGAGGCACCAATGGAGCTTGCACTGTATCCACGGGAGAGGGGGCACTTGGAAAGGTCTTCTCGGAGTAAGTGAAGGTTTGTGATCTTGGTGGGTGAACATCTGTGAGGCAAAGGCTGCAATCCTATCCACACTTACCTGGGAGGAAGCCCCATTGACTGTAATGGAACTTACTTCTGAGTAGACATGCATAGGATTGGGGTCAAAATGACTCAGGGCATGGAGTGCAGCTGCCTCATTATGGTGTCCCAACAGTAGGATTCTCTTATTAGAGAAGCCCATGAAAGCTTGATCCAGTGTTTGTTTATGAAGGAAGGGCCTTTGATCTGGTAATAGTTTGTTAGACAACCAGTAAAAATTATTTGGTAAATCTAGATTAGCATCAGAACAGAATTCAGGAAGGGCACTTATCCATATATCTTTAATCACTAAATGATGTGACTGATATTCTTGGTACATGCTTGATTAATGCTTCATGGTCTTCCTAATTATGTAATTTATAATGGATCCTTATTATAGTATAATACTGTAAATGTAAGCACTACTTTTTGGGCCCAATCCTATCCAAATTTCCAGTGTTGATGCAGCTGCAATGCAGCCCTGAGGTAAGGGAACAAATGTTCCTTTACCTTGAGGAGGCCTCTGTGACTGCTTCCCCAGCACAGGATGCAGCGCACACCCCATTGGCATGGCCGCACCAGCACTGGAAAATTGGATAGAATTGGGCCGTTTATCTTTCGAACTACAGAGCAACAATATATGGGTTTTTCATGCTGTGCAATTCTCTCCTTTATTTAAGACAAGATGAAAGCAACTATCACATAGCCTAGAAATGGAGACATGTTCATCTCCAGGACCAAGTGAATGGTCAGAAGGAACTTCATGTTACAGAGTTACTGAAACAGAGTGCAGACCAAATGAGTAACTGGACCAGGGATCACTGAGAGTTTTATGTAAGAATATAACTCTCTCTCTCTCTCTCTCTCTCTCTCTCTCTATCCTATCCTACCAAGGATGGATGGGGTCTGTAGCTGGGTGTCTACAGAACTTGTGGGTATGGCATTCTACAGACATTTCCACCATTTGTTGGACAGAATATATCAAAGAAAGGTGTCACAACTGATAACCTTTCATCTTGCAAGTCAGTGTATCTCTGTAGTTATGTAAACCATTACGTTCACCACTGCAACTGTGCACATCCATTGGACTGGAGTTCCAGATTATCTACTTCCTGTTTAATAATATTGAAGTAGCACTTGTGTTGCAGGTTGTGGGGTCTGTTGACTCTCAAAATCTGAAGCCTGTTGAACTCCTGTTACATTTAATTATTCTAAGTGTAAGCTTACTGGGCTAGACTTTGAAAGGTGTTCATGGATAACCAACACAATTATAGGCTAGTTTGGGTGTGATATGTAAAATCACAGTGAAAGCACATACTGGCTGCCCTGGCAAGCTGTCAGTGTTATTGCATTGTATCTGTCTACTAAATTATATGTTACTTGGGCATATAAATCAGCATTTTCTCTAAGTGGAGTTGACTTTTATCTGAAATACTTCTGGCGTTTAAGCAGCATATTGGGAGAAGAAACTATTTCATGCCAGGCAACAAACTATGCTACCCAGTGGTGTAGCTAGAGGAGCTGCAAAGCACTACATTTTGCAGGGAGCCTCACCAAAGTGTGCAAGAGGCCTCTCCCCTTTGGAGCCACTGCCTCTGTTTTGCTCTTGCAGCCTGAAATGGCTCCAAAGAGGAAGGGAAAGGGCCACTTGCACATCGTGGTGAGGCTCCACGCAAAACTTAGTGCTTTGCACCCCCTCTAGCTATGCAACGGATGCTACCTCTGCCCTTGAATATCTTGAAATGTGGTTTTATAAGCCTCTGTAAGCTGTGTAAATATGAAGTGCATATCAGAGTTCTGCATGGTTTGATTAGCTTGGTAAAAAGAGAGGGAAGCAGGAGAAGGGACAATGGAGGTAAGGGAGAAAGGGAAGAAAAGATATAACAGCTTGTTGGTGTTCAAGTCTTGCCCATTTCATGCTTCTTACCAGGAACAAGATTCAAAACGCTCCTTCCTTTTTTCATGTCCCCCCTCCCCCTCCTGGCCTGGAGTACATATAGGAAGACTTTCCAATGCCATGATGGATTTACTGCTGATTATCTGTACTCTTGGTTGCATCTAACAGTTCACGTGGATGTTCCCTCTGTGTGTGTGTGTGTTTTACATCTGCATCATAACTGAACATAGTTTCTCAGCTGTTTTCAGGTGGTGTTGCTAAAAAAGCCAGTGAGTGGAGAGGTTATCCTTTGCAGTAGACCATCTTCGGCATTGTAATTATACCTTGGAATGTGTTTGTGTTACTCAACCACAGGTTTAGTCATGATCATGTGCTCTCTTAGAAGTACAAGCATTGTCAAAAAAGACTCAATGGTGTGCAGTTCTTTTGTTTGTTTACATTAGAGCAGATAACTGTATATTAGAGAGAGAGAGAGAGAGAGAGAGAGAGAGAGAATAACACATGCATGCTTATTAAAAAGGGCATACAAAATGATACCAATTCTCATGCATATGCTCACATAAGCCAAGCTGTGTACACACATGAGACTAGAGCTTGAGATTACATTTACAGTTGAATCCTATCCTTTCCCCCATCCCACTGGTGCAGCCACACCAAAAATTGGTGCACTGTATCCAGTGGGAGGGGGGCCAGGCAGATCAGGAGCTTCAGCAAGGAAAGGGGATTTTAATTCCCTTACCACTCTGTAAGCCTCCCGCTCCACAATGGCTCTCCTTGGATCTCTGCTAGTCAAGTCCAGAGAGAGGAAATAGACAGGGAGGCTCCTGCCAAAGCAGACAGGATCAATTGTGCCATTGCTGCCCTTCCCACAGCCTCCTCACCCTGTTGTGTCCCCCTCTCCACCCAGTTTTGCCCTCCCCGACTCCTCCCACCTCTCCTATTGGCTTACCTGCTCCAGCAGGTGGCAGGAGAGTTGGTGGCAGAGTCTCTCTGTTTCTGCTCAACACTCTAACTCAGCCATTTTAACCACTGTGCCGTGGCACACTGGTGTGCCATGAGCGGTCCACGGGTGTGCCATAGGAATTTGGGGGGAGGTAATTTATTAATAGGGCCAATGGGAGATGTGAGCCCCCACTGACAGCATGATGTGCCTTGTCAATTGTCAAAAATCTGGTGGTGTGCCTTGACCATTTTAGTGCCTTGTCAGTGTGCCATGAAATGTAAAAGGTTGAAAATCACTGCTCTAACTACTGCACTGCACTGTCTTCTGCTATCTTGTTGTTTCAGCAATAACAGATAAAACAAGCAACTTTCAGGCCTCTGTCTAGGTCAAGACCCCCTGCAGCTGTTTTTGGGTTAAAGGGAAGGAACTTTCAAAGCCACATTTGAAGTCACATCATGATCGGGTCTTAGATCTTGTGAAATCCATAATCTATTTCCACTTCCTACTACCAATTTGTGGGGTTGTTTTTTTTTTGTGATGGGGGGGATGACATTCAGAAGTGTCAAAACCAGGGGTGCTGACCATCTGTTAGGCAGTGTGCTCTTGTGATTGGGAAAACTGCTTCTACCTTCCCCCATCTACCTGATAATCTTCAGCATTTGCAGTTGGGGTGCATTAGCAAAATGAGGTAGCTGTGTAAAACACCACATTCATTATTCTGACCAGATAATGTGAGTTCCTAGCACTTGAAATGGAAATGGAAAAGGGAAGGGGCATAAATATAGACCCCCCCCCCCAGGCTGTTCAGAGGACTCCTTGTGGCTTGGAATGTCCAAAACTATGGCAGCATTTTGAAAACAATTCAGTCCACTAGGTGGCAGACATAGACCTTCCTATAACTCAGGACTGGAGGCAAGTCTTGTTCAGAATGAGGGTGGGTGCCCATGCAGCATTCTGAAAGCCAGTGAGGCGTTTTTCTTATTTTACAACCTGAAATGGCCATTGTGACATACTGCTGCATTTTTGTAAATGTACTTCTGTTACAAAGACATCCTGAGGGTGCAATCCTAACCCCTTAAGTCAGTGCTTTCCAGCATACACATTAAGTGTATGTCAGTACTTTCCAGCACTGACTTAAGGGCAACGTAGCTCCTAGGTAAGGGAACAAATATTCCCTTACTTTGAGGAGGACTCTGTGAGTGACATCCAACTGCAGGATGCAGCACACGTCCCATTGGCACCACTATACCAGTGCTGGAAAGCACTGACATAAGAGGTTAGGATTCCACCCTAAGTCTCCCATGCTCTCACTCCTTATAGGGAAACACCTTCTAAAGAGGCACAAATGGGAATGAACTCCCTTTTTGTGAAGGCTTTCCTGGTTCGATCAACCCAATCATATGGATGGGAAAAAGTTGCAGGAATGTAACCAAAGTAGGTTTATTATTATTAACAGCACAGTCCTAACCTAACTTTAGGCTTGCAGAGTGGCTGTGGCTGAGGCAGTGGCATAGCTAGAAGGGCTGCAAAGTGCTAAGTTTTGCAGTATGCAAGCAGCCTCTCCCCCTCCCCTTTGGAGCCAGTCTAGTCGGTGGATGCAAAAGGGAGGCATGCACTGCATTTGCCTCTGTTTTGTTTCCACTGCCTGGAATGACTCTGAAGGGGAGAGGCCGCTTGCATGCTGCGGTGAGGCTCCCTGCAAAACTTAGTGCTTTTCACCCCCTCTAGCTACACCACTGGAAGAAAAGAAAGCACTTCATGTGTATGCTTTTGCATACACATTAGGCAGTAGTGGTCTCTGAGTTCAGCCAGGTTGGGCACTGGCCAACAAGCCCATAGGCTCTCAGGGATCTAAATAGCTGACCCCTGACACCCCTAATTTGCAGGTGGCAATGGCACAAGTTGCTCAACTGTGCAGCTTGTACCACTGCTGTCTTGTCACACCCTTCAAAACTGCAAATGGGCTTCCTCACAAGTTCCTGTGCAGCCACAACTACTTGTGGATAGGAAGAGTGGGAAATGAAACTTAGGCCCCCTTTCTTGGTGCCGCCACAACAAGAACATGCTTCAGTTGCTCTTCTCCCTTCCCCTAACCTGTTCTAATCAGAGAAGGACAATCTTGGAGGTGCTGCTGAAACATTGAGGGGGAGGTGTTGTCTTGATAGGGAAAAAGAGACAGGTTATCTCAGAAGGCAACTCTCAGTGCAGTGGGAATGTTGAGAGGTTCACTCCAAGATCATTTGGGGGGAGTGTGCATGCACAAAGCATAGGGGGAACCCAGAATTGGGCCCCTCAGACCAAATGCTGGCACTGGCATTAGGGCTAAAGGGCATATGCTACCCTCTCCAGACGTGCAATGTCATTCCTAGGTGCATTTACTCAGAAGTGAATTTCCTTCATGTCAATGAGACTTCTTCCCAAGTAGATGTCCATGAGGCTACAGATTTTGTGTAGTTCAATGGCTAAGAGATGGAGCTACAAATCCAGACTTTGCTGGTTTCAGTCTTGCCCTTGCCATGATCTCACTTGGTGATCCTAGACAAGCCACTTCTTCTCATTCTCTGTGCAATATGGGGATCATAATGCATACCTTACAGGTTGTTGTGAGGATTGCAACAAAGTGATTCAGGCAAAGAGCCTTGCAAACTTCAAAAATGCTATGCAGATGGAAGGTATTATTGATTTCAAAATAGTTTGAAAACATAACAGAACGTTTCCTGCTGGCTCAGACAACCCATCCATGGATCCATTTGGTCCAGTATCTTGCTTCCAGCTGTGGTCATCCAGATACATCTGGGAACAAGGTGATCGGATACAATGGAGAACACAATGCCTGTCCCTTTAACCATTGCACAGAGGAAAGAATTTTGGCAGGTGCAACTTAAAAAACACTTTTATGCTGAGCTGCACCTGCCAAAATTCCCTCTTCCATGCAATGGTTAAAGGGACAGGCATTGTGTCCTCCATTGTATCTGGTCAAACCCAGAAGCAGGAACTGAAGACAACAAAACTTTCATATGTGGTTGCCCTGCAGCTGGTATCCACTTTCTAAACTGTCACAAATTAACCACAAGATCCTGTTTTGCAAAATAAGTTTCACAGGTCACGTACTCCATAACAAATGGTTTCCCCAAAGATGGCATCTCTGATCCTGCATGGAGTGAGGTCCTCTAGGTAGCAAGGAGAGAAGAGAGCTCTCAGCACCTCCAGGGCATAAGAAAAAGAGGGATGAGGTTCACCCTTTGCAACACAGTCTATTAGTAATCTCCTGTTTCTGTGACTTTCATCACTTTGAGGTAATGGTTCCCCCCCTTTTTTTAAGCTACTGTGTAGACACACAATTGGTGTGGACACCAGTTTCTTATGGAATTCAACCCTGTTTGAAAGCATAGGGTAACTTGCTAATTAATTTGGGCCTGAAGGAACCAAAATGTTTCAAGTCTGCCCCCTTACCTGGTAGAGTCTTCCTTTAAGAAGACTCCCTCTACCCCACACGGTGTGGGTTTCCTTTCATCGATAACAAAAAGGTGGGATGGGACAGGTCACAACAGTTAGCAAGGAATGCAACTTGTATGGAGAAATAGGATGCAATAAGTTAAAACTCTATTTTAAATTGGTGAAGCTCTAAGGACAAAAAGCAGGGTACAAATCTTAAAAACAAACAAACAACAAAACCAGAAATCAACCTGTTCTAGTGCACTATAAGCAAAGATCAGAAGTCCTCCTTCCAAGTGGTTACATTTGTCTCTGCTGTTCATTCTCCCTCTGGCTGGCCTAGACATCCCCTTGTTTGCACCTTGGTTGTATCCCTGGGGCAAGGTTTATTACAACCCTGAGTTGAAAACTCTGCAACACTAGAGATGTCTGTATCCCTCCTCCAGATGAAGGGTGACCACTGGGAGGGGTATAGCTCTGCCTCCCACCCAGCTCCACTACTGGGTGTGCTGGCAAAGTACAGCCAAGACCAGCAGTTCTAGTTTGCTGACCTTGCATCAACTTTCTCTTTCCTCCCCCTTCCTCAGGGGTCTCCCAGCACTGTTGAAATCTAGGTTGTACTTGAACTGGGTTGATCAATACCAAACAACAATAATAAACAGACCAAACTACACTGCACAAGGAATCTTGTGGAACCGATCCTGGAGCATTGAAATGTGGCAATCATGGGCAGTTTGCATTTTAGGCACACGTATGTATTTGATTACAAAGGCAGAAGACATTCCTGACGGATCCAGGTAGGGAATCTTAGCACAGTGAGTGCAACTTCAGGGATTATCACCGCCTATGGCCAGTTCTTACAAATTCTAACCCTCTGACATCTATGGGCTGTGATCCCAATGACCTAATATTTGCATGTGCTAGCAAACCTCTGCTTGCTGTAGATATCTGCACTAGTTATTTCAACAGGCCTCATGTCAAGGAGCTCCTGAATGGGAAACGGATTGAATGAAATATGCATATAGATCTAGCCCAGTGAATCTTCATTTGCTCCCTCATAGAAAGCAGACCCCTCTGACACAAGTGCTTCAAGATACAAACTAGTATTTTCTATACTCCTACCATCCTGGGCTTTACTCCTGGGGAACTATAGCACTGCCCAAACAACCTTGAGGGTACTTTGGAGCGCGTGAATGGAATTACTACAGGAATGCGACCTCTGATAGGCAAATGCAAAACTTCCTCTGTGTATTAATTTATTCGAGATTGAATGAGCAGTGGAACATTGCAAATGAACCTCCTTCCTGGTGTTACACCACATTTGTGTGTGTGTGTGTGGGGGGGGGGGAGTTTGCAACCTCTCCCACACCAATTTCTACTATTCCCTCTTTGTTTCAGGTAACCAAAGAAGCTAGACATATGTTAACAATGGATTGCCTCGTCATATTGCTTCAGCCAAGGAATATACCTGCTGCCACTGAATGATGTTGCAATTGCTGCTTATAAATGAAGTAAGATTAGATACCAGCAACAGCCTGTGATACTGATACTGTGTAACAGCCTGCTTTCTGCAATTCTACGCGCTGCAGAAAACACAGTTTATGTTACCAAATCCCTTTCTTCACCTACTGATCTTCTCTAAAATTGTTTTTCCTTCCCCCAAGCAGTTCTTCTCCCTTCTTTCATCAGCAGTGTCCCAAAACTGAGCCCAACCCGGGGGGGGGGGGAGAGAAACAACTGCAGAAAGATATTTGGAGAGCCTTTCCTGCCCCCCCCCGCACCTCCTTCTGTGTAAAATTCACTGTATATATTAAATGTAAATTTATTGTAAACGCTTTCCTAGCCCCCACATTCCTCTTATGTAAATTCTAGGGCTGGGACCATGTAATTGCCCATGTCTATCTCTATTCTGACATGCTGTCACAAAAAGACAGGCAGTGGCATAGCTAGCCAGTTTGCTTCCACCACCCAGAATGGCTCCAAAGGGGAAGGGGAGGGACTGCTTGCATGCGGTGAGGCTCCCTGCAAAACTTAGAGCTTTGCATCCCCTCTAGCTACGCCACTGAGCCAGTGCAATCCAGAATAAAAAGGTATGATCTTCAGTACGTAACACTGGAAGGAGTTACCAATAAAAGCAATACACAGAGAATTACGTAACACATAACAAGTGCTTTATGGAAGAATAACACACAATAACAAAATGATTTACATAAGTACATTACAGCATTTTGTAGGTAGTCAGCAAAAACTGCTCCATGTCATTATCCAACAGCCAGTAAACCCTGGGGACAGATGTTGTCTACCAAGCAAGATTAGGCACCATGATAGTACTACCTACAGATTACAGAAGACTAAACTCAGGTGTTTTAACAGTTCAGGAAGCTGTTGCTCCTTTGATTGTTCCCAACAACTCTTTTACTGTTCATGTCAAACTGGATCAGCTTGGGTCCTTGGAAGAAATAAACGTAACCTGGAAGCAAAATTAGAAAGAAATTTAGAAAAGGAAGTGGGGAAAGTCCTCCCTCCTAATAAAACATACTCACGAAACCAAACCAAACCTCTGCTCTACAAATGTGGAGTCTGGTTGTTGGAGAGATTTGGGCTGTGTGCAAAGAAGCCATAAAAATTTGCAAAGATGCAAACTTTTTACACTGCTGCTCTCAAATTTGTAGGTCAAATTTTGACTTGTGCAGCATGTCATGTGTCAAAGTTGCAGGAGCCTCACAGCCCAGTCTGAAGCTTCCTGGTGCCCGCTAGAGCAGCAGTGCCAAAATGGCTACCGCTGCATTCAGTGGACCCTGGGAAGTGGCTGGAGGTATCCTCGGGGGAAGGGGATTTTTGCCTCCTTCCCCAGGGGGAAAGCCCTGCAATGGGGCTTCTCAAGTTTGCGCTGGCTATTTTGCTAGTGCACATTTGAGATACTCCTTGTTGGGCTGGAAGGCTGGACACAGAGTTCTGGATCTGGCAGTGTTCTGGATCCAGTCCCACCCCCCCCTCCTGCCCCGGTTCCTCTCCCATCCCTCCCTCCCCCACCTTTTAACATTGCCCCAAAGTACTTAAGATAGGTGGCAAGGAAACCTATGTAGGCATATGGTTCCACAGGCTGTGTGCCACCACAGAGAAGACCCTGCCCTTGGTAGCCAGTTCCCTAGTGTCTGAAGGTGGAACAGGGCCTCCAAAAATGATCTCAATAAACTAAGACTAGAGAAGGCAGTCTTTAATTCTAGGCTGTGTAGGTCAATGTGAACCCTTTGAATTTGGAAATGTGTCTTTAAGCACTGGAGTGACATGTTAAAAGTCAGGATCCCCAGGTATGAATTCGGCAGTAACATTCTGAACCAGCTGATGCTTCTGAACATTTCTGAAAGGCAGCTAGATTTTTCTTGGGGATGCGATATCTGACGAAATTTGTATCGCCATACTTAGTATCTACAGCAATACTGTTTGTCCTCTGAGAAATTCTCCCCCCTCACAACCTCTTTCCTAATTGCAAATATACATTTTTATAAAGTATATGATTCATAAGGGCATTCTTTCAAAAATCCTAGGATTCCAGATCAGCTTCATTTTTTAAATAAATGTTGCTCACCGTCGTGGTTTAAAGCAGCATCAACCCGGGGACCGACTCCTCTAAAGTCCTGGGCTATTCTTTTAGGGTAGCCTCTTTCCATTTGTTGCTTGAATTCGTCAAACCTGGACAAAGATAACATATTGTAAGAGGTACCGAATGCTTTTAATTCAAACAACCATTTATAAAAACCAATTCAGAAGCATTATGATGGCAATCATAAGTTCTTTGATCAAAGTTGGAGCTTTTACAAACAGAATAAAGGTCAATGTGTGCATTTGCTTTGTAAAAAGTTCATTCAGGAGCACACAAACTGGATCAAAAATGCAGTGGGGGAGGAGAGGAAATTTTACAGTTACAGTCTGGTTCGCGGACCCAGTGGTGTAGCTAGAGAGGGTGCAAAGTGCTAGGTTTTCCAGGGAGACTCACTGCATTGTGCAAGGGGCCACTCCCCCTCCCCTTTGGAGCCATTCGTTTGCATATGCCTCTGTTTTGCTCCACCACCTGGAATGGCTCTGAAGGGGAGGGGGAGGGGCCCCTCACATGCTGCAGTGAGGCTCCCTGCAAAAGCTAGTGTTTTCCACCCCCCTCTAGCTATGCTACTGAGCACCCCCTATCCACCTTGTGCCTGCTGTTTACTAAGAGCCATGGAAAATCAATATATGCACTTAAAGTAATATAAGTTTTGACTTTACACATTAAAATAATTCAACAACTTATCTAATTCATAGCAGAATGAAAATATGATAGCAAAAAATAAAAAGGGTATTAGGTCAGTGGCTGCTTAAGTGTGCGTTAGGCTTGAATGAGCTAGAGGTTGTTTTCTTTCTGATCCAGAGTGGGCTGTACTCAGCAGTGCCAATGCATCATTTTTCTGGATCTGACACACACAAAAAACTTGTAACAAACTACAAACCTATACAGGCCACAATTTCTCTCTCTTGATAATTGATTGGTGTTTTTTTAGCTTCTTTTAGTGTCTTTTGTTTAAGTTCTGTAGGTTTCTGACCTCCCTGACTTGTGTGTATCGCCAGACATGGCAAGATAGGGCATGCATATCTACTGTAGTCATTTTGTTTAACAAATGACAAATTCACTTTTGACACTGGCCAAAATGTTTAAAATCTTGATATTTTTTTAATAATACCATCATGTCATATATCATTCAATGCATAATTTCATGCTTTTAGGGGAGCACATTGGGCTGTGAGGAAATTATGCATTGAATGATAATGCATTCATGCAGAATGCAAATAAACAAGCCGCATTGAAATATCTCTATTATATCACTATTTCTTTACTCAGCGTGTGGTTGGTCTGTGCAACTCCTTGCTGCAGGATGTGGTGACAGCATCTGGCCTAGATGCCTTTAAAAGAGGATGGACAAGTTTCTGGAGGAAAAATCCATTACGGGTTACAAGCCATGATGTGTATGTGCAACCTCCTGATTTTAGAAATGCAAGATGCAAGGGAGGGCACCAGGATGAGGTCTCTTGTTATTAGGTGTGCTCCCTGGGGAATTTGGTGGGCCACTGTGAGATACAGGAAGCTGGACTAGATGGGCCTATGGCCTGATCCAGTGGGGCTGTTCTTATGTTCTTATGTTAGGGTGTTGCGCTGCCCAAAGTCCATCATGAGGGTGGCACTCTGCATGTAGAAATAGCCACAGCCTTCTGAAGGAGTGTGTAATAACTGCCTATGAGATGAAAGTCAGTTTCTCTCTCCTGCATTTACAATAAACATGTTCAAAGGACACGGTTTCTGTAAAGGTTACATAACATTCGGCCATACCTCCAGTACTTGTTACCCACAAAGAAATAGGTCTTCCCATATTCTGTATCGCTAAATGCAGCATCAATTCTCTTCACAGTTCTGGGGAAGCCCAGTTGGTAAATGCTCTTCGGGGAGCCATGTGCAATTTCATATCCATTGAGAACCCAATATTTGTCACCTGCAAGGGAAGCAAAGCCAAATGTATACATATTAAAAAAAATTATTAGCTACCTTAGGACTCTTTGAAGTGGTGTTGAAATAAATTAGTAATGAGGTGACGGATGAGAAATAAAAATAAATTCCTGCAGGACATGATCCTGTTGCTATAAATGAAGTCAGGGGTTCCCAAGATATGTGTCATGGCACACTCATAAGGGTGCTGTGGGATGCCCCTTGTGGCCCCTCCTACCTGTTCTTCTGGGTGCCATCATCTTGGAAAATCTCACAAGATTTGGGCACTGCTGTCTTATTAACACAGGGGTGCTCAAACTTTCAACTTTAGGGATGCTGGACCTTTAACAAGTGTATAGAAGAGAGAATTTCAGCATGTGCAGCTTGTCATCTGTGGGATGACAAGTTGCACCTGCTGCAATTCTCTCTTCTATACACTTGTTAAAGGTCCAGCATCCCTAAAGTTGAAAGTTTGAGCACCCCTGTATTAACAGTATTTATATTATTAACAGTATTTATATAACGCTTTTCAACTAAAAGTTCACAAAGCGGTTTACAGAGAAAAATCAAATAACTAATGGCTCCCTGTCCCAAAAGGGCTCACAATCTAAAAAGATGCAAAAAGAACACCAGCAGACAGCCACTACAAAAGACACTGCTGGGGTGAGGAGGGCCAGTTACAATCCCCTTGCTAAAAAAAGAGGAGCACCCACTTGAAAAAGTGCCTCTTACCCAGTTAGCAGGGGTAAGCAGGCTTAGCAGGGGTCTTGAATCTTGTTAAATTTTGTGAAATCCAAGGTGGTAGTGCCTGGTGGAGCCAGAAAGAAGGGGCTGCAGGTAAGTTTGGCAACCACTGAATAAAGTAGTTTGGTATTATTACTTGAGCCATGATTTACAGTTTTTTCCACTGAGGAGAACAGAATAGAGAGAGGGTTCTCGACCAGAGCAGAATGACATTATTCTACTCAGACGTATGTGAGTGAATGAGGTTCTTTCATTTTAACCATTTACTGTATTTATTTTTTTGGTATTAGTTTCCCCCGCCCCCCACTGGCAGCTCACAAGAATCCATTTTAAAACATTCATTTTTATCCCCCCCCCCCCAAAAAAACCCCAGTTTCATCTGTCATCCTTTACTCAGTGCTTATGACTGTGAATCAGCCACTGTTTTCTGACTGAGCCAAGGCAAGAAGAGAAGACAAGCAACAACCATCTTTTCAGCAGTGAAAGACATGCTAGATTACAGAGATGGAAGAAGTTAATATACAGGTATACCTAAACTGTTACACTCTAGCATGTTTACAGCCCATGGGTTGTGGCATTTCCCATAGTTTGTGGCTTTTTCCAGCAGTATGGGACTTGCAGACCTTTGTAGCTCAGGAACTTATTCTGCAGCAGAATGCTAATCTCAGCAAATTTACACGAAAGAAGAAATTAAGAATTTCAGGAGTCACCTTTGAAAAGAAGAACATTGTCTTGTTCATAACTTTCATAGGCAGCGTCTATTTCAGATGGCAGACTTGGCCAGAAGAGAGAGATGAAATAGAGTTCCACGTTAGGCAGCTGAGGGTGCTTGCGCCAGAAATGCCTAAATCAAATTACAAGTTGCATATTACACAGAGTTTGGTATCTTTCATAAGTAAGCATCTGATCTTGCACGAATGATTATATGTCAATGAATCTAAACAACCACTTTGCTATGTTCACTGACATCCCAAAGCAATTTGTGCATGCATGTGAAATAGAGATGAACATGAATTTGGACACACTCTGGAAGTTAGTGGTAGACGGGGGGCCTGGCGTACTGAGGTCCATGGGGTCACAAAGAGCTGGACACGACTTAACAACAACAGTGAAATAGAAGGAATGCAAGGTTGGGCACCCTCTGTTCTTTCCTCCCTCTCCCACCCCTTGTAACGGTGTGTCTGTGCAGGCACAAACTCACACTGTCCCAGTGCTGCTCTGGCTCCACTGGATCAGTGCACATCCATGTGCTGGCCCAGCCTACTCCTGAGTAGCTGCAAACATGCTTTACAGCACATTTGCAACACTCGGGAGCTGGCACAAGGGACTTCTACTAGCTGGGGGGGGGGGAAATAGGATTGAGCAATTAGTGGAATGACCATAGAAGCTTTGTTGAATGCTGATGAATCACTTTTTGTGCTGTGGTTCAGTAAAGAGAGTTTGCTGTACAGTATGGATGTGTTTGAATGTTAGTATCGGCGATAGGAAGTTGGCATACCGCTGTGTCATATGGCTTTCTTTGTGGAGAGTCAAGTTGCACCGGTGGTGGTATATCTTGCAATTTGTCCTTGTGTTTTGTAATGTCTGGGTTGCAACTGAAGACATGTTGAGCCAAGGGGAACGTTGCTTAATAGGCTGCCCTTAGGTTTTGTTTTGCTTTTTGCGGTTGATTTTTCTTTTCTGTATTTCAAAAGGCAGCAAATGTGGCCAAATATGAGCTCTTGGTAACACTCACACTCACAGTGTTTAGAGATGGGGAACCCTGCCTCCTTATTGAAAGTTGCCTGCATCCTGCAGTCTGTTGCAGACATAGATGTGCCAATGCTCCAAAAATACCTCTGCTGCCTGCAAAGGCTTAACTGGCATTTCCATTGAAAAGAATGGAGAAGCCCATACATAGGAGATCTGGTAGCAAGGCTACTGAGATCCAGCTCCTGTTTAGAGGGAATTATGGTTCCCTCTTATGGAATTATGGATCTCAAAACACATAGACGAACAGGCCTTGCTGAGGGAGAGTCAGCATGGCTTCTGTAAGGGTAAGTCTTGCCTCACGAACCTTATAGAATTCTTTGAAAAGGTCAACAGGCATGTGGATGCGGGAGAACCCGTGGACATTATATATCTGGACTTTCAGAAGGCGTTTGACACGGTCCCTCACCAAAGGCTACTGAAAAAACTCCACAGTCAGGGAATTAGAGGACAGGTCCTCTCGTGGATTGAGAACTGGTTGGAGGCCAGGAAGCAGAGAGTGGGTGTCAATGGGCAATTTTCACAATGGAGAGAGGTGAAAAGCGGTGTGCCCCAAGGATCTGTCCTGGGACTGGTGCTTTTCAACCTCTTCATAAATGACCTGGAGACAGGGTTGAGCAGTGAAGTGGCTAAGTTTGCAGACGACACCAAACTTTTCCGAGTGGTGAAGACCAGAAGTGATTGTGAGGAGCTCCAGAAGGATCTCTCCAGACTGGCAGAATGGGCAGCAAAATGGCAGATGCGCTTCAATGTCGGTAAGTGTAAAGTCATGCACATTGGGGCAAAAAATCAAAACTTTAGATATAGGCTGATGGGTTCTGAGCTGTCTGTGACAGATCAGGAGAGAGATCTTGGGGTGGTGGTGGACAGGTCGATGAAAGTGTCGACCCAATGTGCGGTAGCAGTGAAGAAGGCCAATTGTATGCTTGGGGTCATTAGGAAGGGTATTGAGAACAAAACGGCTAATATAATGCTGTTGTAGAAATCTATGGTAAGGCCACACCTGGAGTATTGTGTCCAGTTCTGGTCGCCGCATCTCAAAAAAGACATAGTGGAAATGGAAAAGGTGCAAAAGAGAGCGACTAAGATGATTACGGGGCTGGGGCACCTTCCTTATGAGGAAGGGCTACGGCGTTTGGGCCTCTTCAGCCTAGAAAAGAGACGCCTGAGGGGGGACATGATTGAGACATACAAAATTATGCAGGGGATGGACAGAGTGGATAGGGAGATGCTCTTTACACTCTCACATAATACCAGAACCAGGGGACATCCACTAAAATTGAGTGTTGGGCGGGTTAGGACAGACAAAAGAAAATATTTCTTTACTCAGCGTGTGGTCGGTCTGTGGAACTCCTTGCCACAGGATGTGGTGCTGGCGTCTAGCCTAGACGCCTTTAAAAGGGGATTGGACAAGTTTCTGGAGGAAAAATCCATTATGGGGTACAAGCCATGATGTGTACGCGCAACCTCCTGATTTTAGAAATGGGTTATGTCAGAATTCCAGATGCAAGGGAGGGCACCAGGATGAGGTCTCTTGTTATCTGGTGTGCTCCCTGGGGCATTTGGTGGGCCGCTGTGAGATACAGGAAGCTGGACTAGATGAGCCTATGGCCTGATCCAGTGGGGCTGTTCTTATGTTCTTATGTTCTTTGGACTAATTTGGTTCTCATTTTAAGAAAGGTATTTTACCTGCCGTTAAAGAATAGCATTTCTCCACGCATGTTGGTGACGGCATCAAAAGTTGTTCTGGGGTCACAAGCCGTTGGTGTGGTGGGTCCAGTTGGTTGCACTTCGTCATATGTTTTTCCTAAACAGAAGAAAAACCAAATAAATCTTATGGAAAGTGGACGCTAGAAAGCATCCTAAATGTGGGGATTTTGTTTTTTAGGTGGGGTTCACAGGAGCAAAAGGCCATAGAAAAAAATTATCAAGCACAAATGGCAATGGAACACTGCAACAGAAATTATGATTCAGCTATGTGTTGTTTAGCCAATAAGATGATGGCCCAGTTAGGAAGATATGAGAAGTTATGGTTTGGATTATGAATGAGTAACAAAGGCATGATGAACCAGTTTGTTCCCTCCTTATATTTTCTTCTTCCCTCTTGCACCTAATAGCACAATCCTGTCTAGTCATGTAAAGTAAATCCCATAGAACATTCCCAGGTAAACATGCATAGGAGTGCAGCCTTAACTAACAGATAGGCCAATCCAGTGCCCAGAGGAGCAGCGGCACCAAGATGGTTGCCACTGCATCCTATGTACACCAGGCAACTGCTGGCGTCTCCTCAGGGGAAGGGGACATTTGCTCTCTTCCCCTGGGTAAGGGTGCAGGCCCGTCAATGGGACTGCTCAAGACTGCGCCAGCTATTTTGCCCGTGGAGAGTTGAGAGGCCCTGTGGTGGGCCAAAAGGCTTGACGTGGAGTTCTGATCCAGAACTCCACTGGTCTCACCCCCGCCAGCCCTGCCCTGTCCATCCCTCCTCCCTGGAACACCTCCCCCCCCTCCACCCTGACAAACCTTTCTGTTGCCTGGAGCTCGTCCCTTGCTCTGGGTCGCATGTGGCCCGGCACTGAGTATTGCAGGTGTGCCTTATGGCACATTTGTGACACACAGCACCCGTGTAGGGTTGGTGCTAGGAGGTCAGGATTGGGCTCAAAATTGCCAAACCTCAGTATTTTATGATATCCAAACTGAGAAAGCGTAGCATAAACACTCTCTACGACTGGGAGATTACAAACCATGATCTGATCCTGGCCTCCCATCCTAGTTTGTATTTCATGCAAACACATATGGGCACAGTCCAATAGACAGTTCTCCCGTATAAACCCCATTGAATTGAATGGGAGCTGTGCAAGAACACCAAAAGGTTGTGCTCCATTCCTTGAAATATTCCTTTATACTAAGATAAATGTGGGAAGGTACAGAAGAAACATCCTCTTTAAAACATTTACTCAATTGCATTTTTTTTTAAAGTTTTTAATTTTACCATAGATTGATTGAATGCCATTGATATCATCCTGATGAAGTTTAAATCTGCTAGGTTCTGTGTAAGCGTAGGTGGGGTACATCAGTGCTCCAGGGTCTTCGGAGTGACCCAGACCCAGCGAATGGCCAAGTTCATGAGCAGCTACAAGAAACAAGTTGTGACCTGGAAAAGGAAGACAAGGAGGCCATCTTTTCAACATGGGAAATTGGAAAATGTGCAGGAATATTGAAAGCTGGTCGGTAAAATGCAAAATCTACCACTATTGGTCCAATCGGGGATTGAGCACATATGTACAAGTCCCAGGCAACAATGCAGGCATCATAATTGAGGCCCACTGAATTGATGGGAATTGAATTAGTCCCCCAAGTTCCACCTCCATTGCTTTCAATGGGAATTAAGGCCCAATCCTAACCTGCACCGATACAGCAGGGCCAGCAGGTCTGTGTTGCATGCTAAGTGTGGGCTGAGTAGGCTGGAAGTCTCCTTGAGGTAAGGAGACATTCATTCCATTATCCCGTGTAAAGCCCCAGCCTGCTCAGTGGGGCAACTTGGATCTATGTCTGCCAAATGGCCAGTGCAAGTCCAAGTTGTCCCGTGCCAGGTTTTCAGGCCCAGGAAGGGAGACAGAATTCAGCATGCACTAGTGCCGTCAATCCTGTCCCCCTCTTGGGCCCTATACACTCCTATCTCTGGCCTTCCCCTGCCCATTACACCCCTCCCCGCCCTCCCCCTGCCCTTCCCCCACACCTAAAGTGCTAGGAGCAGCTCTTACCTGCTCCAGCGTACATTCTCCCCAGATCTGGGACTAGCAGGATGATGCAGACCTTCCTGCTGCTCCTCCCAGGTGCTAGGCTGTTGCAACTTGCTTTATCGCAGATTTGCAACAGCCTAGGCCAGTGCAAAGCTGGATTAGGATTGTGCCATTTGTTGCTGTAACTAGGAAAGTTGCATAGAAGAGAAAGGGCTTATTACCCTGAAGAGTTTGTTCCCTATTTATGTGTGCAGGTGTACGTCTGGAGTATTTAGTAGTAGAATCCCTGCTAGTTGGCTGATACAATATGGAGCCCATTCTCTCTGGCACAAGGGACCCAGGGCCCAATCCTGTGGTCCACGCTGCGCCTCCACGGCACAGACCACAGTCACAAACGTGCCATAGGGCACGTTTGCGGGACTTACCACCGGGCTCCCGCCGGAGGTGGCACAGCTCCAGCCAGTGCTGAGCCACCGCCTGGCAGGTGCCCGCATTCCACGGCTCAGCAGTGCCTGCGACCGCTGGGCTGCGGAACGGGGAATGGGGGCGTGGGGGAGGTGTTCCAGGGAGGGGGGAGGGGTGGTTGGGGGTGTTCTGGGGGGCGGGCGAGAGGTGGATCAGCGGAGCCGAGCTCCACAGGATCCTAGGTGCTCGTGGAGGGCTGCGCGCCCTACACGAGCGCTTTCACTTTAGCGGCGACCAAACAGTCGCCGCTAAAGTGAGTAGCCCCATTGCGGGGCTGCTTCCCTTACCCAGGGGAAGGGGACGAACGTCCCCTTCTCCCGAGGAGCCTCCTGCGGTAGCACGGGAGGCTCTGGATTTGGCAGGAGCCCGCCAGGGAGCCGCCAGGTCCCGCAGCTCCGGGCAGCTCAGGATTGGGCTGCCCGTCTCTGTAGCCCCTTATATCATAGTATATATTTGATACTTCTCTGGAACCATGGTTAGACCATGATGTGATAGTTTTATGGCCATACCTCTTCTGCCTTGGACTGTCCAAAGTTCAGATTCATCAAAATGGGCATCTCCACCAATACCGAACCCTGGTTGAAAGGCGTGCGCCAGAATCCCATTAGGTCCATCAAAAGGGGAATTATCTCCATGGTCTGAATGAAGAAGGAATGAGTTTGATCATTATTCATCATTGTTTAGAAAACCACAGCTGAAGAGTGCCTGAGTTCACCAGTTCCACTGTGTGTTTACCTCCAAAGTTAAAAGACATCATTATATCTGCTGTGCCGGTGTCCAGTTTTTCAAATGTCAGGGGCGTCACTTTACTCCACACCTCAAATGCTTTCTGGATGGCATTGTCCACATAAGAAGGATGCAGATCTGGGGTGTAATTCACAATCCTTTACAATGAAATAATATGGTCATTCTTTTAGGCAAACTGAAGACAGAACGAGATGGTAACTTTGGACCAGGGAGAGGGGGAACGTGATCCTGAAAAGTCTTTTAGTCAGATGCAAAGGTTTGCATGTGAATAGCTGTGTATTTAAATCTTTTCTCCTCCTCCCTCTCAAGAAGAACAGCTCCTTTCCATTCTTTTCTTTCATGGAAGGCACAAGGCACTTTTGAGACTGTTTTGCTGCCAGCAGAATCAAGAGATCAAACTTTTACTGAACTGTTTGATGTTCCCCAAGAAAAACAACACAGAATCCCCACACATAGAACAGTAGGGGGTCTTGGCTGTTCCCTGATTGCTAACATGCCAATGTTTTATGTGCACAGAGAACATTAACAACTATGGCCTACCACCTGCAGAAATGGCACCGTTTGATTTTTCTGATTGTATAGACCAGGGGGTCTCCAAACTTTTTGGACAGAGGGCCGCATCAAATATCTGGTGTGGTGTGGAGAGTTTAAATAAATAAATTAGAGAGGGAACTTAGATGAGTGAATAAATGAATGAATGGGCTCATTCATTCAACCTCTCTGGCCTTCAGAACACCCTCTAGACACAATCAGAGCACAGTTCTGGTCATGTTCAGTTGAGTGGGCCAGAGGCTTTCAGGGGACAAGAGGTTGGCCATGGGCCAGAAAGAGGCTTGCCGGGGGCCGCATCTGGCCCCTGGTTTGGTGACCCCTGGTATAGACTAGCAGAAAGCAGAAAGTAGGGAATTGTAGAGACAAGGCAGAAAGAGAGTGTGTGAGAATGTGTGAGCACACACATTATAATTAGAAAAAGTTAGAAAACCTTCCACACATGGAGATCACCTACTTTGGCTATCTGGATCATGGTCATAAGGTGCCATCCTGACCCTATAAAGAGCTTCACACATAGTCCCATGGAAATCAGTGGGTTAGATGTGCTCAGTTTTGCACGGAATATAGCTTTACAACACTTGTAACAGCAGAAGACAGGCTGCAGCGGTGCCACACCTGCTGAACCAGGTAAGGTAATGGTGGGGGTGGGGTAGGTGGCAAGGGGACAGGGAGAGGCAAAAGTGAGTGGGGAGGGGGCAAGGAATGGGGTGGGGAAGCAATTAGAGGCGGTTGTTGTGGTGGGGGGGTCAGTGGTGCATGCTGGATCCTATCCCTTCCATTTGGATGCTTCCTGCCCCTTTCCTTCTCCTTGGACTTGCACCAGGTAAAGAGCTGGTGCAGGTCTGGGGAAACCCATCGGTGAGTAGAAGGGTAAAAGGGTAAGGTGAAATAATTCCTCTTTCTACTCCCAAGCTTCCCACTCCATTCCCCCCCCCCCATACAGCACATGCCTTTTTTGGGGGGGGGGGTTAGGAGAGGACTGGTATGAGATGTATGTTTACTCAGAAGTAAGCATCATTTTGTTTGATGGAGCTTACTCCCAGGTAAGTGTGCTTAAAATTGCAGCCCTAAAGCTGTGTGACTATTAATGGGATTTGCTCATAGGTAAATACATTGAGGACTAGAGGCTTAAAAAAATCCTAGTTTCATATTCTCAACAAGTGGGAAACCCTGGCCTCTGAGTGGCCCGCTTGGAGGCAGGCTGTGCAGCATGGCCTTTCCCAGTTTGAAGAGACACTTGGCCAACAGACTGAGGCAAAGAGGCAAAGAAGGAAGGCCCATAGCCAGGGAGACAGACCAGGGACAGACTGCACTTGCTCCTGGTGTGGAAGGGATTGTCACTCCTGGATTGGCCTTTTCAGCCACACTAGATGCTGTTCCAGAACCACCATTCAGAGCGCGATACCATAGTCTTTCGAGACTGAAGGTTGCCAACGTACTAGTTTCATGTTGTACCTCAAGCCTCCAGCTCGTGAGGAAAAACTCATTGAAAAACAAACAAAAAACTTTACCTGTATGTGATATGATTATTCGGCCATTTAGGATTCCCCTTGGTACGCTCAAATTGTGCCACATCAGGTACACCACACCTTGGCTTCTTCATCACTTCCAGAGTGTCAGCGTCAAGCTTCCCAGTTATTCTCAGCCGGAAAAATCTCTGCATTTCTTTGAGCTTTTCAGTCATAGACTCAACAGTGTCATTTGTCTGGAACCGTGTAATTGCTGCTACGTCAGGGCTGTAGAATTCATTTAAATATTTCTGGCGGAAAAAACACAACAACTCTGAATTGTAAAAAAAATATGAAATAAAACTGACCATTTGTCTCTACAGGTCTAGGATCCTATATTTCTAACTAAACTGAAAACGCACAACTGAGTTTGCAGTGTTTGCCTCTAATTCCGGGCAACTCGAAAAACAAAAACATTGCTATAATTGATAATAAGGAATATGCAGAAATCTTTTTCTTCGTTGATCAGGGATGGCAGGCAATGAAATAGGATATTACTGCATCTCTGCTCTTTGGGCCACAAGAATAAATCCCCCTGAACACATATTTTACCCCTTTGTACTTGTTTATCACTTAGAAAGCATGTGGGGTAATCAGGATTGAGACTGAGGTGTTGGGGGCTTTAACCCTTTGTCCTCACTGCAATCTCAAACCACGTCCCCCTCCCAACTAGGGCAGCTATTTACCCTACTAGAGAAGCTCCTGTTGACATCAGTGAGTGAAAGTCACAGAACCCAGAGCAAAAGGGAAAAGACCTGAAAATTAGCTTTGATCCTGGGTAGTTAATTCTACAACATGAATACAGAGATTTTTGAGTCAATATTTACCTTCGCGAGATCCATGTCTCCATCTTTGTTTCCTGTATCCACTGGAACGGCAAAAGTGTAGAGTCTGAAGCTCAGCAATAGGACTGTCAGGCTTGACAGATGCTTCATTCTGGCTGTTACTGGGATCGCCCTCTTGCTCTTCCACAGCTTGTTGCCTTGAATCTATTTCTCTGGTGTTCGCCTTCTACTTATATAGCTGCAGAATGTTTCTTTCTATTCTGTCTCACGGGCGACAACATCCTCTGACTAGCAATCTGAGATAGGCTCATCGTTGCGCAACAACAACAGGATCACCGTTTTCACAATCATTGAGATTAATAAGGGAAGGATGGGGTTTTGCGTAATGTCAGAGCATACTGCAATTGCCCAGTGTTTCCCTATACCATAAGAACATAAGAAGAGCCCTGCTGGATCAGGCCCAGGGCCCATCTAGTCCAGCTTCCTGTATCTCACAGTGGCCCACCAGATGCCTCAGGAAGCACCCAGAACAAGATACTGTGCATCTACCCACAGTATTTCCTCTTGATGTGTCCTGCAGGGGCATGAAAATGCAAAGAAACAGAACGTGGAAGGATTACTAATTCTGAGCATAAATAGGGTGGGGGTGCACCCATTACCTTTCACTGTTATTTAGGTTGGGAAAGGAAAGGGATGCCAAAATGTTCATGATTGCCCCCATTGCCATTCATCCCCCTCCCAAAATAATCACTCCCAGTCCCTTCTTGTTAAAAATGCTCCCTTCTACACGCTATTATTGCTACATGCTATTATATGCGCCAATTCATTTTTGGAATTAGGATCAGTGGAGGGCCAGGCTCACAGTGATCATTGAAAGCTAGGTATGGATTTGTAAAATAAACAGAGAAGACATGATTTTATTTGAAAAAAAAAGAGAAATACGATAGGCATAGGGCACATACTACTGTACAGGTCTAGGCAACTATCTAGCAAAAGTTAATCATGAGTAACTTCCACTTAATGAGACTTGAACTAGTCACATCTTTCTCTGTTACTTTCCATGAAATTTAATCATGGCTACTGTTTGAAAGAAGCAGAGTTGGAAAAGACCCTGCCCACTGGCGTTGCTAGGGGTGTGTGGGTGGTGCAGGCCATAGCGGGTGACATGCATGGGGGGTGATGCGCACTGGGGTGATGCACACTGGGGGGGTGACATGCTAAAATCACGATGGTTAGGAGCAATACAGTCATGTTATATTCCTTTGGATGCAGAATTTCCAGCAGAATGCAATGCAAAAAACTATAATGAAATACTTCCTTTCTATCAAAAGTTATGGCTAAAAAACCGGATGAACAAAAAACGCAAGGAGCCCTATGGAAAGTGAAACTGAGCTGTATTTCCTCGTGAGTAGGCGAAGTTGCCTTAGTCTGTCGGAAAAGGCAGGCTGAGAGGAATCCAACGACACCAGAATGGTCCCAATCCAATGAATGCAGCCCCCAAAAAACACAAAAGGGAGAAGGAGGTCCCTGCCTCCCTCCCAGCTGCAGTCTATTTTGCCCTATGGAAAGCGAAGCAGCCTCACTGTCGTGTTTACTTGCGAGTAGGCAGACAAGCCTTGGCTGGTGGTCAGGCCAGGCCAAAGAGAATGTGAGGACACCAGAATGGTCTGGATCCAATGGAGCTGGAGTGCAACAAATGCTCCAGAAGGTAGCCCCCCCCCACTAAAAAGGACACAAAAAGAGACTTGAACTGGTAAGGGGAAGTTTTCTATTTTGCACTTGTAAAGCCAGGTGGGTTTTTATCCTGAAATGCCTGAAACAGAAGAACTTTAAACTGGGCACTGGGGAGGGCTGGAAATCTCACTGATTCTTTTTGGGGGCTTGTTATTGCAGGCAGACTACAGAGTAAGCTCCATAGACCACTATGGGACTTACTTCAGAGTAGACATGCATAGTAGTGGGCTCACAGGCTGCAATCCTACCCACACTTTCCTGAGAGTATGACCCATTGACCACAATAGGACTTACTTCAGAGTAGATTCACTTGGTGGAACAGAACTGGCTCCCCCTTATTTAATTATTTCTTTTATTTTAATTTAATTATTTATAATTATTTATTTTAATTTGCTTGATGGTGTCACTTCTGGCCATGACATCACTTCCAATGGGTTATGGTCAGATTGTCATTCTAAAAAGTGGGTCCCAGTGCTAAAAGTTTGAGAACTGCTGTAAGTTGACACCCTTGGGGTGTGTGTGTGTGTGACACCACTAGTGACCAAAATCACTAAAATCACAGTTTGCAGGAATAATACGATCATGTTATATATCAATCAATGTGTAATTTCATGCAGAATGTGTTCTATCTTTGTTCTATCAAAAGATATAGCCAAAAAACCAGTGGGGGCAGGGCGATGGTACATCACCACACCCACCACCTGGGGTGTTGCCCCGCCCACTGCATGGTGGGTGATGTGCTGGTATCCATCATCTGGTGACACGAACTCTAGTGACACCACTGACCCTGCCTGAGGCTGTTGAGACCCATTTATGGCCATGAAAGAACATCCTAAACCAGATGAACCAACAGTCTGACCAAGGCTTGATCTAGAACTGGTCTATGCTTTCCGTGTACTGGAGTTGCATAATCCATACAGAGTACTACCCTCAGACTGCAGGTGGGAGTCATGAAATTTGAATGATTCCCTTTGTAAAAGATTTCTGTTCCTCAGAAAAGTACCAAGCAAAAAAAGGGCTGACATATTAGTAGAACAGTGGCATAGCTAGAGGGTGTGCGCGTGCAAAGCACTAAGTTTTGCAGGGAGCCTCACCGCAGCATGAAAGCGGCCCCTCCCCTTCTGAGCCATTCCAGTTGGGGAGAGCAAAACAGAGGCATACTCTGACTTTGAAGGGGAGGGGCCCCTTGCATGCTGCGGTGAGGCTCCCTGCAAAATTTAGTGCACCCCTGCACCTCCTCTAGCCAGGCCACTGAGTAGAACACAGTCCATTCTATTGCCTTGTTTGCTGCCTGAGTGGACCTGGCCTCTGTACCAGGTGCCTCCTTTGGTATCATTTATGTGGCATTTCTGTCACTGCTGGGTGGTTCCAGTGCATCTTCTGCATTATTGGGGGATATCCCCCTGATCTTGCCAGCTTGCTCCCCCCCCTTTTTTTTACCCACACACGTGTTTGAGCATGTGTGCCTCACCCCCCATTGCCTCTGCTGCCTCCTAGCCTGCCCAGCTACTTGGGGAGGCAGCTGTGTGGGCGGAAACAGGGAGGTAGAATATTGGGGGTTCCCACATCTCCTGCCCTCGAGGTTTGCTGCTGTCTCTCCTTGCTTGCCCCACTGGCCCTGTTGAAACAAACAGAGCATGCTGGGAGCACTCTCATCATGCTCTGCCCTGTCTGTTTGTTTCAACAGGACTGGTGGGAAGCAAGTGAGAAGAGGCAGTGCCAACCTCAAGGGAAGAAGGAGGGGAATCAGCTGAATTCTCTTCCTGTTCACCTGGCCTCTTTGTTGGGCAGGCAACAAGGAGAAGAAGGTGGAGTGATTCTGTTCTAATTGCTCATGGAAGCGAAGAATGCAAACAAGATTGCCACGCTGTCCTCCTGTAGCAATGTGGCTGTAATTGCTCTCAGCAGTGACTCTGGAGGGAGAGCTGGGCCACCACTGCCCCAGGGGTCTGCTCATTTGCTCCCTGTGAGCAGCAAAATTAGTTCACAGGGAGACTGAAGAGCCTGGGTGGACGGTGGGCCGGAGAGGCATGGCAGGCAGATGCAGGGCACCCTTAGTCAGTTCACCACCCCCTCCTCCAGCCTGCCACTCAAAGCTGGGCCAGCTCTGATAGCTGCCTAAGCATTCACACGGAATAAGCATCAACACCACAATGCACATTTTTTTTTCAAAAAAGTTCTTCACTTGCTGACCTGCAAGCATCAGAAACCTGACAACCTGCAAGATGCAATCTGTGAGCTCAGACAGCAATCTGTCTGTTATCCTAGCAAGTCCTTCAGGGTCAAATCCCTTAGGGCCCAAGCCTATCCAATTTTCCAGCACCGATGAAGCTGCAATGCAGCCCTGAGGTAAGGGAGTGAACAATTCCTTGAGGAGGCCTCCGTGACTCCCCCTCCACCACAGGATACAGTACATATCCTGTTGGCATGCCTGCATCAGCTCTGGAAAGTTGGATAGGATTGGGCCCTCACAGCCCAATCCTATGCATGTCTGCTTAGAAGTAAGTCCCATTACTGTCAATGGAGCTTACTCCCAGGAAAGTGTGCATGGGATTGGGCTGTCAGTCCCTTTACACACATGCAAGCATTTCTCTCTCTCTCTCTCTCTCTCTCTCTCTCTCTCTCACACACACACACACACACACACACACACCCCTACCCACCCACCATTAGCAAAACCAAAAGTCTGGTGGACTTTTTGAAGGCATCCCAGGAGGGAGAAAGTAGTATGACAGTAATAGGCTATGATCCACTATCCCTTATATATTAGGTTTTTATGTGTGTGTGTGGGGGGGGGGGGATTCTTACATTTGAACTGCTACCTGAAACCTGTTCCTACAATCAATTTTGTAATCTATAAGCTAAATCACAAACAAAGAACAAGCCAGATTACAAAAAGACAAAACCGCTAAATTGAAACACTGGCTTCGGTTTATATGATTCAGTATCTAAATATTTGTCAACATTTTTCTGAATCTGATGAACTGAGAAATAGGGATTGGCTATGGGATTCGTTCAATGTTGATATTGTTTGTTTGATCGCAGTTCCTGATAACACAGTGACGTGAGTCAGGATGAGTTTGTCATTTGGAGTCCAGACAGATGACAAATAGGAACTGCTAGAGTTAAATGGGGTTATGGTTTTAGTTGTGTGTGTGTCATCACTATTTTTAATATCATACACAGGACTTTCCCAATCATATGAGGGTTCTGTCCAATCCAACCTAAATCCCTGTGCAGCACTGGTATGGGCTACTGTGCATCCCATGGGGGATTTTTGGCTACTGGATGCCTCCTTGGGTAAGGGGACATTGTCCCCCTGCCTTTGGGTAAGCCCCAGCAGCTGGAATGGGTCGACTTGGACCTGCTGGTACAAGTCTGCATTGATCCACGCAGGGTGATTAGGCCTGGGAAGGGGTTTGGATATGGAACACTCCGGTGTTGCCAGTCCTGCGCCCCTCCCAAGCCCAGTCCCCCACCCCATCTTATCCCTGTGTTCTGTTGCCATAAATACCCAGTTAAGATTGGCCTGTTATTATTAACAGCATTTATATACTGCTTTTCAACTAAAAGTTCACAAAGCGGTTTACAGAGAAAAATCAAATAACTAAATGGCTCCCTGTGCCAAAAGGGCTCACAATCTAAAAAGATGCAAAAGAATCCCAGCAGACAGCCACTAGAACAGACAGTGCTGAGGTGAGGTGGACCAGTTACTCTCCCCCTGCTAAAAAAAAAGGAGCACCCACTTGAAAAAGTGCCTCTTAGCCATATGCAGGCACTTAGAGATATACACAAGTGTTTGTCTCTATCTTATGTCTACAGAGAAAGACAGTGCAAGACCTTTTATAGGCTTTGAGCTATCCAGAGACCTTCATTCATTCATATAAGTTCCATCTCTAATATATTCCTTTGTGTAAATGTATGTAAATTTATTCAATCTTGATATGTAAATTAATTCTTTTTTCCCTACCCCTGTCAGAGAGATGATGTGGCCCTCCTGCCAAAAACCTTGCACACCCCTGAATTAGAGAGAGGAGAGGGGCACTTGATGGAACCCATAAGCCCAACTCCCCCTAATGTTTACAAATCATGCCTCCCCTAGCCTTCGAAAAGCAGTAGCTGGGTGGCTAGGGCTCCCTCAGCTTCACCTGTAAGCAAAGTCTGAATTACAAGGAATTACAAGGACTAATCTTACAGAATAACTGACATGATGCACAAGTGAATTATGGAGTATTTTATGCTACCTTTCCCTTCCAATCAGTAGACACCTAGGTGAATTATGATCAATTTAAAAAACTGAAAGCAATGTAAAAAACACCAAACACAAATTCAAAAACTGCATGCCCTAATTTTGCAAAAATGTTATATAATCCTTAATATGACTAAGCCACATACACACACTCACACCCCTCAGGCTACAATCCTATCCATGCTTTCCTGGATATAATTTACTATAATGGGGCTGACTTTTGAGTAGACATGCATAGGACTGGGCTCTTAAGCTCTAAATGCAAACCTAAAAAAGGTATTTTCAGGTGCTATCAGAATGATGGGAGAGAGGGAGCCATCCTGATATCCACCAGCAGGGGCTTCCGTACGCAAGGTGCCACCAAGTAAAAGGCCTCTCCCATGTCACTACCAGCTACATTTCCACATGTATGTTGGAATGCAAAGAAGGGCCCCTCAAGAAATTCTCTAGCCTTTCACAATTCATGCAGCTAGCCTTACTCTGCATTCCTGTCCACATGTCACTAGTGTCCCCATCCCTACAAAAGAACATCTAAATTATCTAGATTCTAAACATCTAGAGAACATCTTGATTCTAAATCATCAAATATATTACTGCAATTTTATGTTTAGTGTACTGTTGTCCTGCATGGAGTGTGCTCAGTCTGTGTGAACAGTGAAGTTGTAACAGTCAGTACTTGTGTATGTCAGACACATATATTGTATTTCATGTGTTCTGTAATGTCTAGGTAACCAATTAATGGAAGGGAGGGTATCAATCTATAGTTGTTTATAATGTATTGCTGTGGGCCTTTTAGCTGATGGGGCATATTGATTCTTTTTGCTGGGTCAGTGCACCAAAGGGGCATACTTTAGTTCTTGATTACATAGTTGCATAGGTTGCTGTCTTGTGTGGAGTCAGGCTTTCGATCCATGTAGCTCAGTATTACCTCTGCTAACTGAAAAGAGATCTCCAGGGTTTCAGGTATGAGTCTATCCCAGCCCTACCTGGAGACACTGGTAGGGACTGAACACAAGACCTTTTGCAGGCAAATCCGATGCTCTACCAATAAACTACAGCCCCCAACCCCTCCAAAACAGTCTCATTAGCAATGTGTAGCTATGGCGGATTAAGGCTCGATAGTTGCTCCTATCCAGTAATAACTTGCAAGCACACATGCATTGAAGTGCGTGCATTCCTCGACTGCTGCAAGGGCTTCTCTGATCATTTCACCAGTGCAGAAAGCTCTCCCAATTACTTGATCCATTACCTACATAGAATTGGTCATCCATTTCTAGGAGGTCTGGATGCACATTGCACTACAACTGTGGCTTGAGGTCAAGGCAATTCAGGTTCTGTTAGAGGGGAATCATTTGAAAGCTGGGTTCTTCTCTTAAGAAAATTGCTTTACCTGTCCTTAAAAAGCATGGTTGCTCCACTGTAAGGTGGTGACAGTATCGAAGGTCAATCAGATAGACATCAAAAATTCCTATCTAGCATCAAAGGCGACAAGCTAATCTCAGGTTATCTATTGCAGGGGTCTCCAAACCCCAGCTGGGGGCTACATCCAGCCCTCCAGAGGAATTGATCCAGCCCGAGGCATGTGGTGGGGAAGCTTGGAGACTGTGGTCCACGGCAACCTGCTGATGGGCCAGGTACGAGCACAGAGCCTTCTGTGGAGAAATGCTTCCACTGAAGAGGTTTCCCTGAAGATCACCCCAGAAGGCTCTGTGCCTGAAGGAATTCCCTTGAAAAGAGAGGTCTCCTGTGTGTGGGTGGGTGGAGAGAGAGAGAGAAGGGGCACCCTTTGGGATCCTGAGAGAAGAATCTGACTGCTGATCAAACAGTCCCATGTCTGTCCAGCACTTTTGCTGGAAAAGAGAAAAGCATGTTTTCTCTTTACAAATTAATTTCTCAGATTTCTCCCAAACGTATTACTCAGTTGTTCCCAACTCTTTTTCCCTCCAGCACATTAATTCTCTCCCCAGTCCCTCCAAATCATTTCCCCTTCAAAAAATATTTTCCCAAAAATATTGATTTTCTACCATATTCCTCCTTTCAAGAAATCATTCTCCCAAAATTAATTTTCCTTTTCAAACTGCATTTCGCCCTCCACCTGTGCAAATCAATTTTGCCCTCTGGTCCCCTCAATCCTTTTTTCAGAACCAATTCCCCCCTTCAGTCTATTATTTATTTATTTATTTATTTATTTATTTGACATCTTGACACTGTGTCAGATATATGATGTGGCCCTCGTGCTGAAAAGTTTGGAGACCCTTGGTCTAATGGGAAGGTGGGCAGGAGGGGGGGTCACCAATCTGAAGCACATGGAAGCTGAGGAGCTGGAGATGTTGAATAATGGCTCTCTCATGCCTCCCCCTCCCCCAGGAAATGCGAGGACCTATCAGGTGTTTAGATTCTTCTGCCATTCCTTTGTGTGATGTTACAGTGGGGCAAAAAAAATGCCTTCCATGCACACAGGTGGCAGGCACCAGATTATATCAGTCAAAGCAGACTAAGGGCACAATCCTATCCTGCGCTGGAACAGGCAAGCCAGGAGGCTTGCGCTGTATCCAGTGCAGGATAGGCCTTATGGCACATGTGCCTTATGGCACATTATGGCCTTATGGCACATTTGCACATTTGGCCTTATGGCACATTTGCACATTTGCGATCCTCCTGGGCCGGCACAAGTGACTTGTGCTGGCCCAAGTCAAGGGCTGGATTGCGCCCTAACATTTCTTCCAGGCACTAAAGAGAAGACAGGATGTTTGAAGACCCCCTGTATCTTCAAAAGGGGGACAATACTCTGTGCTGAAATATGCAGTCATTAGCAACCAGGCACTTTGTTCCTTGCTTGCTTGCTGCATTTATATGTTGTCTGTCTAGCAAAAGCACTCAGGGTTGTGTACAGCATCACAACAAATAATTTACAGAGAAGTGAAAAGCAGTGTTGCCTCAGGTCTTTGAGGGTTTCTCAGGAGTTGGGGACAGAGCTTCATGACCTGGGATTCTCCATCCTTGCCTCTCCTCAGGCCACTAGGTCTTTGCGTAGCCTTGGGAAGGCGGGAGAGGGACTGTTCTCAGGCCCTTGACAGTTTCTCAAGGCCTGGTGACAAGGAATCCATGGCTTGGACTTCTCCCTTTTGGGGAAATGTACATATATGCTTTTATCTCTAGTGGCTGTAAATGCCCTCTATTTATGAATGTATCAACAAAAGGAAGTTCTGTTTTTGTTTTTATCCTTCTTGCCTCACTGACGCATTATTCATCAGCTAAAAGCGAAGTCTATGTGCATGTTGACACAGTCTGTGATTACTCATGGAATTAAACATGGCCTCCATATTTGCATGAAGAAAGGTTTTGAGTTCCATACATACATATTGCTGTCCCAACTGTGCTAAGCAGGGGTTCCCCCCCCCGTAGAACTCTTTATTTAAATCACTGCTATTTTTTTTAAAGCCACATTTATCAAGTATAGATAGACAGCACATAAAAGGCACATCTGAGCTAAACATGTACTTTATCTCAGAGTGCATTAAGACATCACCATGATATAGTCCAGACTGCTGGGAAGGTCCTGTGCTTATGAGAACTTGGATTAGGGAGTGACAGAGCACTTGCTTGGTATGCAGAAGGTCCCAGGTATAATCCCAGGTGGAGATGGCAAAGACCCCTGCTGAGACCCTAAAAGCCACAGGCAGTCAGTGTCAATTACACTGAGCTAGTTAAACCAAAGGTCTTACCCTGCACATGCCCGATCTCGTCTGATCTCGGAAGCTAAGCAGGGTCAGGCCGGGTTAGTACTTGGATGGGAGACCGCCTGGGAATACCAGGTGCTGTAGGCTTATACCATAGTCTTTCCAGACTGAAGGTTGCCAACCATTTGACTCTGAATAAGGCAGCTTCATAAATATGTGTGTTCTGGAAAGGCTCAGGTTACAATCCTATCCACACTTTACTGGGAGTAATTCCCATTGACTACTATAGGATTTACTTCTGAGTAGACATGTATAGGATTGGGCTCTCAAGATGGGTTTGGGCTGAGGCTGAGGTCAGAAACTGTGGCTGCAATCCTAACCGCACTTTCCTGAGAGTAAGCCCCACTGAACAAAATAGAACTTACTTCTGAGTAGACCTGGTCAGGATTGTGCCATGTGTCTTGCAAAAAGAATGTTCCTCAGGGGTCAGTTGGTGTCTCTAACATGAGAGTGAATTGAGTGGTCTTTCACTGAATATTTGGTTTACACTTGCAATCTTGAGAATTTTTTTTTTTTTGCTTCATTCTTTGATACATTATAGCTGACATGCCATGGCACTTATTATTTTACAATACCAAATAGTTTCACAGTCAGAATTCTAATGGCAAAAATCTGATATTCTGGTGAATTTTGAGTACTAGTAGTATTATGATTCAGCTTCAGTGAATGAAATGAAATGCTAAAACCAAAATGCAAAGTGTGCACAAAAAACCTATCATAGAGCCTATTTGTTTTAACTTGTCTGCTCTGCAGCCTGGGGATTTTCCAACTGCATGTGATGACCAGCTTCTTTCTGACCGCTTTGGACATAGGACCATCAGAAGGTGCTTTATACATTGGTCCATCTTGGTCAGTGTTGTCTGGACTAACTAGCAGGAACGCTTCAGATACAGGTCTTCACCAGCCTTTCCTGGAGATCCCACGCATTTAAACTAGGCCTTTCATGTACACGGCATGTATACTTCCTTTAACCATGACCCACTTATGCTACCAAAAAAGCCACTAGAGCAGCTATTTTCAGCCACTGTTCCATGGCACACTGGTGTGCTGAAAATGGTCCACAGGTGTGCAGCGGGACTTTGGGGAGGGTCATTTATTAGTAGGGCAATTGCAGGATTTGAGCCCCCTACCAGCAACATAGAATGTCTTGTCAATGGTCAAAAAATTGATGGTGTGCCTTGACTATTTTAGTGACTTGTCAGTGTGCCATGAGATGAAAAAGGTTGAAAATCGCTTCACTAGAGCAGGGGTGCCCAAACCCTGGCCCAGGGGCCACTTGCGGCCCTCGGGGGCTCCCAATCAGGCCCTCGGGAAGCACCCAGTCTGCAATGAGCTTCTGGCCCTCCAGAGACCTGCTGGAGCCCGTGCTGGCCCGACGCAACTGCTCTCAGCATGAGGATGACTGTTCAACCTCTCACCTGAGCTGTGGGATGAGGGCTCCCTCCACTACTTGCTGTTTCATGTCTGTGATGCAGCAGTGGCAGCAAAGGAAAGGCTGAGCTATATGACTTGAGCTACTGCAAGACCTTCATTCATTCATATAAGTTCCATCGCTAATAAATTCATTTATGTAAATTTATTCAAATTTTAAATGTAAATTAATTCTTTTTTTCTCCAGCCCCTGACAGTGTCAGAGAGATGGCATGGCCCTCCTGCCAAAATGTTTGGACACCCCTGCACTAGAGAGATGTCATTAAGTGTCTGGCATTAAGTGTCACTAACTTTACTAGAACCCTTGTGTTTTGCAAAAGAAAAAAGAGAACATGCCTGTATATTTTCTTAAATGATGATTCAGCTGCTTTGTAATACTCATTTTTCTAGGACCTGGCATCAACAAAGTTAAGACTAACACATGCATTTCATCAGTTAGAATAGTCCAACGAGAAGCTCCTGCTCTGCAAATTGTTGTAACTCTGGCAATATACAGTATCACTGTTGTGCATGGTCTACTGGGAAGAAAGAATTCACTACTGGATCTCTTCCAGTGCGGAAGTGGCTAAATCATCATCCTGTGATACCGTCAGCTGAAAATAGGACAGATGTTATAGCTTTTCAACTGAGTTCATTAAAATTAAAGTATTTGTTTATGAAGTCAGAAGATATAATTTCTGTTCACCGCAGGAAGCAGAGGACCATACGCTACAAATATGTTCTGGAGGACATAATATTGGATGACTTTCGTGGTTTCTTCTGGTACTATAATCTGTGCATCTGCAAACAGCTCTGCTTTCTCATGCTTCTGTGGATGAGTAAATTAAACATTCAGCAAAGGTTCAGTTATACAACATGTATTCAGCTGTGGTGACTCATGAGTATATAAAAAATGAGCATGTCATAGATAGTAGAAAATTATAGTCCATCTTTGTTCGTAAACGACAATATCTGTTTTGACTTTTTCCATAGGTGAAAATGCCTTTTCTTTCTCTCCCTCTGTTGCTTCCTCTGCTGTCAACATTTTGATGGCAAGCTCTGGGAGTTTTTGCTACAGTAAAGCATAATGTATACTTATGTGTACTACTACTAAATATAAGTCACTAGAGCTACCTGCAAGGTTCTGGGAGGACTATGCCACGGAAAAAGAAAATATTTATTTACCTAGTGTGTAATTAGCCTGTGGAACTCCTTGCCACAGGATGCAGTGATGGCATCCAGGTTAGATTCCTTTTAAAGGGAATTGGAAAGATGCCTTTAAAAGGGGATTGGACTGATTTATGGAGGGAAAGTTCATCAGAGATTACAAGCCATGATGGGTAACTGCAACCTCCTGGAAGGACAGACAGCTGATGATGTCAGCAGCACCATCTCCTTCTCATCTCCTTCCCTAGAGAAGTCACCTGTGCAATGTGAAGGTGAGGGCAACCCACTTTTATAAAGACAAGTGTGGGCACAGTCCAAACCTGTGCTGGAGCAGGCAAGCAAGGAGGCTTGCGCTGCATCCAACACAGGTTCATTGGCTGTAGTGGCTCAGCCAGAGGCAAGGGGAAGGTCTTCCCCTTACCTCTGGGTAAGGGCTGCATGCCCCAATGGGTCTTCTCAGACCTGCGCCACCTCCAGAGGTAGTGCAAGTCCAAGGAGAGTGGAGGATGGAAGCTACTCCGTTCACCCTGGGGATGGGGGTTGGGATCCGGCATATCTGCCGAGTCCCAGCCCCGCCCCTGGCTCCCCGCACGCCTGCCCCCAGGGCTGTCCATCGCCTGCCCTCCCCTGCCCAGAAGCGCCCCCTCCTGCCTCCCCTCCGCCCCCCCCACGCCTACCTTTGAGGCTTGTCTCAGCATGGGCACGCCGACAGAAGCTGTGGCGAGGGAGCTGCTGTGGAGGCAACTGCCAGCCTCCGTGCGTTGGCGCATCTACATGCTCCCATGGAGCATGGCTCCCTCCCATGGAGGCGCAAACATGCTTTACAGCCGGTTAGGGTTGCACCCTGTGATACATAAGAATGAGGGATGTATAATTCCTGAGAGAGCTGCTGCAAATTAGAATAGATAATACTGGGCTAGATGAACAATAAGCTGACCCAGTATGAGGCAGCCTCTTATCTTTTACCTCCATATTATTTTGTTGTTGAAAGCCAGTGTGATATGGAGAAACCCAGGTTGGAATGTCCACTCTGCCATGAAACATACTGTGGGCATGTTGCCCTCGTTCAGCTTAATCTCAACCTAACTGGTGTGAGAATAACGATACTGGTGGGGAGGACCATAAAATGATCAACAAGGAAATGAAAGAAAACCAGAAATATATCGTAGGAAAATATTTTATTTATGAATTACAAAGCACACTGTGAGAAACATAGACACATACAGCAAACATATATGCTAAGTCCAGCCCTGCTGCTGTTTCCCTGCTAAACTTAAAATAAATTATGAGTGATCAACTCAAGGAAGAAAAATAACTAACATTTTAAAACACAGAGATCATGGAGTGAACATCTGTGATGAAGTCTAAAAGATGTTTTGACAGATGGAACTCCACCAAAAAGTGACAGACCACGCTGGCAAACACTGGGCACAGAATGACTGGTTCTGATGCTATTTGTTGGTCCAACTGTTTTGAAGTTGCCCAGCACTTTTGTAACTACTGGAAGAACTCTTGTGTTCATCTGGAAAGCATACTGCATTTGGTCCCATAACAAAAGGTTTTATATGCAGCCTTTGGATTCTGTCTAGTAACCCTGGAACCTACCAGGTATTCATTCATTAGATTACAAAGTTAGGTTGCAGTCCTAGAAAGCTATGTGAGGATGAAAGTAAAGACCTGAGGAAGAGCTCTGGTCGTTTCTGCTGCCACGGCATGTGTAGCTATACAGAAAAGCACCTAGCAAAAAAGCTGGGCTGCCTGTTCAGCCATGCAAACAGCTGTGGTGGAAATTTCAAAAGCAGAGGTTTACACTTTTATAGCAGTCTTATGGGACTAGAACATCATTTCATGAATTTGATGCAGGCCTCTCGGGTCAAAATGCAGTTGGCTCTAAAGGTTTTCAGTTACTGGCCATTTTTGAGTTGGGTTTGTGACTATTTTGCAATCTCTTGTGCAAAATGTATATAAGAGAGAATGATCCATCTGTATATACTATTTATTCTTCAGTTGAATGGTCTTAAGCTAATTGTAGCTGTTATTTCTTTGATTTATTCAGCATAATTGACTATTCAGAGTTACTTTTATAATAAATGTTGTATATATTGGATATACGAGTATATTTGTTTGCCACGTTGACTCATACACAGTCAAAGGTAACTTTATGTTTTCTACCAAACAAAGGGAAATAACCTTGACCAAACACAGTAATCAACTGTGTCTTGTCAAGGTTATTTCCTTTCCTTTGTTTGGTAGAAAACAAAAAGTTACCTTTGACTGCATATATTCTTCCTCACGTGCACACATAGCTACAAAACTTGACAGACAGACACAAGTGCAATAGAAACATCCAAGGCAGTGAGTGAATCTCCTCCACTTGTACATGTAGGTATATAGGATTGGGGCCTTAGAGTGCAATCCTATTGTTGTGCTGAACTGGTGTCAATCTCTTATATTAGCCCAGGAGTGTCGCAAACATGCCATAAGGCATGTCTGTGATGACTTAAGAGGCAGATCCTGGTGCCAGACTTGACAACTCCTGGTGCCAGATCCCAACACCTGGTGAGTTTGCACCGGCATAGGGAGTCTGGCACAGAAGCTTGAGGTGAGTGGGGGGAGGAAACAATGGGTCGTTTTGGGGTGGGGGAGGGAGAGCAGTGGGTGAACCAAACCCAGAAGGGGGGTGGGATCAGCCACTGGCACTTAGGCTAGATCCTAACCCCCCTCCTGAGCAGCCTGGCATTACACTGGGCTGCTTGGATCTGCGCCAGCAATCTGGTGCAGATCCCAATATACCACCGAGGTGGCTGGGGCATTACTTGGAGTCAGGGGACATAAGTCCCTTTACTCCAAGTTGTGCTCCCTCCACCTTCAATGCTGCACTGGATACAGCACAGGCAAACCGGCTTGCCTCTTCCAGTGCTGGTTAGGATTGGGCTACTAGTCAATAATAATAATTGGCACATGCATGTACTCATGATATTAAAAATATTAACGTTAGGCATCAGTGACAATGCTGGACCGCTGATAAGTCTACAAATCAGTGTTACCGTCAGATATTCAATATGAGTTATGTGCAGTTTTCCGTGGTTTGGATTTCCTAGCATGGAAACCAACTGTTGGCCTTTGTGATTCGAGTGACCCTCTTGCCTTTAGGATCAAACTCATATTGATTAGTTCCGCTGAAGAAATAGAATAATCCTATGAAGATAAAAACATACATTTACTGCAATGTACATAATGCAAAAAAGATTTAAACACAAAACCATCAGAAGGAGCATCTCCGATGAAGCATCACTATCACAGATGAGTGACCACATGAAACTGGAACAGAATTTACCTGCTCCTCTAATTCCTTCTGATTCTATCTTGCTATATTCAAACCACCTGCATCATATGAACATAAGAAGAACCCAGCTAGATGAGACCAAAGTTCTATCTAGTCCAGCATTCTGGTTGAGAAGCTCCACTGGAATGTATACTACTTGGTAGGAAATGCACAGCCAGTTCTGAAAGAGGCCAGCATGATTCATGAGTGGAGTCAAGTAAGCTATAAAATATTAAAGAACATACGGAGATTGTAGATAAGTTGCATGAATTATTTGTTTCTGTTTTTCTCTGCAGAAGCCATAGGGCAAACACCTGCACCTGATCTGAACTTCATCAGGAGGGAGTCTGAACTGAGTCAAATAAGAGTGACAAGGGACAAGATTCTAGAGCAGATTGACAAATTAAACAAATCACGGAGTCCAGATGCAACCACCCAAGGATTCTTAAGGAACTCACATGTGACGTTGCTAATCTTCTAATTAAAATATATAACTTGTCCTTTATGATACAGTAAAATTATTAAATATATAGAAGAATGAGGCTTGCTGATGAAGAACCAGCATAGTTTCTGCAAGGGGAGGCCCTGCCTCACTAACCTCCTAGTGTTCTTTGAGAATACAAAGAGGGAAAAATGCCTTTTTCGTGCCTTCAGGAGGCACTCCCAATATCAAGAGGGAAATATGCCTTTCCCAGAGGCAGCTGGTGTGTCACTGTGAGATACAAGATGCTGGACTACGTGGGCCTTTGGTATGATTCAGCAGAATTTTTTTTTATGTTCTTATGAAAGGTTTTCTGATTCCAAGCCAGGAACACATCATATCCAGATAGGTTGGAATCACTTCCTACATCCTTATGAGATGCTACTTACCTTTATACTGAAAGGCAGCATCGACCGTCCCCTCAACTCCTGGGAAGTCATCAGTTATCTTTTTAGGCTTCTTGTCCAAAGTCCGGCTGGTTTCATCAAAACTGAAGAATAAAATAAGAAAGGCATTTGTATGCAAACCAACACATTTCAAGGAGCATTTCGACCAACCAATTGGTTTGGACCAACTCGATGGTTTTCACTAGACTTTGGCGGTGAAGGCTATAAATGCTTTGTCACATGCCTCTTAGGCAATGTCTGATCCACTTCCACAGGAACCAGTCCCACATGGCTGCAGTAATGTCCTGGGTTGTCTGCAAAAAGGGGGACCATTGAATGACACAGTTCCTTTCCATGTGGTTTCTCTCCTGAGATAAGACCATGGAGCTCTTCCTAACCCTCTGGTAATATGTGAATCAGAGTTCACCGATGGTGTCAAAGGCTGTGCTGAAGTACATCGTGAAATGCATTTGTGTTGAATGCATTTACAGCACAAATGGATCTTTCATCTGTCTGAGCAGTGCATGGGAATGCCTGCACGATGCTTGTACTGTATGCATTCTGTACAGCTGGGCTCTTGTAGTGAGTGCAAGGTTGTTCTGGGAAAAATAATGTCGCCTCCCTCTACAGGGCCAGTTCTTATGTTTCAGATTGGGCACCGTAGTGATTAATTGGTGCAAGTACATTGAAAGTGTTTCACATACATTTCATGTACATTATCACAGTAACCCCTACAAAACATTCAGAAAGTCACTATTTTTATGTCAGCATTGAAGGTGGGGAGCAGGGTTGAGAAAGAACAGCTTTTCTAAGACTGAGATGAGATAAGAATTAGAGGCTTTCCAACTTTAGCTCACTTTTAACCAATAGAGATATAGATTAATCCTCATCACCCTGGAATTCTGTGCTCAATTAGTAAACATACTTTGTGATCACTTCTTTAGAGGCTTTTAATTTGGCTCCAGATACCCAGTCCTCCACAGTGTAATCCTCTGCATATTTACTCATAAATGTCTCATTATATTCCATGGCCCTTACTCACAAGTAAATGAGCATAGGATTGTGCTGTTAACATGGTTCAATCCGATTAAGAGCAGATAGTCTCTGTACCAGGCAATTGAATAATTCCCATTGCTACCACTGGAGGGCACCAGTAACTACGGAAATGCAAATATTTGTTACTGTTTAAAATACAAGACATTGACACTGATAAAATATAAGGGTCTACCACACAGCATTTTGAAACTATCAACTATTATAAAAATTCCATGCTGTATTTAGCTTAAATATTTAGCCTGTATTTAGCCTGTCGAGGATCCAGATACATCTCCAAGGATGATGCAGGTTTATTCAAAGGTTGGAGGAATAGGCAATTCACACAGCCATGTATACAATTGTGTATATAAGTATAAACTAGTTATCCACAGATTTTTCACCTGAGGTTTTATCTCAACTCGATGAGAAGGGCCCTTTAAATCAAAGGGGAAAAAAGTTTAACAATAGCCTTGTTAATGGGGGAGAGGGCAGCCAGTAGACAATCCATCAATCATTCTGTCTCCAGGTACTTAGAAAAGCTTCACTCCCAGGCAAGTGACCCCTCCCTTCCCCCTGAGCACATGAAAGAATGCAAGTCATTATAACCTCTCCATTCTTTCCCTGAGCTGGGCTCCCAGGAAGGGAGGGGTCACTGCCACGGAGACTGATTTATGAGACTGATTTATGGATTGTCTGCTTAATGACTCTGTTTTACATCACAAAGGTCAGTAAGTCTGTTATAAATCACTGAGCAAAAGGACATTGTTTTTTAAATGGATTTGCTTTAGTGTGGTTTTTGCCATCCACATGAGTCCTGGGAACAGAACCCTTGTGAAGACTCAACCTGTAGTATATGTTTCCACCCAGACACATGGAAGTAGTTACATCTGGTGAGTCAAATCCACAAATGCAGGTAGCAACTGAAAACAAGGCCAGGACACTCACGCTAAGCACTGTTAGAAGATCACACTTGTGGTAAAACTTCATCAGATATTGCACAAAGTAACTTGGACCAGAGGGGGTTGAAGATTGCTGAATGGAGGCAGTCCAGAGACAGGATTTTCCTATTTAAAGCAATGTGATAGTCCAGAAGGTCAGGGGTGACATGATTACATCATTATGTCACCCCTGATCTTCTGGAACACCAAGCCCCTTCAGGTAAGTGCTACACCAGGTGGCATTCACCTCAGGGATGCCTCTGATTTGATATTTCATATGTATGAAATTTCATGAGGTCAGCCCATTTGCAGCAAAGGAAAAGAGAGAGAGAGAGAGAGAGAGAGAGAAGGGTCTCCTCCATCAGCTTGGCTACCATCTCTGTTAGGGAGCTGTATCATTTGCACAAAGGAACTGGGACCCCACCATCAGCCAGCTGATACTACCTGTCATCTCCCTCCACCTTTCCTAGAGCTCTGACTGTTTGCAACCATTCCAGAGAGAGAAATCAGCCAATGATTTTACTGTCTGTGTGATTTTATTTTTGCAGGCTGGATGAACATTACTTGAAATAAATAAATACCTCCAATATCTGTCAGAAGTGAAATAGTAGGTTCTTTTTCCATTTGCATCAAAAAGTGCAGCATCAATTTTCTTGACATCTGCTGGGAAGCCCAAGCTGTGGATATACTTGGGATATCCAGGAAGCTTGGAATCACCTTTCACTGCCCAGTACTGGTTGCCTGGAATCAAACAGATAATGAAACATGTTTTAGCTGCCACTGATTCACATGCGAGATAAAACATATGACACAAGATGCCTCAGGGCTCAATCCTATCCAACTTTCCAGCACCGGTGTAACCACAGTGCAGCCCCAAGTTAAGGGAACAAGTATTCCCATTTCTTGAGGGGCCTCTGTGACTTCTTCTCAACAGGATGCAGTGTGTGCCCCATTGGCATGGCTGCACCAGCACTGGAAAATTGGATAGGATTGGGCCCTCAGTCTACTACATATTGACTGACTGATATTACAGTCTGTATACTGTCAGATACAGTCAGTATCAATGCAATGGTAATCAATCAATCAATCAATCAATCAAAAAACCATTTCTATGGCACTTTTCATATTGATTTCAAAAGGGTAGTTCACAATCTAAAAAAAAATCCAATAAAACATTCATAAGATGATGCAGTTCATATAAATATAAGATGAAAACAACTTCGAAGAGCACAATAATGAAATCCATATAAGGGTAAGAAAGAAAAAAGCAATTAATTTTCAAATTTTCTGAACTATGTTTCTAGGTGTAAAATCTCAGAGTGGGTCATAAAATAAACAAATGCATGAAAATATTGGAATTTTACCCACTCACCTTTGAAAACAAATATTTCATCTTTATCATTATTTTCTGAAACAGCGTCAACACCAGAAGGTAAAAATGACCAGAATGATGAAATTAAATTCAGTTCGATCTCGGTGTATTGCAGGTGCTTTCGCCAGAAATGCCTGTGACCAAAACAGTGTAGCATGTTGCTTATTAAAATGTCATTTTTGCACTCATTGCACATGAGATTAGAAGGCATCAGGTACAAATACGCACATTCTACATCATCTTCAAGGTGTATACCTCTGCCTTCCATATCCCAGGTCAGTTCCCTGCCCACAAATCACACCAGCAATCAGTGGCTAATGAACCGTTCTCCACTTCCTCCATCTCAGTGTTCCTCAAACTGTGGGTCAGGGCAGGGTGGGTCACGAGCCAATTTCAGGTGGGTCCCTATTCATTTCAATATTTTATTTTTAATATGTTAGACTTGTTGCTACCATGGTATGTGACTGCATTTGGGGAAATGTTACAGACCTGTACTTTTAACAAGCTACTATGTAAATTCTTTTAAAAATGATAGTCAATGGGACTCCTGGATAAGTGTCGGTAGGATTGTAACCTAGGATAGTTAAAAATTTTCCTGTTTGATGATGTCACTTCCAGTCATGACATCACTTCCGGTGGATCCTGACATATTCTCATTCTAAAAAGTGGGTCTTGGTGTTAATTGTGTGAGAACCACTGCTCTATCTGGATGGGGGTGGATCCACTATCATGGATAGGATAGTACTTGAAGGTTTGTAGTATTCCTATGAATATCAGTTGCTAGAATGTCACACAGGAAGGGGGCTATTTGCCTACATGCACTGCTTATGGACTTCCCAGAGGCATTTCATTGATACTGGTGGGAAACATAAGGCTATACTTAATGAGCCATTTATGATCTCTTCCAACAAGGCCCTTCTTATGGTCTTGAGACAGCAAACTTACTTGTCTTTAAAGAACATGATTTCTCCCCGGAAAGTAGTGACAGCATCAAATGTCAGATGAGGTTCACAAGCTGATGACAAGACAGGTGAGGTTGGCCTGATGGGTTCTTTTGACTCATCACGTTCCTCTGGGTCTTGAGGTGGGTTAGATGGTGCTCCTAAAGGAAAAGGAGATGAATGGAATTAGTAGAGAATAGCCTCCTATACCCAAATGGCTATGTAGATACATTCAAACATCTGCATAAACGAGCATTTGGAAAGACACGAATCACTGATTATACACTGACATGAAGCAACCGAGAGGACGCACAGTAAGAACAGAAGAAGAGCCCTGCACTGGATCAGGCCAAAAGCCCATCTAGTCCAGCTTCCTGTATCTCACAGGAGGCCCACCAGATGGCTCAGGAGCACACAAGACAACAAGAGACCTGCATCCTGGTGTCCTCCCCTGCATCTGGCGTTCTGCAGCAGTCTACTTCTAAAGTCAGGAGGTTGCATATACCCATCACCGTTTGTAACCTGTGATGAACTTTTCCTCCAGAAATCTGTCTAATTCCTTCTTAAAGGGATTCAGGCCATATGCCATCACCACATCCTGTAGCAAGGAGTTCCACAGACAAATCACATGCTAGGTAAATAAATATTTTTTTGTCCTGTCACTCCCAACACTAAATTTTAGTGGATGTCCCCTGGTTCTGGTGCTGTGTGAGTGGAAAAAGAACATCCCCCTATCCACTTTATCCATCCCCTGCATAATTTTGTATGTCTCAATCATGTCCCCTCTCAGGCGTCTTTTTCTTTTTTCAGTGAAATTTGATAAGTAGGAGATTTTGCTAACTGAAAGTAAGAGAAATGTATTCTTTGATAATTCAGTGTTATTTTTATAAAGACCAATAGCCAGCCTCATTGATGGATTTAATAATTAGTAAGGATGAAGTCAGAACCCCATAATGCCACTTCAGGTTCAAGTTTCAGAAAGAATGTGAGGTGAAGTTCAGTTGCTCTAAGAAACTTGCCTTTCCCGTTTCCTTTATAGCCATCCTGTTTTAATTTGTATTGGGTGCTAGGAGACTGGAAGGGGTGCCATCTTCTATTTAAAAAAGGTTCTATGCCTTTACCACCTGCCTTACAGGCAGAAAATCAATAAGCAAAACTTTCTGCTATCACATAGCCCAGGGGTGCCCAAACCCCGGCCCTGGGGCCACATGCGGCCCTTGAGGCCTCTCAATGTGGTCCTCAGGGAGCCCCCAATCTCCAAAGAGCCTCTGGCCCTCTGGAGATTTGTTGGAGCCCACACTGGCCCAACGCAACTGCTCTCAGCATGAGGGCGACTGTTTGACCTCTCGTGTGAGCTTTGGGATGAGGGCTTCCTCCACTGCTTGCTGTTTCATGTCTGTGATGCAGTAGCAGCAGCAAAAGAGAGAACAGCCTTGCTTTGTGCAAGGCCTTTTATAGGCCTTGAGCTATTGCAAGACCTTCATTCATTCATATAAGTTCATCTTTAATATATTCATTTATATATACGTATGTAAATTAATTCTTTTTTCCCCCCGGCCCCTGACACAGAGTCAGAGAGATGATGTGGCCCTCCTGCCAAAAACTTTGGACACCCCTGACATAGCCCATCCCAGAAAAATCTTCACTTGTAAACTGTCACTTGAACACTTGCACATAGGGTGATCGCTACACTCTAAAAAGGCAGCTGTGCCAGGAACCAAGGTCAGTATCATTCTAAGAGCCTTATTGATTCCAGCAGTGCCTCATTCCAGATAAGCAGGGCACAGATGAAATAGATTTCTGACACAGATCCAGTCAGAAGAAAGGGCAGAGCCTTCAACAAAAAAATACTAGACCCTGAGACAGACACTCATGCAGAGGTGTTTGAAAATGGTGTTATTTATTTTACTCAGCTCAGTTCAGTAAGCCTGGGGCTGGAAACCTATGTTACTCACCAGAAAGAAACACCTCTACTCATGAGTGCCTCACCTGCCGAGCCAGGAGAAACAACCTGGCTAGCTCAGATGCATGACTCTTCCCGGAGGGGAAAACAACAGCACACACCTTGCCTCTGTTTATGAAGAATACACCATAGTGCTGCTTGAGCCCTGTCTATTCTGGCTTGTTGCTCCAAAGGGTGAGGATAGGATGAGTGTATGCAGTCACCTCAGGCAACAACTTGGCAGGTGTGCCCACTGCCTACCTCCATTCACCCACTTTCATCATTCTTCCTCCTCCCACGGCCTGGATTTAAAGAGGAAGAGGGGAATGGAGCTGAAAAAGAAGCATCTCTGACACTCTAGCCTAGGGGTATCAAACCCGTTTCATACAGAGGGCCGAATAGCATTCATGATGCCTTCTGAGGGCCAGAAGTGATGTCATTAGGCAAGACGTGATCGCATTAAATTTGTCATAACCAAAAATATGCACCACTTTTTCTCACTTAGGAACTCATTAGTTGCAAATGACAGAAGAGAAAATACACAAATCTTGATAATCTTTCAAGATATGGGAGAGCCCAATTTTCATGTAAGCTGCCCTTTCAGCAGTAACACCTCAGCACTGTTCAGCAGCTGAGAGCCTGAGGACAGATAAAAAGCTTCCGCGGGCTGCATCTGGCCCCCGGGCCTTATGTTTGACACTCCTGCTCTAGTCCATCACTCTCTTTTCTTCCACACTTCCTTTCCCACTCCATTCCCCTTTTCCTTTCTGAATCTCCCTCACTGGAGATCTTCAAGCAGAGGTTTGACAAAGCACCTGCTGGAGATGCTCTAGGACAGTGACGTTCAACCTTTTTCATCTCATGGCACATTGACAAGGCACTAAAATTGTTAAGGTGCACCATCAGTCTTTTGACAGTTGACAAGGCACGCCATGCTGCTGGTGGATGGTTCACATCCCTCAATGAACCTATTAATAAATGATATTTATTATTATTAACAGTATTTAACTGGCCCACCTCACCCCAGCAGTGTCTGTTCTAGTGGCTGCCTGCTGGTATTCTTTTGCATCTTTTTAGATTGTGAGCCCTTTTGGGACAGGAAATAACTAAAATCCATTTAGTTATTTGATTTTTCTCTGTAAACCGCGTTGTGAACTTTTAGTTGAAAAGCGGTATATAAATACTGTTAATAATAATAATAAATTTAATAAATAAATAAATTTACCAAACTCCCATGGCACACCTGTGGACCACTTGCGGCACACTAGTTTGCCACAGCACACGACTCTAGGAAGATTTCCTGCTATAGGCAGTGGGTTAGACTAGATGACCTTTTAGGTACCTATACTATGTTATGTTATATTATATTATAAACAGAAAAGGAATAGCATGAGGGTAGTTCCTAGTCACACAGATGCAACAAAGGCCAGCAAACACTGAGAGAAAAGAAGGTTCTTCAATGAGCAAGGCAATTTGTACCAGAATCTCAGGAGAGCCAAATAGGGGCAGTTGGCCATGAAATCACATCAGATAATTTCTATTATTGTGAAGGCCTGCAAGGGATGCCAGGTTTGAAAAAATTACCATAGAGCTGTTGAATGCCTTCAATATCGTCACCAGAGAGGATATTTTTACTGTGCTGGGTATACTGGTACACTGGGAACATCAAAGCATTGGGATCATCGGAATGGAAGAGTCCGAGCGAGTGGCCAAATTCATGAGCAGCGACGAAAAACAGGTTGGAGCCTGGAAGGAAAGAAGGAAATGCATCAATTCCCAATTGGTACCTCTCAGATTCCATAGCGGAGAGGTACACAGTCTGCATTGCGGACAGCAGTTTAAGGTATTCCTAGAACATCAGAAATGTGGGCTACCTAGAGATGAGGTCTTTTTTTTTTTTTTTAATAGTGATAGGTTTAGTCCATATACCTCTGCTTAAGTGTGCTGATCTGGAAATTCTACAAACCTCAGAGATAATTTAGAGAATTGTATGCTATGGGGATTTTACTTTTCTGGAAGCAGATGGTAAAAGCAGGCTAAGGTAAAATTACGATAGGAGGTAAATTATGATAAGAGCTACCAACATACAATAGAAGCTGCTGGCCTGACTTTGCTACAGATTTGAGAATTTGGGGTGAGGGGAGAAAAACAAGTAAGCAAAAACCAGTCTTCAGCTATAATATGATTCTTCAATGGCTGTTTCTGAAGGCAGAAATACCAACAGAAGCTGCCTCTTGGTCCATCTAGCTCAGCATTGTCTACAGACTCTACACTGACTGGCTGTGGTTCTCCAAGTATTCAGGCACATGTCTTTCTTGGCCCTATTCCGAAATGCCAGGGACTAACAGCCCAATCCTATGCATGTCTACTCAGAAGTAAGCCCCACTGTGTTCAACGAGACTTACTCACAGGAAAGCATGGCTAGGATTGCAGCCCAAATCTGAGACACTTGGCATGCAAAATTTGTGCTCTGCCACTGAGTATCAACCTTTTTCAGGTAGATACTTAGGACTTCATAGTAGATCTTTGGAATGACAGGCTACAGTGTTATACAGGTATGCACTGCAGAGTGATGTTCCAGTGAACCACTGACTACATATGTGACTGTGGTCCTGCAGAACTCACCAGGCTAGTTTCCTTCATTCCTTGAGCCAGTTATCTGGCACTTTGCTCGTTATCTGCACTTTCCTTATTCCTGCTTTCTCCAGTCCTGCAAGACATTCTGAGGTGTTAAAGGACTGCCTCAAGGCATTGTAGGTTGCTACCCAGTAGTCATTAGCAGTTGTCTGTGCAATGACTGACATGCCTAATGATGGGGTTTGCAGAACAGACCCCTGTTGGTAAGTGGTACATACCTGTACATGCTGACCTTATCATTAAATAAGTAAGTTATCCAGGATTAAGAGAATTCAGTGGGGCTCACTTCTGAGAAGATCTGCAAAGGCTTGCACTTGAGAAAAGCTGCTCCTATGCTTTCCCGTTCTTTAAAATTACCTTGTAAGCCAGTGGTCCAGTCTTCATCTTCATCAAAATGAGCATCTCCCCCAATGCCGGTGTTAGGAGCATACGCATGGGCAACAGTGCCACCAGGCCCATCAAAGGAATTGAAATCTCCATGTTCTGAGCGTGTAAGAAGGGACAAGAAATAGTTTTGCTGCTTGATCCCAAACATCTACTATAGTAGATAGAATTTACAATTATGGCTCAATAATTGTCCAGCATTTCCTTGTGCTAAGCTAAGCCGGTAAGGCTCAGTGGTTGAGAGCCAATACCCTACTCAGGGCATCTGCTCCTCTTCCCCCCTGACCTGCTGCAGGAATTAAGGCTGCTGACTGCTCATAGCATGGGCTGCATTGTGAATTGTGTTGCTTTCCCTTTTCACAATTAAATTCTCACTCCTAAGTGTGAAACCCACCTCTCCCTGGTATAGCGGTGACAGAAGTGGGGAATGGGCAGATTGGACCCGGTAGAGGACAGGGACAGTGGCAGAGGCTCCTCTAGGACCCTCTCCCCCCTCCCAGCCCCAACCTACCAACATGAGGCCACTCTGATTTGTGCCAGTGATTTTGTAGGTACAGATATGAGTAACCCCATAGCCACTGCTGGGGCTTTTCCCAGACAAGGTAATGACTTACCCCAGGAGCCTTGCCTCCCACTTGGGATGCAGTGGAGGCTGCATTAGCCCTGCTGCATCACAGTGTGAGATTTTCAGCAACTGTTACCCTGCACATGCCTGATCTTGTCTGATGTTGGAAGCTAAGCAGGGTCAGGCCTGGTTAGTACTTGGATGGGGACCACCTGGGAATACCTGGTTCTGTAGGCTTATACCATAGTCTTTCGAGACTGAAGGTTGCCAACCAGCCAATAGGGCTGGGCTGTAAATCATCCTTTGAAAACATCAAATTCCTTTTTACCTCTAGCAGCAAACGAGATCATGATGTCTGCATCGCCTTCAGGAACCTTTTCGAATGTCAGTGGCGTAACTTGGCTCCACACTTTAAAAGCTTTCTCAATTTCTCGGTCCACATCAGCTCGGTTCATGTCTGGTGTATAGTTCAAGATCCTTAAAAAAAAAAAAATTACAGCGTACATTTATGCAGGGGTAAAGTATTTCAGGTTGTTGTCATCTCTATGAATTGCATAGAGCTTTCCCTCCCAAGGCCCTGTGCCAAAAATTACCTGTAGGTCAGATCTTTCTTTCCCCATTTGGGTTTTCTTGCGAAAAAGGCAAACTGTCCAACGTCAGGGTTTCCACACCTTGGTTTCTGAATTGTCTCCAGAGTGTTAGAATCCAAATTTCCTGTCACCTGCAGTCCCATGAATTTCTGCATTTCTTTGATTTTCTTTGCTATGGGGCTGTTGCCTTTCCATCTTAAAACTGGTTTCCCATCTGATGTGAAGTGATAATATTTTTCCAAGTATTTCTGATGAAGGGAGAAATATAGGTATACATGCATTACTTCGCTTACTTTTTGACATTCTAGAATACTTTGCTGCAACCATGTTTGATGGCACAGGCCTTCAATAGATTAAGTTGCAAAGCACATTTAAATTCCACCAAAATCAGTGGACCAATTTAATACTTAAAGTCCAGTTTAATGCTTTCCCCTCAGTAATTTTAATTGGGTTTAGTAATGTTTTGGTTTAGTTTAGGTTAAACTTAAAAAAAAATTTTAGTTTTAGCATAGAACACTTTTTCTCCAAGACTGTGCTTTTTATTCAGTTTTTCTCATGGCACAACCAAAGTTAAGAACTTGTGGTTCCTGATGGATTTACTAAGCAAGTAAGAGACCAATCCTGTCCAACTTTCCAGGGCTGATGCAGCCACAATGCAGTCCCAAGGTAAGGGAACAAATCTTCCCTTACCTTGAGGAAGCCTCTGGAACTGTTCCCATGCTGCAAGATGCAGCACACACCATGTTGACGTGGCTGCATCAGTGTTGGAAAGTAGGATAGGATTGGGCCCTAAAGCATTTGCCTAAATCTTTCCCATTGAATTAAAAAAAGGTCTTTAAAGCACTTAGATTTGGCAATATTTGTGCTCAGTATTTGAAATGTAGACAAATACAGCAAATATATTTCTATACAGTAAACCACATTTTTCTACACTGAACATTTAAACCATAGAACCACTGATTAGTCTTAATTAAAGTCTTATTGTGGCTGATGTATACATTTTTGACATATAAACACCAGCCATCATTACCTGAATAAGATTCAACTTTTCTTCCTCTCCTTTTTCTGAACCAATGGGCAAGGCACAGGCTATTGCAGCACACAACAGCAAAACAAAGAGGTCCTTCATTGTGAATCTGATTCCTGTCACTCTGTTTCAGTTGTCAGATCCAAGTTCTAGCTTCTGCTAACTATGTGCCTCTGCTTATAAAGGATTTTGGGTCTTAAAAAAACCATGTTGACTCAATTCAGAATATTACTCAATCAGCAAAGGAGGCTATGGAAACAAAAATAATTTATTCATTCCCCACCTTGCCAACTTTTGCAATCTCATGTTTTAAGTTACCAACTACGTTCTCCACTAATTAGCTGCGATGACGATGCTGATATAATTCCACATGACGCATATGTCTTTTACCTTTTTTGTGTTTTAGCCTCTGGACTCAATTTTTTTTACAACTCATACGGCTCATGTCCACAGCAAACTATAGCCCCAGGCCCTGGACTCCTGAATGCCTGTAATTTAGAGGCCAAAGACACGTCTGTAAAACTCATTCCTCATTCATCATAATGGAACATTTTAAAAATGACACAGAACATATAATCATGTGAAAGCACTCTGAAAGATAAAAATCCCTCGCTCAAAACGTCTAGACCTTTTTAAATGACAGATGGACAAAAATACTATGACTTTGCTGCCTGATTACCCAGAATAGATCTGTTCAGTATGTTTTTGCTTGATTTGGTGTCACAGAAGTGGGCCCCCCCTCATTCTGTTACATTGTTTTAGGGGAGTGGGGAATGTGAGAAGAATGCTGGGGATGTTGTGCTTTGAAGAGAGGTGTCCTTTCTGTAAGATCTGGGTTGTACTGAAGCGAAAATGTCCTTCCTATAAGATCCAGATTAGAGGGAAGAATGACATAGTTTGAACTAGATGGAGAAGTCAGAGGACTGTCCAACCAGAGCAATAGAACTCATAATTTAAATGCCAGTGCTGCTCTGGGAAGCAAAATGGAGTACCCTGCCAGGTGGCCCATTATTTGATGAGTGGGGTGGCAGCAAGGACAGAGACCTTTCTTTCTGAGAGACCAGGTGCTCTCAGTTTGCAGTTATGCCAGATACCTGAGAATTAGAAGCTACAGAAGAGTAGCAATGGAGGGGTAGATCATGACTTAACAAACTTAAGGCTATTTGATTGGACAGATCAAAAAGAGCTATATAAGTGGGGGAATGAACCCTAATTAAACCCTTAAATATTGAGCTGCACCTGCCAAAATTCTCCTCTTCTCTTCCATGGTTAAAGGTATAGGCACTCTGTCCTCTATAGTATCTGGTCACCCTGAACCTAGAGTGGGTGGTTTGTGACTGAAGTGCAGCAAGATGCTGTGTTCATTTGAACAGTGACCCTGCCCAGCAGGAGAATTTAGTCATGTAGTAAGTAGTTTGTTTTTTTGCTACCTTTAAAATGTATCCCATTCATTGTTTAGAACTCTCTCTTCAGAGCCCCAGCATGTGGGGTTTAGGGATTTCCTCTTACTAACATGGAAATGCTTTAATAAACTTTTCAGGCAATGTGCTGGAGTGTGTGCTTATTGTTTGACCAGAGGGAACTGAGCTACCCCAAGGAACAGTTGGAAGGTTTGAGTAAATTACCTGATAAGTGGTGATTCCCCTTCTGTTGGGGGGGAGGGGTGCAGACAGGCAGGGGAAGGTGGGTATGCTTGGTGGCTTGCTGGCAGACAACTTTGTAAGGAAGTGAAGTTAGGATATATAAGTTCAAGGCCTGTATAAACTGCAGTCCCCATTGCCTGGGAGACCCTGGATGCCCTTGGCCACTTGGGGCAACAATGGTGCTGTTGGAATCTAGGCTTTGACAAAAGAATGCTTTTGTTCCTCAGTGGCTGAAGATGGTCTCCTGAAAAGGCAGTGGACCTAGAGGTCTGGGACAAGGGCCTTGCAGATGTGTGTATATAAAAACAGCAACCTTTAATGGACAGAGGGCAAGTGAGTTGAGAGTATCTTGCTGAAGTTAGCTGAAAATGGAGATGCAGATTGGCAGGTGACTGCACAGTTAGCGCTCTGGGAATCTGAGCCAAGCTAGAATATTTGCCTTCCTCTTACTCCACTTTTATGTCTATATACAGCAAATATTAGAAAGACACAGTGAGTCCCTAGGTGCTGACCCCCAAAGGACCCTCAATTCTGTTCTATTATCTCTGGAATGCTCACCTTTTGGGGAAGTAAGGAGCACAGAAAAATATGCTAAGTTCTCAGATCCTTCAAGACTTCATTTCCATCTTCAGTGATGATAAGGGAAGAGCACACCTGCTTTGCATGGAGAAGGTCCCAGGTTCAATCTCTGGCATCTCTTGGTAGGATAGAGAAATATGCCTTGAATCCTGGATTCCTTGGCAGTTAGTGATGATGGTACTGAACTAGATGGCTGAATAGTCTGATTCAGTATGATGTCGTTTTTCTATGTTTCTAAGATGAGCAGATAAGGAGAGGAAACTGCCCCAACTCTTTTGCTCCTGGACTTTGAATAATAGGTAGTATGTGTCCTCTGTTCACCTTGTATGTTTCTGCCCTACCCATTTTCAAGGAATTCAGGATGGCTGTGAGATCTCAGCCACCTCAGTGTCCTACTGCTGAGAAACAGTGTCTCCCTGATACAATCACTTGGTGGTAGCGACATCACTGCTAAGCACCAACAGGCAGCCACTGCGATAGGGAAGTCCAGTGGGCCTCCAGCGCAGGCAGAATCAGGGCTGGGACTGGTGTGTAGATTTAAAGACAGTGAGTGTCTTTAATGGGAGGCTAGCAACAAGGATCAAGATGGGGACAGCAAGGAGGATGGTGTCAGGGAGATTGGAAATGAGCAGAAGTAAAGGAGACTCAGAGCAGAGTGAGGAGACTGGGGGAGGCAATAAGTGAAGGGGCAACTGAACCAGCAGGCATTGAAAGGAAGAGTCGAGGGAGAGATGAAAGAGAGGGTTGAAAGAACTAAAAAGGAGAGAAGCAACTAGGGAAGACATGATAGGGAGTGTAAAGAAGTTGGAGTCTCTACTTTGTGGTGCCATGAAATCCAATTGCTAAGAAATATGTCTTGTTTCATCCCTGATGAACCACACTGGGGATAATGTTAAAATAAAGCTGCTGGCATGGGGCATTTGTTGCACTTTCTGGACTTTGGGGTGAGCTGTGTGGGGTGAGCTGGCCTACCCCAGAAGGCACCTTGTCAAAAGAATTCAGAAGCTGCAAACAATTCTAATGTCATAAAACATGCTGAATGTGAAGGCTTAGTCACCTAATTTGCCTAAAACACTCCTCGAGTTGTGGAAAATTCCAAGTGGATCTATTACTCATTTCCATGGCTCTTGTGTTCCTAGAAAGGGTCAACTTTCAAAGATTGCAACACAGGCAAGAACATGAGCAGTACATGCTAACGTATTACTAACAAATGAGAGTCCACTGAACAGTTTGCAGACGTAGCACCTATATTTTTTGTGTGTGGGAGGGATACTCCCGTGCTCTTAAAAATATAAATTAAGGAGAATATTTTTAGAACCACCCATTGATTAGGCTCGCACAAACTGTTCTTCAGAATATATAGTTGATATATAATTATACACAGATCTTTGTATTCAAAACCAATATACTCCTTGTCTGGATGGATTTTTCAAACTGACTCCTAAAGAAACAATGAAAAGTGCATGTTCACACACTAGTGAATTCTCTCCAAGTAACACTGTAAAAGGCAGTGGTCACCAATGTTAGGAGATTTTGCAAGTTACTTATTTAGATAGTAAGTTAACTATTCTCTGTTAAAGGAATAGTTAATGAACCTTTTCATTGTGGCTGCACATTCTACAATGATCAGTACAGAACTTTTCTTGTGCCTGAATTTCTCCATTTGATAGCATCCTTCTGATATATCTTATATATGATAGAAATATTCATGAGTTCTTTTACATTTTTCTCCAGTTACATTTTGGTCAGTTCTTATCATACTTTTACTAGCATCAAGAAATGAAAATTAAATTGAACGCCTTTTCTTCTTCTTCACTGTTGCTTTATATCTTGCTTCTTTTGGGAAACATGTGCGTGGGTGCGTGCTCCTTTATGCCTTTTCATACAAATGTTTTGTCTTTTCACTAACCTCAGTTGTATGACTTTTCTAAACAGCTGGCTATTTTTTCTTTAGTGTAAAACACCACTTTTTCCCATCACAGAATTTCAGTTGTGGCACTCACATTTCTAGCTTTCATTTCCTCTTGCTTAAGTTCATAAAATTTCTTTTCTAACTTCAACAGCCCCTGCTGACCAAGGAATTAAGTCAGATAGAGGTTGAAAGAGAAGATGTTTCAGACCTCATTGATAAATTAAAGATCAATAAGTCACCGGGCCCTGATGGTATCCACCCAAGAGTTATTAAGGAATTGAAGAATGAAGTTGCTGATCTCTTGACTAAAATATGCAACTTGTCCCTCAAAATGGCCACTATGCCAGAAGTTTGGAGGATAGCAAATGTCACACCGATCTTTAAAAAGGGAAAGAGGGGGGATCCGGGAAACTATAGGCCGGTCAGCCTAACATCTATACCGGGTAAGATGGTGGAATGCCTCATCAAAGATAGAATCTCAAAACACATAGACGAACAGGCCTTGCTGAGGGAGAATCAGCATGGCTTCTGTAAGGGTAAGACTTGCCTCATGAACCTTATAGAATTCTTTGAAAAGGTCAACAGGCATGTGGATGCGGGAGAACCCGTGGACATTATATATCTGGACTTTCAGAAGGCGTTTGACACGGTCCCTCACCAAAGGCTACTGAAAAAACTCCACAGTCAGGGAATTAGAGGGCAGGTCCTCTCCTGGATTGAGAACTGGTTGAAGACCAGGAAACAGAGAGTGGGTGTCAATGGGCAATTTTCACAATGGAGAGAGGTGAAAAGCGATGTGCCCCAAGGATCTGTCCTGGGACTGGTGCTTTTCAACCTCTTCATAAATGACCTGGAGACAGGGGTGAGCAGTAAAATATTTCTTTACTTAGCGTGTGGTCAGTCTGTGAAATTCCTTGCCACAAGGTGTGGTGACGGCATCTGACCTGGATGCCTTTAAAAGGGGATTGGACAAGTTTCTGGAGGAAAAATCCATTACGGGTTACAAGCCATGATGTGTATGTGCAACCTCCTGATTTTAGAAATGGGCTGTGTCAGAATGCCAGATGCAAGAGAGGGCACCAGGATGCAGGTCTCTTATTATCTGGTGTGCTCCCTGGGGCATTTGGTGGGCCGCTGAGAGATACAGGAAGCTGGACTAGATGGGCCTATGGCCTGATCCAGTGGGGCTGTTCTTATGTTATGTTCTTATGCAAACAAACTGCCTCTCTGTGAAACTGGAAGCTTTATATATGGCTTTCTAACTACAAGTACCTTATTTTTCCATTTTCTTCTTTGGTTAAATTTACTATGTTTTTATACTTTTTCCCCGTTAGCATTTTGCCCTGTCTTTTTTCCTCTCTTTATTTGTTTACTTATGTATTTGAAAGTTTGATCCTGCTTTTCGACACCTCAGAATGGCATGCCACATTATAAATTGATTTAAAACAGCAAAACGACCTATATAAAATACAATACAATAACAGGTGTTTTAAAACCAAGTAAGAGAAGTACCACAGAAGTGAATTTATAATAAGATTAAAACCATAAAAACAGCATTAAATATTATTAACATTATTATTAACAGTATTTATATACCGCTTTTCAACTGTATATATATATATATATATTGTATATTGGCAACCTTCAGTCTCGAAAGACTATGGTATCGCGCTCTGAAAGGTGGTTCTGGCACAGCGTCTAGTGTGGCTGAAAAGGCCAATTCAACTTTTTGAAGACCGCTTTTCAACTTCAAGACCGCTTTTCAACTAAAATTTCACAAAGCGGTTTACAGAGAAAAAACAAATAACTAAATGGCTCCCTGTCCCAAAAGGGCTCACAATCTAAAAAGATGCCAAGGAATACCAGCAGACAGCCACCAGAACAGACACTGCTGGGGTGAAGTGGGCCAGTTACTCTCCTCCTGCTAAAAAAAGGAGCACCCACTTGAAAAAGTGCCTCTTACCCAATTAGCAGGGGTTAAATAAAACCCATAAACAATTACTAAAAAGGGCCAGTCAAGGAATCAAAGGTTAAGCAAACTGGATGTGTTTTTAAAATGCTGCTGGAAACCACAGAGGAGCCTGTCTTGAAACCTTCTAGGAGCTCATTCCATTGACATGGTGCCACAACACAGAAGGCCCTGCATCTTGTTACCATCCAGTTAGGGGTGGTAGCCTAAGCAGGATGCTACCTGACAGCCTGAAGGACAGGTTTATGAGGAGAAGGATTATGAGGATTATGGCAGGATTATGAGAAGGTGGTCTTTTAGATATCCTGGTACCATGCTGTATAGCAGCGATTTTCAACCAGTGTGATGTGAATGATCCACAGGAGTGCCACAGGAGTTTGGGTGAGGGTCACTTATTAGTAGGGTCATTGGGGGATATGAGCCTTTGACAGCAGTGCGGTGTGCTTTGTCAATTGTCAAAAAACGGATGGTGTGTCTTGACAATTTTAGTGCCTTCTCAGTGTGCCGTGAGATGAAAAAGGTTGAAAATCTCTGCTGTATAGTTTTGAAGATGATTTGGTTTGTATGCTTTAAAGATAATATTCATCAAGCTGGGCAAATGTCCCCTGGATGCAGCTGCTACCTGCTGATCCAAGACTGTGCACCTGCTCTTTCAGAGGGAGTACTACCCATCCAGAGCAAGTTGTGAGGAGGGAAAAAGGTAGAGGGGGGCGGTTCCTAGCCATCCTGGAGAAATTCATGGCATGGCTCCAGCAAGTTCATTGCACGATCAGCTGCAGTGGTACTACACTGCAATGTAGAGTGGCACTACTCTACATTGCAGAGGTGCAATGATAGCCCTCCTGGAGCAGAAGTCTGCCCATGGGTGTGTTCTAGATGCCAGCCTAACACTGTGTCAATGTAGCAACTCCACCAGTGGAGAGGCAAAAACAGGGATGAGATTGGGACTGGGACAGGACTGGGACTGCCACATGGTTGGAATGTGAAGGTATATGGGTGCGATGAGGGCGAGTCAGCTCACACCAGATCCTAACCCGCTTCAGACATGTTCCCAATGGCAGAAAAACGTTACATGAACCACAGAGTTGGTGTAGAAGAGAGTAAACCCACAGGGAATGATGGGAAAGGGAAAAACACCAAGAAAAGTCACTTTAAGCAGTCAGAGCTTCTGGTGTTGGCTCAGCTTAGTATGTTTCATTTTCTTTGAAAACCAGGGTGAGGAGGGTGGAGTGAGAAAATGAGAGGAAGAGGAAATGGAAATGAATATTAGATAAGGTTTCCTGGCACGTAGTCAAGGGTTTTTGTGTGTTTCATTTGGGTCCAAATATGAGCATAAGTTCTTTATAACTATATAATGCATGTGACTCAGTTTTCAATTGTCCTTTGACATCATTCCAATTCTTTGGTTGCTTACACATGCATGAAATAAGGACTCAAGATAATGGAGCTCAGAACCCCTTTCTGGTATAATCCAGCTACCCGGGTTCATTCGGACTTGAACCAACAAAATTCCTAGTGCAGGTCTGAGTAGACCCATCAGGGCAGTGGAGGATTACCCCACGGCAAGGGAAAAAAATGTTCTCTTACCTGAAGGAGACTTCCATGTCTCCCCCCCCCCCCAAGGATGCAGCATGCTCTTCGGTGGCACAGCTGCATCAATGAGGGGAGGGGGAGAATTTTGAAAAGATTAAGCTGTTACAAGCTCAGACCCAATTCTATCCAACCTTCCAAAGCTGATGCAGCCTTGTCAACAGGGCATGAACCTGCAGCGGGGTTGGGGGACAGTCATGGAGGTCTCCTCAAGGTAAGGGAACATTTCTTTCCTTACTTTGGGGCTAAATTGGTGATGAAAATATGAATAGGGTTGTGTGTGTCTTTTAGGGCACTGTGTGTGTCTTTTAGAGCGTGCCCTAGACCAAACCAAGTCCCTTGCACCAGCCCATGATGGTTGTGAATGTGCCGTAAAGCACTTTCGTACCATCTCTGGAGAAGGGAGGCCGGCGTGAGCCCTGCTTGGCTGGCCTAAAAGGTAAGCCCATGCAGGCCAAGCTCAGTTAACTTGGGGGGGGGGGCAGGGCAAGGACCTGGCACAAATGCCGGATCCTAGCCCCTTTCCCGGACAGCCCTGCTCTTTAGGTGGTGCAGATCCAAGTTGCCCCATTGGGGCTGCTGCCACTTTACCCGGAGTAAGGGAAAGCGATTTCCCTTGCCCTGGGCTTAGCCGCAACTGGCTGCAACCCTGCTGACCTGCCTGCTCTAGGGCAGGTTAGGATTGGACTGTCCGAAAGACCTTATTGCACATGGGGGGGGGGAAGGGAAGGAATTATTCCCACAAAGGAAGATAATGGAAGTATTCTTGGAGAGGCTCTAGACAGGTATATAGTTTACTGGGTCCAAGTTGGCAACCTTTCCATTGGCACTTAGCTTTCCAATTCTCACATTTAGAGACTTCAGCTTCAAAATCTATCATCTCTCTCAATAAGTGTTTTCGTAACATTCTCTTAATAGTCTATTCTTTCAGCAACATCACAGATTTTCTTCACTGTGTCTCATCCCTTTATCCATATTGTGATATGTGAGGCAGGACAAATGGAAAATCTGCAACTATCAAATTTAGCTTAAGGCCAAAAAAAAATTCCCAAAATAAAGACATCCCCCATCAAATATTTCATGCTTGCCTGGATAAATTTTGTGAAAAACTGAGAATTCTGTTAATACTGGTAATAACAGATCATTCAGGAATATGTAAAAAAGGTATGTTAATGGCCCAATCCCATCCACATGGTACACTGGTGGATTTCAACTTTAAGCAGCAAGTATACACCCCTTCCCCCACAGATAGCCCGGGAAACACCCGGAGCACCACGGGGGGGAGGGCATTGTAGCTACTGCTCACTGCCACTGTAGGTCTGTGCACCCCCCCCCTTCAATTGGTGCCTGGGGCAGATATCCCCACTCACCACACTCAGGATACACCACTTCCAGAGAGATACAGAGGAGGCTGTGTCAGTGGTTCTGCACCCTGTAGTCTGGCCAAGGACAGGGCTGGGCCCTATTTTGCCCACTCACAGCAACCACTATTGGGACATCTCCCCAACCACTATTGGTGAGAGCTCACATTTTCTATTAAATATGGAAATTTAAATTGAACTCAGGTCATTTATTGAAGGCACCTGGTGTTTTGTGTTAGGTAGTGGTGGACATTCCCTGTAAGATGTCATCCTGGTGCATCTGGAAATGAGAAGAAGCTGCTGCGTGGCCAGGGAAGGGGTCCATACAGTGGCACAGGCCCCTCAGCAGGAATATTGCTTGTGAACTGAGATGCTTACTCTGAAAATTATTATTATTATTATTATTAACAACAGTATTTATATACCGCTTTTCAACTAAAAGTTCACAAAGCGGTTTACAGAGAAAAATCAAATAACTAAATGGCTCCCTGTCCCAAAAGGGTTCACAATCTAAAAAGATGCAAATGAATACCAGCAGACAGCCACTAGAACAGACAGTGCTGGGGTGAGGTGGGCCAGTTACTCTCCCCCTGCTAAAAAAAAAAAGGAGCACCCACTTGAAAAAGTGCCTCTTACCCAATTAGCAGGGATAATATGGGACATGGCAAATGTCAGTCTTTACCAGCCAGTTTAACCAAGCTGCTTGGTTAGTCTGAAGATTGAAGGATAAAGATTGAAGGTTAAAGAGAATATTCTACATTTCCTCCTGTATTCCAGACAAAATTATCAGTAAATATTAATATTGATCATTCTAAAATCATATCTAAATGGACCTTAACAGAAATATTCCAGTACTTACCCTGTTCTTTACATTAATTTATCGTTATCATATAGATATTGATAGCACTATTATGCTATGTTATTTCTATCGTTCTTTTCATTTTAAAATTTCAATCCATAAATGAAAGAAAGCCAGTCAAATTTTAAAAAAGAAAAAAAATCTGAATGGCCAAATCTCTACTAAAAGCCAAAATTATGTCTGAAGGTGGCAAGGATAGGCCTATTATGTACTTCACAGTGTGGAGTGAAGGACATCAAAGCATCATCCGCAAACTTCTAGGAAGATAACAGATTTCCATTTATTTTTAAAAAAACCATTTGGTCAAGCCCAACTACGCTAACAAGGATTGCAAAATTAGGCCTAGAAACCGGTGTTGCATGTCATTCTTTGGAAGAGTGCATCTTCTGTTAGAGAAAATCACAGGAAGTTATAGCCAGCTAGAGGAAGTTATACAAGTAAGAGTCATGGCTCTGTTGCGTTCATTAAACAACCATGGACTATATATAGAGGGATGCTTGGAGGATAGAGTCAGATCGATCGAAGAGGCTGAAGAGACCGAAGCTGACGAGACCAGGAACTCGAAGCACAGACGTGAGCGCAAAAAATGAAGAGCCTGCTACTTGTGATCGCGCTCTGTGGAGCACTTGGGTATGCTCTGCCCATCGGCACAGATGGACTCATCTCAGATAAGGACATGGCATTTGCCAAGGTAATGGTCAATGGTTGAAAGGTGTAAGCTGAGAAGAAACAGAACCCAAGCAACAGATTGGCCAGGAATAGTTTATTAAATGTGTTTGTAAACTGACAATCAGTGTGAGCCTGTGCATAGATGTAACTGGAGAAACTTGGGTTCCAGCCTCTGCTGGTTTTCTTAGGGCAAGTTGCTCTCTGTAGGTTTCAGTTCCTCTATCTGTAAAATGGGTGCACTAGATGAGTGTCTTCCCTCCTGGTCTTGTACTGAGAGTAAAGGCAGAAGACATCATTCTAAAAAGATGAAAACAGGATGTAAGATTTAACTGATCAAATGTATCTGTTCCTTCCTTCCATCAGAAATACATGGAGAACTACTACCCTGATTCTGAAAACACACCTGCTCTAAGGAGCAAAATGAGTGACACTGCTATTGCTGCTGCCAAAATACGAGAAATGCAAAGATTCTTTGGGCTGCAAGTGACTGGCAAGGTGGATGCAAACACTTTGGAAGTCATGAGGAAGCCCAGGTGTGGGGTTCCTGATGTAGGGAAATTAAGCGCTTTTGAGGTTTCTCCGAAGTGGACAAAGAAAGCCCTCACATACAGGTAAGAAGATAATATACTTTCTTGAGTTGAAGATGCCACTTAGCGATTCTTGTTCCTGCAGCACTCAGATGACTGAAGCCTTGAAGATATTAACAGAAGATAGGGATAGAAATATTTGAGATAAACTAACAAAATACCACAGCATTCCCAGAAAGTCCTGTCAGATAAAATAGTAGAAAAATTACAAAAATGAATTGGGCCTCTGTCCCTTCTCTGGGAACAGTAGAATAATAGAAATGAGAGTCTAGGTCAATGTTTCTCAAACTGTGGGTCAGGACCCACTAGGTGGGTCTCAAGCCAATTTCAGGTGGGTCCCCATTCATTTCAATGTTTTATTTTTAATAGATTTGATGCAACCCTGGTATGTGACTGCATTTGGGGAAATGTTACAGATCTGTACTTTTAACAGGCTACTATGTATATTAACAATGATAGTCAATGGAACTTACTCTTGGGTAAGTGTGGATAGGATTGCAGCCTAGGATTGTTAAAAATTTTCCTGCTTGGTGATGTCACTTCTGGTCATGACATCACTTCCGGTGGGTCCTGGCAGATTCTCATTCTAAAAAGTGGGTCCTAGCAGGGCCTAGGAGAGGGGCGTAAAGGGGGTAATTTGCACCCAGGCCCAGGGTTAAAAAGGGGGCCCAGGAGCCAAAGAAGAGGGCCCAGAAATTTCCTGGGATCTTACGTTTTCCTATCAGATTTTTTGCCCTCAGGGGATGCTGGGGACACTACAATTAGTGTGTGGCTGCAGCTACTGGCAAGCTATATATGCTGGGCCAAGGAATGCATACATGACACTCCATAACACAGTGTCAAGTCTGGGAGGAAGCTATACTGCTGCAGTAGCTCTTTGGCTTGTGGATCTGCTTACCATGAAGGAGTGTATAGGAGTTCAGGGACACAGCTGCGGGGCTACAGTTGCTGCAGAAGCAAGTTTTGGTACGCACAGGACACTTTCCATTCTAGTGCAAACCTAAATATGACGATGCATATTTTCTGCATGATTTTCTGTACTTCAGAGATTTTAGAGAGAATTAGGAGTACATTTGTGTAGGGTCCCTGCCCTCGAGGGGCCTGGAGCAGGCTTGTTCCACCCCCAGGGAGGCCTCAGATAGGCTAAAGGGGGGAGGGATTCCAGCACCCTTGTCCTCCTCCCTAGCAGAGCTACCAAACCTGGCCTAGGAGCTGTTTACCTCACAGCTCCCTGCTTCACACTGACTGCCTCTCATCCCTGGCCTCCCTGTTTTATGGAGCAAGCCCGCCCCCTTTGGCCCCGCCCCTTCCTCCAGGTGGGGCAGAAAAGGCCTTTCCTGTGCCTGGCTTGTTTCCTGCAATGTTCCTTGTTTGCCCTGCCAGCCCCCTCTGGCTGGTTGGGGTGAGCCAACCTGCTTTGCCCCCCTCAAGGGCAGGGAAGCCTCCTCACCCTGGGCATGGGGTGCCTGCTCCAGGGTAAGTCGGGGGTCAGGGCATCTGGGAGAGGCCCTGACGGTTTGGTTTTCCATATTACTGTATCTAGCTGCCAATGCCACATGGGTGGGTAAATCTGGGCTCCAAAGACTTTTCCAGCTGTCTCTACCCTTTGCCCCACCCTGTTTTGCCTCTCCCTGCCCCCATTCTGCTTTGCCATCCCTACTCTGTTTCACCCCTCCCCCTTTGCAAAGCGCCCCCAAAGAAACTTTGTACCACCTGATAAAATTCCTCTCAAAGGCCCTGTGTCCCGGTGCTAAAAGTTTGAGAACCTCTGGTCTAGGCCAGGGGTGTCCAAACTTTTTGGCAGAAGGGCCACATTATCTCTCTCACACTGTGTCGGGGGCCGGGAAAAAAAGAATTAATTTACATTTCAGATTTGAATAAATTTACATACATGAATATATTAGAGGTGGAACATGTGAATGAATGAAGGTCTTGCAATAGCTCAAGGCCTATAAAAGGCCTTGCACAAAGCAAGGCCAGCCTTTCCTTTGCTGCCACTGCTGCATCACAGATGTGAAACAGCAAGCAGTGGAGGAGCCCTCTTCCCACAGCTCACATGAGAGGTCAAACTCTTGGCTGTCACGCTGAGAGCGGTTGCATCAGGCCGGCATGGGCTCCAGCAAGTCTCCGGAGGCTCATTGGAGACTGGGGGCTCCCTGAGGGCTAGATTGGGAGTCCTCAAGGGCTGCAAATGGCCCCAGGACCGGGGTTTGGGCACCCCTGGTCTAGGCAGTGCATTGGTCCTTATCCTGGCTGCACAAGCCCAACAAAGCTACTTACTGACCCATCTGAATGCAGCTAGGAACACCTGTTTCATGGCAGATGTACACAGGTTTCTTAGCAGCCAAATAGAACGATTGATTACTCTTATTGGTAGGATGTGAACTTGGTGAAGCCAGAAGTATCACAGCTTTAAAGATCATTTCATTCATTTCTGTGTATTTTACAGCATTCAAAGCTACACACGAGATATGGATCGAGCAGATGTTGATAAGGCAATTGAGAAGGCTTGGAAAGTGTGGAGTGAGGTGACCCCTCTGACTTTCACCAGAGTGGACGATGACTCCGCAGATATACTGATCTCTTTTGGTGCCGGATGTAAGTGCACACATGAAAATAAATATCAGTAGATACACCTGGGGTTCTGGCTAGTGGAGTCTCTCATACAGAAATTTACTGTATTATTTTACTTTTTAAGACCATGGTGACTTTCATCCTTTTGATGGACCTGGTGGTGTGCTGGCTCATGCCTTTGTACCTGGCAATCACGGTTTCAGTGGAGATGCTCATTTTGATGAGGATGAAACTTGGTCAAAGAATTTGAAAGGTATTTCATACTTTTTATTCCTACATTACATTACACTTTTGTTTGTAATGTTTTTTAGGTGGTCTTAATGACACATGCAGCAAAATATTGGGTTGCAAGTACATGCAGGTCTCAGGGTATTAAACAATACTATATAGGGGATTCTCCATTAATGTTTGTTATAGGAAAAAAAAAAAAGCCTGACATTTCCTTCTAAATGCTCCATTCCAGTTTCATAGTATTTTCATTAAAATCAATGAATGCAATGTCTTTGGTCAGTGTTCTAGTAAGTGTAGTGATATCGAATAGGGGTGAGAGCAGAGGCTGGTCAACCTGCTACTCACCAAGCTGGATATGGAAAAAAACAACTGGTGGCCTGCCATATGATTGACAATCCCCCTGTATACTGGAATCCCCTATAGGAAGGAAGGAAATAGAGGACATTTACTAAAATTCAGGTGAGCTGCTATACATATATGGTAGCTTGTTAGTTCAGCTACAAAACTTAAGCATATAACACAAAGGAAGTGGGAATGTCTCTTTCAATGCCAAGTTTTTTGCACATACAAATGTACAGCTCTAATATTGGTCATATTTTTGCATAAGGATTATGAAAATTAAGAAAAGATCATTTTATTTTGAAACTTTGCATGGTCTATACTATGTACTATATGTCTCACAACGTTGGGTTTGGTTCAGTAGGCAAACTGGTGTAATACTCCCACAGAGATACTCATATGGTAGAGACCAGATACCAACTGTCAGGCAGAAAGGCAGTGAGGTCTCTCAGCAAGGACATCAGGTAGAAATTGACAAGTCCATTGCTGCTATCATGTGCAAACTGAGTGGGATGAGTGACGAGACGTATGGTCAGCGTGTCGTCTGAAAGCCTGACATCTTGGCAACAGTTTCCCAGACCTTTCATGAGGAACATTAATCTTCATGTAAAGCCAATGTAATTTGCCACCTAGTAGCAGATAGACGGTGAATGAATCCTCAGAGACCTTTGTCTCTTGTTCAAGAGCAAACTAAGGGTCTCATGTGTAGCACAATGTGTGGGCCAATACCTGTCTTTCAGTCATAGCTGCTCTATTCTTTGTTGGAACTTATGAAGGAAAAAAACTTATGAAGTTCTTTGTTGGAACTTATGAAGGAAAAAGAAAAATTCAGGCCAAAAAGCCTTTCTTCATTCAAGGTGAATGTTACCAAGGCTACAAGAAGACTCATATAAACCCACATGAAAAGGCTTCAGGAGAAGAACTTCTTGTACAGTAGAACAATAAGTAGCATTTTGTAAATGGCTTTGGTTGTCTTTCCAGGAACCAACCTTTTTATTGTTGCTGCCCATGAGTTTGGTCACTCACTGGGTCTCGACCATTCTGATGTTCGTGACGCTCTGATGTTTCCAACCTACCAGCCTACAAAGCTCAGTAAGTTCAGGCTTCACCAAGATGACATTGAAAGCATCCAGTCGCTTTATGGTAAGCAAAGACAGCCAGCTGAATGTGTAGATTGATTCCAGTTTGCCAATCTTGGCCGTTTTCTTGGGTCAGAATGACCAGAATAAAATTGCCTACATACTTAATGGGAAAAATGAAGAGCTTCCTGGGGTGGTGCTAAATATATAAATATGATTATCAAGAGATGTATTTCTATGATGGTCACAAATGGCTGAGTTTATGTAACAAGGTCTGGATGGTCATGGTTAGAGATGAACCATTTGATTCATGTATTCCCTCCATCCAATTTTTTGTTTTACGCTGTTTGTATTTTAAATATGCCAGTAAAGGTTTCTTGATTCCAGATGAACCCTGAAGCACCCCTGCTTGAATGTTTGCATAGCAGCAGTTGCTGCCTCATTTCAGTTGCTTGTCCGCTCTCCAGATTCTTCTGTCCCCGGAGAGTAAACATGATGGCCCATAAAAACAGGGGAAGAATGGGGGACCAGAATGCATCTTGCAAGGGTCCTTCTTCCTTTCTTTGCTTCAGTGGTACCAGCCAATTATACAGCTATCCACAGACCAAGGTCAGCCAAGTGTGGACAAAGGTAGAGGAACATCTTGTGTAGATGGTGGACATTTCTCTCTTCTTAACTTCCCCTTCTGGACAATAAGGTTGTCCACTAGCATGCTGCTTGGCAACCCAAGTCAAACCTGCCAATAAAAGTAAGTGGCTGGAAGGATGCCATAGGGGAGAGAAGGAAGAGGTTCTCACACATTAGGGTGAGTTTAAGGGATCTAATACTGCCTGACATGACTTTCTGGATTTATTTTGATCTTAACTTTGCATTCTACCATTGACTTTAGTCTCCTGCAGTTCCAGTGAACTGCATCTTTCCAAATTATGAGTATCCTTCAATTAATTCTATTCATGCTTTTTTCTAAGGTCCACCAAGCAGTGCACCAGACACACGGTTGCTGTCACCATTCTCAGACCTGTGTGACCCACAGCAGACTTTTGATGCTGTCTGCACTCTCCGAGGGGATACCCTGTTCTTTAAAAACAGGTATATTAGGAACAAATTCTTTGACCTCTTCACAGCTCATCATTTTCCTTCACTGAATGTTTTCTTCTTCCCCACATTGGCACATGTTCAGCCATGGGGAAAAAAAACATGGGCACTCATATGGAAAGTCATTTGTGAGGGCAATGAGGGTAAAAACAATGGGGAATGAAAGAATTAAGTCATGACATTCCCCATGAACAATGCTTCATTGTTTTGGGGCCATGTGTTGGCTCCACCAAATACTTCCCCCACTTTCACTGCTAATCTTAAGAGTGTGTGCTTGTGTTGGGAGGATGCACAGTTTTTCTGAACACATCTTTCTAATCCTACCTTAAACAATAAAAAGCTCAATCAAATCAAAGCAGGGCAAGATTGTACATAACACCATTAATTACTCTCCCACTTTCTATGTTTTTGATACTAGTGAAGTATATTTCCTAGCAGTCAATGAGTCAGTGTTCCACAGGGCTTTGTTTCTTGCCTTTCAACTCATGACACTACTGAGGGCAAGGATGTAAATAAAACAAAGCTTTATATGGGTGGGAGGAGACCCCAAACTCAGCAGTTTCTAGGCCAGTTCTCATTGGCAGCACAGCAGCCCCCTCCCCTCAAGAGGGCCTTGCAGAGGAAAGGGAGATTTGAAAGAAGCAAGGAAAAATAGGGGAAGCAACACAGTCACCTGGAACACAGCCCACTGCCTGGCCCCTCTTCTGCAGTACAGTCTTTGCTCTGGTTTGAAAAATTCCATCCATCAATGATTGAGCAGCATCATAGGTAACTCGATTGTTTTGGCCACTAGTATCATCCTACTAGTAAACAAGTCTTTTTCCTAAGTCCGTTTGACCTATGATTTTGGAAACTGGGCTTCAGTTAAGGTTTGCTGCATCAGCTCCAGCCACTGCATTGCATTTAACCATGACACACACAGGACCTTGCTGGCAGGTATTTTGATCTGGCTCAAGCTCAATATTCTTGCTGTCTCTTTTCCCCTTAGCTCGATCTGGCGGAAGACTACTAGGAGAAAAGATATCATGAAGGGTTATATTGGACAATACTGGCCAGATTTGAGGGAAGGCATTGATGCAGCTTATGAAGCCAAAGAGAAAGATACAGTCTATCTTTTCAAAGGTAACCATTCCAAGCCATCAGCATTTCTCTTCCACCTGAATTCAATACAAGTTCTGAGTCTGGAGGGAGGGAGGAAGAGTGGACCACTATTGAGTGGACTACTGTTGAAGTTGTGCAAGAGGCCAAAGGCATGAGTCCTGACATATTCCCAAGAAAGCGCCTCCATGCAAATTCAGGGAAGCTCAGCTACAATGGAGCAAATTTGTGATTCACCTTTAGTGGTTTCACTACACACATTTGGAAATCACATATGGTGAAAAATAACCTGAGAGATATTTCAAAGTATTCCAGTATTTAGCAGGGTAGATAGGGGCTCAATGCCATTCCTTGTGGCTATCCATCTGGAGCAAAAGGGGCAGCACCAGTTCCAAACCCAGAATTGAGTGAGTGGGTGCAGCCTATGTTACTGCTTGCCCTTCAGTTCTCAGGCCAATAAGGCTTATCTTAAAAATTGCTAACCAATCACCAGGTAAAGGTGATACCCATCACATCTGCCCTTCAAGGCCGACATCTCACAGATCAAGTCTTTCCCAATTCTCACTGCTTGGAAGAAGAGTAGTGCCTCTAAGAAAAACTGGAGTCTATTGTAGTTCCACTCTGAAATACAGAGACCCCTGTGCTTTTGATTCTAGCTTCTAAAATTCTATGCAAATGCCTTTCAGTCTCCTAAATGCTTTTTCCCCCCAGGACACAAATACTGGGCTTCCAAGGGGAATGTTATCAAGCCAGGTTTCCCAAAGAAGATCCACAGCCTGGGCTTCCCAAAAGCAGTTCGGAACATTGACGCAGCTGTTCATGATGAAAGAACCAAGAAGACGTACTTCTTTTCTGGTGATAAGTACTGGAGGTCAGCACTGGACAATCTTGAGAACTCCTTTATAAATGTTGACTTCTTTGTAATGGCAGTGCATTCCTTTTTGTTGAGTACCATGCATGTTCACACTAGGTCCCCAAGTCAGTTGCAGGTTTTGCAGCATCACAGACAGTTTTATCCTATTAGTAAGAATGTGACCAACTGTTCTTAAGTGCCAGGTATTTCAGAGACCCTTTGCCTCCAAGTCACATCCTCTATCAAGTGTCATATATTTGTGAGTCTCTGCGCAGAGATGTGAGTGGTCTCTTTCTGTGCAGCACTTACAATGTCTCAAGCACTTCTAGAAATCCTTATGATGCTAATAATCACAACTGAGGAAATTACACTGATTTTTCTGGAGTGTTCCCTGGTCAGACCATTGCTCTGAGCCTTATGCTATAGTGCAGCCATTTTCAACCAGTGTGCCGTGGCACACTGTTGTGGCATGGATGGTCTGCAGGTGTGCCGTGGGAGTTTGGGGGAGAGTCGTTTGTTAGTAGGCCATTGGGGGATGTGAGCCCCCCACAAACAGCATGGTGTGCCTTGTCAATGGTAAAAAAAACAGCTGGTGTTCCTTGACCATTTTAGTACTTTGTCAGTGTGCCATGAAATGGAAAAGTTGAAAATCGCTACTATAGTGCTTTGCGCACTGACCTGAGAGTAGACATCAGTGAACTCCTTGGGGTTATTTTTTTCAGAATATGCACAAAAAAAGTGCAGGATAAAGTCAGAAAAGGGGCGGGCAAAAGAGCAAAAGCAGGGCACAAACGGCCACTCAGACCTTCAATGAACCTGAATTAGCCCCTTGAACGTTCTTGTAGGAAAATGTATATTCCTTATTGAGTATGAAATTCCTCCTCTATTAACAGCTCACATCAGTGAAGAGGAACCCTTCAGCCTTGTCTGTATTTGGTTTGAAGCTGGCCTGGCTTAGACAGCATGTGCATTTCCGCCATTGTGACTTTTGTAGCCCTCATGTCTCCTGAAGTTATGCCTAGGCTGATGGACTCAATCCAGACAAGAGGGAAGGCATGGAAGGAAGGCTTTACTACAAATAATTCCCTTTACCCTAAAGGCAGTAAATCTATCCCCCCCCCCCACAGTCCTATTGGGATAGAGCAATGACTATCAGGACAGGCTCCCATTGGTGTATCTCAGTCTTCCCTTGAGGAACCAAAGAGTGCTCGAGGAAGCATGATGCATGGGATGTGGGTGGCACTGTCTTATCAAATGAAGGTGATTCCAATATTTGGTCTGAAAAACCTGGATTCACAGATTGGCCTTACAGTCAACATTCATGCAGAATGCCTCCAAATATAGGTTCACGCCTAAAGTGATTCAGTTCAGCTGCTTCTGCTGGCATCAAAAAGTGAAGCTCAGCAGGTCAACAAAAAAATCTTCTCGTGTTAATTGTCAACCCGTTTATTTCTCAGATATGATGAAACCACAAGTTCCATGGAGAAGGGCTATCCAAGAAAGATAGCAGCTGACTTCCCTGAAGCTGGCTCAAAGGTGGACGCTGCCCTCCAGCTTGATGGTGAGCAGAAGATGATCTGCTTGAGCTTTCATGCTTTAAGCAGTCCTTTGTCATGAGGGCTGAATAGTTGTAGTTCCTAAAGGGATGAAGTATCTGACAACAACTTTTGAATTGACAACATGTCCAAGCAAGAGATCCATGAACAGGAAGAGGCTTCCCCTGGTGCTTCAGTATAGCACCCAGAAATAGATCAAAAATCTGGGGACAAAGATATGATATGCTTTCCTGAGCTCCATCTTGTACAGGCAGGAACAAGATACAATGGAGAGCCTAATCCTTTTCACCCTTCCTCCTCCCGATTCAGCAGTGCTAAAATGGTTACTGCTGCATCCTGTAGGGGGACAGTTGCAGAGCTGTACTCTGGGTAAGGGACAATTGTTCCTTCACTGGGGGAAGCCTCCATGGTGCGGGATGGGGTGCCTGCACAAAATAGCTAAATAGCCACACTGTGGGTTCATGTCTGGGACAGGGGTTAGAATACAGGGGCTGCCCCTGCCACTGAACCTGCCCTCTTCCCAGATCAGCTCCACCCTCCCCCACCCCTCCCGCCTCCACTGTCACCCTACCTCTGTACTCAGTGTCTTCTCACTGCTCCAGGAAGGCTCCATGCTTCCTTCTGATGCTCCAGGAGTTTGTGGTTTCCCATAAAGCTGGATCATTTTTTAATGACTGGTGCTGGCTGCTCCAGGTAGATGCAGCAATAAAAGGCACCATTTGCTATAGTTCTTGCACTTTTGCTGACAGCCAAAATACTTGGTATATGATCGGTCATGGGGGACAGCATTTGGCCTGCCACCTCAGCTGCTGGGACCTGACCCTTCTCATTACTCTTTTAGGACACCTGTATTTGTTCAGCGGCTCAAAGCAGTATAAATTTGACAGCAAGAGCAAAAAGTTTCTTGGAATTAAGAACAGCAACAGCTGGTTTGGCTGCGAGTGAAATGCGAAGGAGGAGGATGAAGGCCTCAAGACTAACAGCGTCTCAGCTTCACTGGATAGCAAGCATAACTTATTTTGTGGTTTGTTGGCCACTGGGTTTTCTTGAGCTTTCAAAAACATCAGTCATTGCTGAATTGTAAGAGGAAGAAGAGAAATTAAGTAGATATTTATGTATTAATACAAATTATTTCATCAATGTTATTTTTCTCTTAATTTATATATTATTGCGTAATAAAGTAATTTTTAATTGTATTGATATTATATATATGGTGGTCTTGGCTTATTTCTTTTTATGCAGTTTTGAAGTTGGGCAGCTGTTTTGCCAGAATCCCAGTCCAAGCTTCACCTAGAGAACTTATGCCTACTTTAATTAGCTCCCCTTTGTTCCCCAATAATGGCCTTAGTTCTGCATTGCAGCACTGCTGGACCCCACCACCAGGGTAGCTCACCTGTTCAACCATCAAGTCCTCTTTCCTCCCATCTCCTGCCAGCAGCTTCTTCAGCCACCAGAGCAACACCTTGGTCCTCAGCAGGTCTTGGGCATGGCAGCCATGCACCAGTCAGCTGTGTCTCTAGCAGTTTCTGTTCCAGCAGTCTCCAACAGCCCCCATTCCAGCAATCCTTAGAAGTCTGTTCACAAGGGAAAATATTGACATAGTGGGCATAACGGAAACCTGGTGGAATGCGGAGAATCAGTGGGATACCGCAATCCCGGGCTATAAACTCTACAGGAGGGACAGGCAGGGGCGTGTTGGAGGTGGGGTGGCCCTTTATAAGAACATAAGAACATAAGAACATAAGAACAGCCCCACTGGATCAGGCCATAGGCCCATCTAGTCCAGCTTCCTGTATCTCACAGCGGCCCACCAAATGCCCCAGGGAGCACACCAGATAACAAGAGACCTCGTCCTGGTGCTCTCCCCTACATCTGGCATTCTGACTTAACCCATTCCTAAAATCAGGAGGTTGCGCATACACATCATGGCTTGTACCCCATAATGGATTTTTCCTCCAGAAACTCGTCCAATCCCCTTTTAAAGGCGTCTAGGCTAGACGCCAGCACCACATCCTGTGGCAAGGAGTTCCACAGACCGACCACGCGCTGAGTAAAGAAATATTTTCTTTTGTCTGTCCTAACCCGCCCAACACTCAATTTTAGTGGATGTCCCCTGGTTCTGGTATTATGTGAGAGTGTAAAGAGCATCTCCCTATCCACTCTGTCCATCCCCTGCATAATTTTGTATGTCTCAATCATGTCCCCCCTCATGTCCCCCCCTTTATGTTAAGGAAGGGATAGAATCCAGCAAAGTAGAGATTGAAGGTGGGTCCGACTCCACCGTAGAATCTCTGTGGGTTAAATTACCAGGCTTGTGCAGCGATGTAATACTGGGGGCGTGCTATCGTCCTCCAGACCAGAAATCTGATGGGGACCTTGAAATGAGGAAACAGATCAGGGAGGTGACAAGGAAGGACAGGGTTGTAATCATGGGGGACTTCAATTATCCTCATATTGACTGGGTCAATTTGTGTTCTGGTCACGATAAAGAAACCGGATTTCTTGACGTGCTAAATGACTGTGGCTTAGATCAGCTAGTCACGGAGCCCACCAGAGGACTGGTGACTCTGGATTTAATTTTGTGCAATACGCAGGACCTGGTTAGAGATGTAAATGTTACTGAGCCATTGGGGAACAGTGATCATGCTGCGATCCGTTTTGACGTGCACGTTGGGGGAAGAATACCAGGCAAATCTCTAACAAAAACTCTTGACTTCCGACGGGCGGACTTCCCTCAAATGAGGAGGCTGGTTAGAAGGAGGTTGAAAGGGAGGGTAAAAAGAGTCCAGTCTCTCCAGAGTGCATGGAGGCTGCTTAAAACAACAGTAATAGAGGCCCAGCAGAGGTGTATACCGCAAAGAAAGAAGGGTTCCACTAAATCCAGGAGAGTGCCCGCATGGCTAACCAGCCAAGTTAGAGAGGCTGTGAAGGGCAAGGAAGCTTCCTTCCGTAAATGGAAGTCTTGCCCTAATGAAGAGAATAAAAAGGAACATAAACTGTGGCAAAAGAAATGTAAGAAGGTGATAGGGGAGGCCAAGCGAGACTATGAGGAACGCATGGCCAGCAACATTAAGGGGAATAATAAAAGCTTCTTCAAATATGTTAGAAGCAGGAAACCCGCCAGAGAAGCGGTTGGCCCTCTGGATGGTGAGGGAGGGAAAGGGGAGATAAAAGGAGACTTAGAGATGGCAGAGAAATTAAATGAGTTCTTTGCATCTGTCTTCACGGCAGAAGACCTCGGGCAGATACCGCTGCCCGAACGGCCCCTCCTAACCGAGGAGTTAAGTCAGATAGAGGTTAAAAGAGAAGATGTTTCAGACCTCATTGATAAATTAAAGATCAATAAGTCACCGGGCCCTGATGGCATACACCCAAGGGTTATTAAGGAATTGAAGAATGAAGTTGCAGATCTCTTGACTAAGGTATGCAACTTGTCCCTCAAAACGGCCACGGTGCCAGAAGATTGGAGGATAGCAAATGTCACGCCTATTTTTAAAAAGGGAAAGAGGGGGGACCCGGGAAACTATAGGCCGGTCAGCCTAACATCCATACCGGGTAAGATGGTGGAATGCCTCATCAAAGATAGGATCTCAAAACACATAGACGAACAGGCCTTGCTGAGGGAGAGTCAGCATGGCTTCTGTAAGGGTAAGTCTTGCCTCACAAACCTTATAGAATTCTTTGAAAAGGTCAACAGGCATGTGGATGCTGGAGAACCCGTGGACATTATATATCTGGACTTTCAGAAGGCGTTTGACACGGTCCCTCACCAAAGGCTACTGAAAAAACTCCACAGTCAGGGAATTAGAGGACAGGTCCTCTCGTGGATTGAGAACTGGTTGGAGGCCAGGAAGCAGAGAGTGGGTGTCAATGGGCAATTTTCACAATGGAGAGAGGTGAAAAGCGGTGTGCCCCAAGGATCTGTCCTGGGACCGGTGCTTTTCAACCTCTTCATAAATGACCTGGAGACAGGGTTGAGCAGTGAAGTGGCAAAGTTTGCAGACGACACCAAACTTTTCCGAGTGGTAAAGACCAGAAGTGATTGTGAGGAGCTCCAGAAGGATCTCTCCAGACTGGCAGAATGGGCAGCAAAATGGCAGATGCGCTTCAATGTCAGTAAGTGTAAAGTCATGCACATTGGGGCAAAAAATCAAAACTTTAGATATAGGCTGATGGGTTCTGAGCTGTCTGTGACAGATCAGGAGAGAGATCTTGGGGTGGTGGTGGACAGGTCGATGAAAGTGTCGACCCAATGTGCGGCGGCAGTGAAGAAGGCCAATTCTATGCTTGGGATCATTAGGAAGGGTATTGAGAACAAAACGGTTAGTATTATAATGCCGTTGTACAAATCGATGGTAAGGCCACACCTGGAGTATTGTGTCCAGTTCTGGTCGCCGCATCTCAAAAAAGACATAGTGGAAATGGAAAAGGTGCAAAAGAGAGCGACTAAGATGATTACGGGGCTGGGGCACCTTCCTTATGAGGAAAGGCTACGGCGTTTGGGCCTCTTCAGCCTAGAAAAGAGACGCTTGAGGGGGGACATGATTGAGACATACAAAATTATGCAGGGGATGGACAGAGTGGATAGGGAGATGCTCTTTACACTCTCACATAATACCAGAACCAGGGGACATCCACTAAAATTGAGTGTTGGGCGGGTTAGGACAGACAAAAGAAAATATTTCTTTACTCAGCGCGTGGTCGGTCTGTGGAACTCCTTGCCACAGGATGTGGTGCTGGCGTCTAGCCTAGACGCCTTTAAAAGGGGATTGGACGAGTTTCTGGAGGAAAAATCCATTATGGGGTACAAGCCATGATGTGTATGCGCAACCTCCTGATTTTAGGAATGGGTTAAGTCAGAATGCCAGATGCAAGGGAGCGCACCAGGATGAGGTCTCTTGTTATCTGGTGTGCTCCCTGGGGCATTTGGTGGGCCGCTGTGAGATACAGGAAGCTGGACTAGATGGGCCTATGGCCTGATCCAGTGGGGCTGTTCTTATGTTCTTATGTTCACCCGTCTGTCCATCAGTCAACCAGTCAGTTAGTGAGTCCATGGTCAGTCAGCAGATCCAGTAGTCCATCAGCCAGTCCATTAGTTCCTCAGTCTGGCAGTCAGCTAGTCCATCAGTCAGTCCTCTGTCCTTCAATCTCCTTCCTTCTGCTCTCTCAGGCTTTCCAGACTTCCTTCTTTCCTTCTACATCCATCTACTTTCACTGCTCCAGTTGCTGCTTTTATCCATGTAATGACCTGGCAGCCTCTAATGGTTGCAGCTGTGCAGGACACCCATTGTTCAAAGCCTAGGTCTTAACCCATGCTTGCCTACCAGAGCAAGGGGCCACTGTTGACACTACACCCTGTCTCCTCGAGGGATCCTGCACATTTCCATTACAGCAGCCCAATCCTAACCTGCTCTGGAGCAGGCAGGCTAGCAAGTCAGCCCCACATCCAGAGCTGGGTTGGAGCCAGTTGCAGCTCAGCCCGGGCAAGGGGAATTCATTTCCATTACCCTGGGTAAAGCTGCAGTAGTCCCAATGGGGCTACTTGGATCTGTGCCACCTCAGGAGGTGGTGCAAATCCCAGCAGCCTGGAGCTGCTCTGGGCCACCTGGGACTGGGGTTAGCAGCCGGCCATAGTGCTGGATCCTGGCCCTGGGACTGGGGTTAGGATCTGGCTGTAGTGCTGGCCCTGTCCCCTGCTCAGACCCACCTGCCCAAGGACCCACTCGCCTCTCGCCCCGAAACACCTGCATCCCACCCTCCCCAAGCCTCCACACTGGCTGGACTCAGCACTGACTTATCTTTGCGCCGGCTCAAAGGGGCTTGGGCTGGCACCCAGAGGCCACTTTATGTCCATGTACCAGCCTACCTTCTCTCCCGGTGCCGCAAAAGTACTTAATGGCACTTTTGTGACACCAATGGGTGGGCTCAAAGGACTTGTGTCAGCCCATCTGCTGGTATAAATTGCGCCCATAGTGTCATATAGTGGCAAGGATACAAAGCCCAGGTAATCAACTCCTTGTTCAAAAGCCACGTTCCCCTCACTGCATTGACCTTATTGCTTAATGAAATTTCCTAGTCAACCACGTGCCACCTTTCTCTTGAACATTTCTCAAAATATAGTCACATAGGTCGGCAAAAGGATTTGTTCATGTGAAAGGCTTTCAGGTGGCCTTCCGCAACCTTGAATGTCATTCGAGAAAGCTTCGTGGTCTGTAAACAACCAGCAAAATGGAATGCCCTCCTGCAATACTTTCAAATGGAAGAATTGCTGACCTAAGCAATGCAGGATACAGTGGACTGCAAATGGAGCACATGCACTCTATAAAGGGTGTGTGGATGAATGGTCCTCTCTTCCCCCTTTGATCCCTAAAAGCTGACTAGGTCTGTGCCATAGATTATAGTGATGTTCTTCTATGTTGGTTATAGTAAGAATGGGTCTTCCAGATGTGCCAATGTAAACTGCACCACCAGTATGTACCCCCCCCCCCAATTTCATTCATCAGGAGTCTTAAAAACAAACATTTATTCTACTGTCAAACTATTCAAAGTGTTTCACCTGTACTATCTGATTGCAACCCTCCCAACAACCTTGTAAAGTATTGTCCCGTATTGCACAGGGTAGGGGTGGGGGCATGGTTACTTGTGAGGGCCACCTAGTTCGCTTGTGGCAGAGGAGAGATTTGAACTAGGCACTTCCTGCTGTGTAGTTCAGGATCCAACTAGTCATTATGTGGAATGCATAACCTGACTCTGTGTTTTGTAAATAGCATGCTTGAATGGGGGGAAAAACACAGCTGTGATAGGGGGCTTTAGGGCTTTGGTGACTCTAATCCTCATTGCCCTCCCAACACTGGTGCAGTATTTTAGTTGAAAAAAAAAGAAGCAGGATGTGAGGATGAGCAGACACACAATCTAAATAATTTTTAATGAGAAAAGTCTAACAAGAAGACTCTGGAATGTGATATGAGGTTACTCAGAGACTCAAAGAAAGACAGATAAGGAGTAGTCAGGACACCTGCACCAATTACTTGAGAAAGAGATATAGGTTATACCAGTGCTTCTTTTTGTAAAAAACAAAAAAAAAATAAAAATAAAAATAAAAGGTGCAGGAGCTCACAACTTGTTAATCTTTTATTTATTTATTTATTTATTTATTTATTTATTTATTTATTTATTTATTTTTAAACCATTTTTTATCGGAGAAATAAGTAATAAGATACAACTAGACGTAGTCAATAACCACACACACACACACACACACACACACACACACACGTCCATCCCGTGTGAGCTCCCTGATAGCAAAAGCACTCCTGCCACAGCTGGAGTGAAACACCCCATTTTTTTTAGGTGGGGAGGGGCTCCATTGGGCTATCGGAAACTCTCTCCATTGGGCTATAGGAAAGCCTACAGTTAAAGTGTTCAGAACTAATATATAAGGTGTTGAGCCCAGCTGGTGGCCATCAGCACCTCAAGTATTAGTTCCAAACATTTTGAGCCTCAGAGCTCTTATGGCTCAATGGCTAAAGTGTTGGTCTGTGGAAGGGGGCCAGCAGGGGGCTCACTCCAGGAGCTTAACTGTGGGTTAAGTCCTACCTGGGACTTTAAAAAAAAGGTTAAAAAAAGCCTGCCTGGGACTGAACTTTGAGGAGTTTTGCAGCCTCAACTGGCCCCCCCTTTGGCAACTGGCAACCAACCTTTATATTTTGCAGCCATGGAGCACCTCCCCACCTTAAAAAAAAAATGTTCTTCCTCATAGGGATTTGAACCCCTAACCTCTGGCTCCACAGACCAACACTTTAGCCATTGAGCCATCAGAGCTCTTCAGCTCAAAGTGTTTGGAACTAATACTTGAGGCGCTGATGGCCACCAGCTGTGCTCAACACCTTATATATTAGTTCTGAACACTTTAAGTGTAGGCTTTCCTATAGCCCAATGGAGAGAGTGCTGGACTGTGGAGCACAAGGTTGGAGGTTCGAATCCCTCCCTAGCCAGCAGGGCGGGGCAGGGCGGAGAGGAGGGGAAAAAGGTGGGGGCGGAGAGGGTGCTGGAACGCCATTCCGTTGTGTTCCATTACAAAAAAAGCCCTGGGTTATACACAGGTTAAGAGATAGCACTACCATTTTAATGAGGAACAAAGACAGTAAATCTGTTGCTAATTAAATTGGAGTTTTGACAAACACAGACATCAGCAGAAATGAACAGGAACAAGATAAAGCCCCTAATTAGCAGAACATTCCAGAGAATCTCTGTCATAGGTACTAAGCTAACAAAGAAAGCTGGATTTAATCAGAATAAAGAGAAGTCTCTAAAAACCTTTATTTACAAATAAGAAGTTAGTTTTTCTTGTATAATTATACCACTATGCCTCACAATAACACAGTCACATAAAAGAATTAATAAAGGAAAGACAAAAGCTTAGTTTAAACAGTGATTAATGAAACCAGATAGAAAGAATTTGGACTAGTTCTGTAATAAATGGGTAAACTGCCATCTAGTGGATGTTGGAAACAGTGTTTTCTATGTAAATCTTCAATCTGTAATTTGAAACTAGCCAATGAAATGCTTGTAAATTTGTGACCAATCCTGAGAAGGCCTCCATTTCTGATGTTACACATGAGCCAATGAAATGTACATACATGTTGGCAACCTTCAGTCTCGAAAGACTCTGGTATTGCGCTCTGAAAGGTGGTTCTGGAACAGCGTCTAGTGTGACTGAAAAGGCCAATTCGGGAGTGACAATCCCTTCCACACCAGGAGCAAGTGCAGTCTGTCCCTGGTCTGTCTCCCTGGTTATGGGCCTTCCTTCTTTGCCTCTTAGCCTCAGACTGTTGGCCAAGTGTCTCTTCAAACTGGGAAAGGCCATGCTGCACAGCCTGCCTCCAAGCGGGCCGCTCAGAGGCCAGGGTTTCCCACCTGTTGAGGTCCACTCCTAAGGCCTTCAGATCCCTCTTGCAGATGTCCTTGTATCGCAGCTGTGGTCTACCTGTAGGGCACTTTCCTTGCACGAGTTCTCCATAGAGGAGATCCTTTGGGATCTGGCCATCATCCATTCTCACAACATGACCGAGCCAATGACCGAGCCAATGAAATGTAAGATTTTTCAAACAAAGAAGTCACAAAGCTATATAAGGGAGAGACACACACTAGAACATTGCTTTTCTCTGGAGACACTGAGAGTTACCACACAGCTCTCATTGCTCTCCACTTTGGACAGGAGTCCCTGAGAGGCCCGTTGCTGGCAACGAATAAAAGCTTGCAGACGATCACCATTCTTGCCTACTGAGTTTGCTTTTGAACTTTGCTCTCGACCTTGCAGCAGTAGTATTGAGAACATCACCAGGCCTGGCCATCAGAGACAGCTATGGACAGGTCTGTCAGGAGCAAGAAATGGTTTCTGATGACCACAATCCTCTGTACACTTACCTTGGACTGAGGCCCTTTGAACTCAGTGGGACTAACTTCTGAGTAGACATGCAAAGGATTGTGGTATAAGAAAGTCAGAAATAATTTTTAAGAAGGAGCAAGGTTCTGGCCCTAGGCAGCAGTGCCTCCTATCCCAGCCCTAACCCTACATTTACATTAAAAAAATAAAAAAGAATATAAATATACATTCATGTAAAAGTCCAATACTAGAACCCGTTTGACTGGAAGTAAAGAGATTTGTACTCAGGGACACTGTTATGGTAGAGGTTGAGCTTCTATCCCAGTCCTTGGTGACCTGTGTTCCCAGCCTGATCCCAGCTTCTTGAGTGATGTTTATCCTTCAACAGTCTTGCTTACTACAGCCAGTTTCTTTTGCCCCATACAACTTTATAGGCCACTCCTAGGGAGAAAGGTGGGATAGAAACATGATAAATAAATAAATAAATAAGAATGAGAATTGACACCCATTCCACCCTGTGAGCGCATACTCACATAGCCCAGTCCTACCTGGAAGAAGTTGCCAGCGGAATGTGCTTTCCTCTGGCAGAAATGTCAGGATCAGGCTCCAGACAGCAGTCTCTGGATCTGGTGTGCATTGTTACGTTATTGTGCTTGTTGACTCCACCAGTACAGTTGCTTATGCTTGCGGGTGGCCAAGACACCATCCACTGGCACCAGATAAAGCAGCAGTGGAGTTGAGTGGTGGGATAGACAGAGGAGGAGAATGAGAGATACAGGGCTTTTCTGGGCTGATGGGTGTCAGGCAGAGAGGTGAAATGGGGGCAGGATGGGGTAGGCTCAGCTGTGCTCATATGTACCCATATAATATCCTCCTTTCTTCTGCCTCACTCTCCTTACTTCTGCATCAGCAAAATAATAATAATAATAATAATAATAATAATAATAATAATAATAATAATAATAATAATAATAAACAGGTATTTATATACCGCCTTTCTTGGTCTTTATTCAAGACTTTATTCAAGGTGTTTTACATAGGCAGGCTTATTTTAAATCCCTTATTAAATAGGAATTTTTACAATTTGAAAGAAGGTTCTTTCTTTCAAGAACCACTACATTCAGGTGTTTCATTCTGATCTGGCTTCACATTCTGGCCTCCATCCTCCCACGCTCAGAGCAGATGGAATAGCTTCAGCTTGTCAGCTGCTTCAAGGTCGCACGGTGCCGGTGGCCTCGAACTGAAAACCTTGTGGATGTTATCTTCAGGCAGACAGAGGCTCTACCCACTAGACCAGACCTCCTGCCCTGGCACAGAACCGAGGAGACCAGTAAGAAAAGCAGAGTCTTTCCCTAGGGCAAGGGAACAAAAGTACCCTTGTCTTGAGGAGTCTTCTGCAACTGCTCCTCCCCCCGCCATAGGATGCAGGCAGGTTCCTCCATGGCTGTCGCAATGAATGAATTGATGCATTGAAGATACTGGTAAGAGACATATAATGGCTGGACCTCTTGAGGATTCCTCCCTGGCAAATGGGCAGTGAGGGAAAGTGCACTCTGGGGAGACAGGACTTTCTGCAAAGTCACTTTAAGGAAGTCCGAGTTTGTGGTGTTGGCTGAGCTTACCGTGTCTCATTTTCTTTGAAAACTGAGTTGAGGCCGCAGGAGTGAGAAAATGAGAGGAAGAGGAAATGGACATGAATATTAGATATGGTTTCCTGGCACGTAGTCAAGGGTTTATGTGCATTTCGTTTGTGTCCAAATATGAGCATAGCTATTACTGTATACTGAATGTGACTCAGTTTTCATGTCATTTAACATCTTTCCCATTTTTTGATTACTTACCCATACACAAAATAAGATAATGGTGCTCAGCACAGAAGTCACTGTTCTCACATATCCCGTACTGTCAGCCCAATCCTATCCCCCACCACACTGTAGCATGCTTGCACTCCATGCTATGATGGGTATATGTGTGTGATCAGGAGGCCTGCGAGAGGTAAAGGAAAATGTGTTGCCCTTTTGTGGAAGCCTCCGAAAGTGCAGAGGAAGCCATCCTTTAAAGTCTAACTACAGACACTTTCCTCCTGCTTCATTTTCATGGTGAAAACTAACTAGTATCTCCTAAAGTGACCATCTGCTGCATGGGGGCCATTAACTGTTTTGTGGGCCTACTCAGTGTGAAAATGATGCAGGTGGGAAATGTTAACCTCCTTCCCAGTGGTTCATGTCATCCTCTTGCAGGTACTCTGTACTGGCACATAGAAACCAACCTACAGCAGAGAGGTGGCTACTGCCTTTGCAAGGTGCACTTGTGGAGAATGGTGATCCAGGGAAAAGTCTCTGAACTGAAAGGCTAAGTTTGCCAGCCCAGCACAGAGCCCAAGTCAAGTGGTTACCTTCTACCTTGCCTCAAGTCGCTGTTCAGCCATGCTTTTGGGCCTGCGCTAGGCAATCAGGCCGAGGACAAAGTTTAGGACAACAAATTCCATAGCATGTCCAGATAGCATTCACTTTTTACATCAGGCCTGTAAAACTTGTAAGCCACTTGCCACATCCTTTAGGTTTGCATTTGCTTGACCAGTAGCAGACCTGCCATTAACTGAACAGGGCAAATGCCCCAGGCGTGGAGCCCCGCACGCCTGCAGGACCACGCAGAAGTCTTACGGAGGCTCCTGACACAGTTGGAAACTGTTTTCCCGGCAAAAGTTTAAGACTGTAGGGAAACCTCAGATGGTTTTCCCAGGGATTGTATGAGGCTCCGTTTCATTCAGGTAAGTGGGGGGAGCAGAGTCGGTTGCACTGGGGGAGGGCGGCAGGGGGACACCATCGTGGGCATGGGATGTGGGAAGTCTGCCACTGTGCTTGACAACCTTGTTTTGTGGTCCCAAAGAAAGGCAGCCACCCAAAGAACAGACAGAATTAAAAGCAGACTATCAGTTGCTCACTTTGCCAAAAAAGAACCCATCAGCCATGTATGGACAAAAGCTGAGGCTTGATATTTTTGTTCTTTTGTTGCCTGCCTGGGACTCCAAGAAGCAGCCTGAAAGGTAGAAAACATGACCTGAAAGCTGCCTACCAGTGGTTCATGACCCAATTTTTGGTGGGTCACGAAACTGACGAGCTGATAACTGACAAGGAAAATGCACTGAGACCTGTGGAAAGTGAACTGGAGCAGCACGTTCACTTATGAGTAGGCATATTTGCCTCAGCTCTTATCAAAGGCCATGTGAAGGTGAATGCAAGGCCACTAAAATGGTCCCAATCTGATGAATGTGAAGCACAAGAAGGCGCCCCCCCCCCCCACCACCATAGTAAAAAGGCTAAAAACAGAGGCTAGAGTAGCTGGTAAACTTTATTGAAACTTTTTTTTTAAACTTGTAAAGCTAGGTGGGTCCCTATAGAGTGTGGTTTTAATAAGTGGGTCCCGGTGCTAAAACGTTTGGGAACCACTGCATTAATATTGATAACATTATTATTATTCTATTTAATCTATCTGTTTAAAAATTTCAGTCCATAAATTAAGGAAAGCCAGTTGAATTTAAAAAAAAAACAAACACACCTGAATGGCCAAATCACTACTAACAGGCAAACTCATGCCTGAAGGTCAGGCCTATTATGTACTTCACAGTGTGGAGTGAGGGAAATCAAAGCATCATCCGCAAACTTCTATGAAAAGAACAGATTTCCTTTTATTTTAAAAAAGGCCATTTGGTCAAACCCAACTACGCTAACAGGGATTGCAAAATTAGGCCTAGAAACCGGTGTTGTGTGTCATTCTTTGGAACGATGACTTTGGAGGAAGCTATAGCCAGCTAGAGGAAGTCATACAGTTAGGAGTCATGGCTCTGTTGCGTTCATCAAACAACCATGGACTATATATAGAGGGATGCTTGGAGCATAGAGTCAGATTGATCGAAGAGGCTGAAGAGACCGAAGCTGACGAGACCAGGAACTCGAAGCACGGACGTGAGCGCAAAAAATGAAGAGCCTGCTCCTTGTGATCGCGCTCTGTGGAGCACTTGGGTATGCTCTGCCCATCGGCACAGATGAACTCATCTCAGATAAGGACATGGCATTTGCCAAGGTAATGGTCAATGGTTGAAAGGTGTAAGCTGAGAAGAAACAGAACCCAAGCAACAGATTGGCCAGGAATAGTTTATTAAATGTGTTTTGTAAACTGACAACCACTGTGAGCCTGTGCATAGATGCAACTGGAGAAACTTGGGTTCCAGCCTCTGCTGGTTGTCTTAGGGCAAGTTGCTCTCTGTAGGTTTCAGTTCCTCTATCTGTAAAATGGGTGTACTAGATGGGTCCCTCCTGGTCTTGTACCAAGAGTAAAGGCAGAAGACATCATTCTAAAAAGATGAAAACAGGATGTAAGATTTAACTGATCAAATGTATCTGTTCCTTCCTTCCATCAGAAATACGTGGAGAACTACTACCCTGATTCTGAAAACACACCTGCTCTAAGGAGCAAAATGAGTGACACTGCTATTGCAGCTGCCAAAATACAAGAAATGCAAAGATTCTTTGGGCTGCAAGTGACTGGCAAGGTGGATGCAAACACTTTGGAAGTCATGAGGAAGCCCAGGTGTGGGATTCCTGATGTAGGGAAATTCAGCACTTTTGAGGGTTCTCCAAAGTGGACAAAGAAAACCCTCACATACAGGTAAGAAGACAATATACTTTCTTGAGTTGAAGATGCCACTTAGCGATTCTTGTTCCTGCAGCACTCAGATGGCTGAAAGTAGTAGAAGACGAGCAGAAAGACAGTAGACAGGGATGTGCTGGTGAACCCATTTTGGGGGGAGCAGAACTTGGGGGAGCAGCACTAAGGGACCTCCATAAAGTTTTGTCTCTATAGGTAGATGCCAGAAGAGGAAGTAGTTTGTTCTATGCCATTGAGAGTGTGTAAGATGGGAAAAGAGTGCAGACTGGTAAACTGTCAGTTTAAGAAGGCCCAGAAAGACTCACCTGAACGCAGCTAGGGAGATCATATGCTGGGATTTCATGACAGACGCCCATAGGTTCCTTGGCAGTCACATAGAAGTTGAAAAATTGGTTACTCTTACTGGTACGGTGTGAACTTTGTAAACTGTGATACTTCTGCCTTCCAAAGATCATTTCATCAATTACTGTTTTGTTTTTTTTAAGCATTCAGAACTACACGCCAGATATGCATCCTGCTTATGTTGAGGAGGCCATCGAGAAGGCTTGGAAAGTGTGGAGTGAGGTGACCCCTCTGACGTTCACCAGAGTGTATGATGACTCTGCAGATATACTGATCTCTTTTGTTGCCGGATGTAAGTGGTTCATAAAAATAGGTATCAGTAGATAAACTCAGGGCTGGTATATTTTCGTATGTATAAATATATTATTTTACTTTTCAAGACCATGGTGACTCCTCGCCTTTTAATGGACCTGGTAACGAACTGGCTCATGCATTTCGACCTGGCGATCGCCCTTTGAGTGGAGATGCTCACTTTAATGAGGATGAAACCTGGTCAAAAGATTTGACAGGTATTTCACATCTCTTTGTTCCTACATTACATTGTGCTTTTGTTTGTAATGCTGTTCAGGTGGTTCAGACAGCAAAATATTGGTTCATGAGTACCATGCAGGTCTCAGAATACTAAACATTATTATACATTTAGGGAATTTTCCATAAATTTTTAATTTAGGGGAAAAAAAGAAAAGAAACCAAAGCCCTGACATTTGCATCCTGATCGTTCCACTTCCAGTTTCATCATATTTTCATTAAAATCAGTGCATTGTGTATGGTCATTGTTCTAGTAAGTGATACTTAGAGGTGTTTGGAAATGGTTTATTTATCTTAGTCAGAAGTAAGCCCATTGTAAACTGTAAGCCTTTGTCTGTAATCCTATCTTACTAGAAAGAAACACCTCTAGTGATGATGAACTGCTATTTATATATACTGCCTTTCTGGCCATTGGATTACTCCTTTGGCTTTATTCAAGGTGGTTTACACAGGCAGGCTTTCTCTAAACCCCTATGAGGGTTTAACAATCTACAGTCCAGGTGAAACTATCATGTTCTGGTGAGACGATCTGGCTGCATGCTGTCTCCCACACTGACAGACGGCTCTTTTCCCTCTCATGGAAAGAGCTAGAGCCAGGTTCTTTTGGTTCACCCCCAAAAGGGCTTGGCTTGGTGTGTCAGCTCTCAAGGTCTTGCCGCTCACAGAGTCTTCTGGTGATCTTGAACTGGCAACCTTCAGATATTAAATCTTTGGGCTTAACAGTGGCTCCACCTTCTAGACCAGAACTCCTGCCCTCCTCCTAATTATGGGTGAGAGTAGAGACTGGTCAATTACTACTCACCAAGTTGGATATAGTTTAAAAAAAAAAAAAAAGATATCTGGTGGTCTGCAATTTGATTGACAATCGTCCTGGAATCTCCCAACAGAGAGGAAGGAAAAAGAAGATATTTATTGAAATCCAAGGGGGCTGCTGTACCGTATACAGTAGCTTGCTAGTTCAACTTGGCAGGACACAACAAGTGTATGTTGATATAACACAAGGCTATCCACATACCTCCTGAAAAGTGGGAATGTCATCCTTCAGGGCCAAACTGTTAGCACGTACAAATGCACAGCTCCAGTATTGGTCATATTTTTGCACTCTTGCATAAGGATTATGAAAAGTAAGAAAATATCATTTTATTCTGAAACTTTGCATGGTCTATACTATGTACTATATTTCTCGCACAGTTAGGTTTGGTTCAGTAGGCAAACTGGTGTAATATTGCCACCGACATACTCATATGGTCTGTCTAGATACCAACTATCAGGCAGAAAGGCAGTGAAGTCTTTCAGGCAGAGACTGAGGGGAAATTCATACCCCATTCCAGTGGTATGGCTGCTATCATGTGCAAACCGAGTGGAATGAGTGATGATACACATGATCAACTTGTCATCTGAAAGCCTGTCATCTTGGCAACAGTTTCCCAGACCTTTCCTATGGACCATTAATCTTTATGTAAAGCCAATGCAATTTGCTACCTGGTTACAACAATAACACTGCAAAAAACTGTGAATGAATCCTCAGAAATCTCTGTCTCTTGTTCAAGAGCAAACCAAGGGTCTCATGGCCACAATGTGTGGGCCAATACCTGTTCTTCCAAAAATAGCTGCTCTATTCTTTGTTGGAATTTATGGAGGAAAAAAGAAATGCTGTAAGATTCAGAAACTCATTTTTAAGAACCTTTCTTCTTTCAAGGTTCATATTTCCAAGGCGAAAAGCAGAGTTGTATAAACCCATGTGAAAAGGGTGCAGGAGACAAACTTCTTTTGCAGCAGAACAATAATATTTTGCTAATTGTTCTTTACAGGAACCAACCTTTTTATTGTTGCTGCCCATGAGTTTGGTCACTCACTGGGTTTAGATCATTCCAATGTTCTTGGGGCTCTGATGTTTCCACACTACCAGCCTACAGAGCTCAGCACCTTCAGGCTTCATCAGGATGACATTGTAGGCATTCAGTATCTTTATGGTAAGCAAAGACAGCCAGCTGAATGTGTAGATTGATTCCAACTGAACCCTGAAGCATCCCTGCTTGAATGTTTGCTTAGCAGCAGTTACTACCTCATTTCAGTTGCTTTTCTGCTCTCCAGATACTTCTGTCCCTAAAGAGTAAACGAAATTCCCTATGTAAACAGGAAAAGGATGCAGGACCAGAATGCATCTTGCACTGGTCCTTCTTCTTTTCCCTACCCCAGGAATACCAGCCAATCACACAGCTATCCACAGACCAAGGTTAGCCAGGTGTGGATACAGGTAGTGGAACATCTTGTGTGCATGGTGGGCATTTCTCTCTTCTTAACTTCCCATTCTGGTCAAAAGTTGTTTCACCAGCATGCTGCTTGGCAACCCAAGCCAAACCTGCCAATAAAAGTAAGCAGTGGAGGGAGGGATACCATGGGGGATGGGGAAGGAAGAGGAAAACCATTTCCCCCTCCTTCCACCCCCTCTTCAGGCACATGTGGCCTCCTTAGGGCTTCCATGAGAGCAGGAATGGAGCCCCCAAAGTGAACTATCCAAGAACATTAGCGTTGTGATAAGGCTTGGGTTCTGGGATATTGTCTGGGTGGTAAGAATTCTACTAGTAATCAGACAGCCAGAAACAGTAGCCCTTCATGTGAACCAGCGGTCTCTGAAGCTCACAGAAAATGAAGACGGAAAGTGTAACCTCAGCAATTTCCCAGTCTATTAAAATCTGTGATCAAATGTGTTTGTTTTTGTGGGATCTGGTAAATCCAAGGACGCCCTGTACAGGACTATACATTAGGAACAGCAGTTGTGACCCTGGGCCCAGCCTTGGTCTTCCTCAGTAAGAAATTCTGTCTTGTTGTGTAGAGAAAAAATAAGCTTGCAGTCCTTTGGGAGTGATCCCCACTGAACAAATATGTGTTGAGATTTATTTCTGAGTGAAGAGGTTTGGGCTGCATGAGGTTTGGATCCTCTTCCTGCCTGGGAAGATCTCCTAAATTCCCTGTGGCTTTGGGGACAGCTGTCACCAGCCCACACTTTTGGGAAAGTTTTTAAGGGATCTAGGGCACAATCCTAACCCCTTGTGTCCGTGCTTTCCAGTACTGGCATAGCGGTGCCAATGGGACATGTGCTGCATCCTGCAATTGGGTGTCATTCATGGAGGCTTCCTCAAAGTCAGGGAAAGTTTGTTCCCTTACCTCAGAGCTGCAGTGCTGGAAAGCACTGACGTAAGGGGTTAGGATTGCACCCCTATTATTGCCTGACATAACTTTGTGGATTTATTTTGATCTTGACTTTGCATCTACCATTGACTTTAGTCTCCTGCAGTTTCCGTGAACTGCATCTTTTCAAATCATGGGTGTTCTTCAATTAATTCTATTCATCCTTTTTCCTCAGGTCCACCAAGCAGTGCAACAGAAGCGCCATCACCAGACCTGTGTGACCCTCAGCAGACTTTTGATGCTGTCAGCACTCTCCGAGGGGAAACCCTGTTCTTTAAAAATAGGTATATTAGGAACAAATTATATAACCTCTTCACATCTCATCACTTTCTTTAACTGAATGTATCCTTCTCCCCCACACTGGTGCATGTTCAGCCATGGGGGAAAAAACCTGAGCACTCATATGAAAAGTCATTTTTGGTGGCAATTAGGGTAAAAAAAAAACTGGGAACAAAATGCATTGCATTGCTTTAAAGCATGACACACACAGGACTTTCCTAGCAGGTAGTTTGATCCGGCTTAAGCTAAATATTCTTGCTGCTTTTTCCCCTTAGCACCATGTGGCGGAAGACTTCTTGGGAAAAAAGTATTATGAAGCGTCAAATTGATGAATTCTGGCCAGCTTTGACCAGAGGCATTGATGCAGCTTATGAAGAGGAAGATACAGTCTATCTTTTCAAAGGTAACCGTTCCAAGCCACCTGCATCTCTCTTTCATCTGAATTCGTTGCAAATTCCTGAGGGGGGACCTGAGGGGGGACATGATTGAGACATACAAAATTGTGCAGGGGATGGACAGAGTGGATAGGGAGATGCTCTTTACACTCTCACATAACACCAGAACCAGGGGACATCCACTAAAATTGAGTGTTGGGAGAGTTAGAACAGACAAGAGAAAATATTTCTTTACTCATCTTGTGGTTGGTCTGTGGAACTCCTTGTCACAGGATGTGGTGATGGCGTCTAGCCTGGACACCTTTAAAAGGGGATTGGACAAGTTTCTGGAGGAAAAATCCATTACGGGGTACAAGCCATGATGTGTATGCGCAACCTCCTGATTTTAGAAATGGGTTATGTCAGAATGCCAATGCAAGGGAGGGCACCAGGACAAGGTCTCTTGTTATCTGGTGTGCTCCCTGGGGCATTTGGTGGGCTGCTGTGAGATACAGGAAGCTGGACTAGATGGGCCTATGGCCTGATCCAGTGGGGCTGTTCTTATGTTCTTATGTGGAAAAAAAAGGGAGAGATGCTTCCAAGTACTGTGCTCTAGTATTAAGCAGGGTAGATGGAGGCTCAGTGCCATTCCTTATGGCTTTTCATCTAGAGGAAAAGGGGCAGCACCAGTTCCAAACACAGATAGCACAGAGGATAATGTGGCTTACAGTGGCTTGGGCAGAATTGAGTTAGGGGGTGCAGCCCACTCACCCTTCAACTCTCAGGCTGATAAGGCTTATCTTAAAAATTCCTAACCAGTGGCATCTCTAGCTTATGCATCACCCTGTATGGCAGGAGGCCAGCACATCATCTCCATGATGCACCTCCTCCTATGTATGGGGTGGAGCAACAACCTGGGTGGTGGTGAGCGTGGGGATGTACCATCGCCCCGCCCCCTGCTGGGTTTTTTTTTGCCAAAATAGAGACATTTCAAAGTTATTTGTTTCATTGCATTCTGCTGTAAATTATGCATCAAACAGTATATAACATGATGGTATTATTCCTACAAGCTGAGATTTTAGTAATTTTACCCCCCCAGTGCACGTCACCCCCCCCCCAGCATGCACATCACCCAGTGTGGGCTGCACCCCCTGCACCCACCTAGCGATGCCACTGTTGCAAACCAATCACCAGGTGAAGGTGATACTCATCACTTATGTCCTTCAAGGCCAACATTATACCGATCTGGCCTTTCCCAATTCTCACTGCTTGGAAGAAGAGTAGTGCCTCTAAGAAAAAACTCTGGAGTCTATTGTAATTCCACTCTGAAATACAGAGACCCCTGTGCTTTTGATTCTAGCTTCTAAAATTCTATGCAAATGCCTTTCAATCTCCTAAATGCTTTTTTTCCCCCAGGACACAAATACTGGGCTTCTGAGGGGAACATTATCAAGCCAGGTTTCCCAAAGAAGATCCACAGCCTGGGCTTCCCAAAAGCAGTTCGGAACATTGATGCAGCTGTTCATGATGAAAGAACCAAGAAGACACTCTTCTTTTCTGGTTATAAGTACTGGAGGTCAGCACTGGACAATCTTGACAACTCATTTATAAATATTGACTTCTTTGCAATCGCAACACATTCCTTTCTGTTGCATACAATGCTTGTCCCCAGTAGATCCCCAAATCAGTTGCCTGTTTTGCAGCATCACATAGATTTCCTTTTCTCCTATTAGTAAGAATGTAACTAACTAAATCTATGGTAAGGCCACACCTGGAGTATTGTGTCCAGTTCTGGTCGCCGCATCTCAAAAAAGCCATAGTGGAAATGGAAAAGGTGCGAAAGAGAGCGACTAAGATGATTGCGGGGCTGGGGCACCTTCCTTATGAGGAAAGGCTACGGCATTAGGGCCACTTCAGCCTAGAAAAGAGATGCCTGAGGGGGGACATGATTGAGACATACAAAATTATACAGGGGATGGACAGAGTGGATAGGGAAATGCTCTTTACACTCTCACATAACACCAGAACCAGGGGACATCCACTAAAATTGAGTGTTGGGAGAGTTAGGACAAAAGAAAATATTTCTTTTCTCAGCATGTGGTTGGTCTGTGGAACTCCTTGCCTGATGGCGACTGGCCTGGACGCCTTTAAAAGGGGATTGGACAAGTTTCTGGAGGAAAAATCCATTACGGGTTACAAGCCATGATGTCTGTGCGCAACCTCCTGATTTTGGAGGTGGGCTATGTCAGAATGCCAGATGCAAGGGAGGGCACCAGGATGACGTCTCTTGTTATCTGATGTGCTCCCTGGGGCATTTGGTGGGCCGATGTGAGATACAGGAAGCTGGACTAGATGAGCCTATGGCCTGATCCAGTGGGGCTGTTCTTATGTTCTTAATTGTCAGGAATTTCCAAGACCCTTTGCCTCCAGGTCACCTCAACTTCTCTATTGTGAAGCTTACCAGATTAACAAGAACACTTTCTCAGTTGTATTAATTATCTCAACCCATTCATTTCTTAGCTATGATGAAGCCAAGAGGTTCATGGAGAAGGGCTATCCAAGAAAGATAGCAGCTGACTTCCCTGAAGTTGGATCAAAGGTGGATGCTGCTCTTCAGCTTGATGGTGAGCAGAAGATGATCTTCTTGACCATTTATGTTTTAAGCAATCTTTGGTCAGGAGGGCTATATAGTTGTAGTGGCTAAAGGGATGAATTATCTGACAACAACATTCAGTTGAATGGAATGACCCAGCAACAGACATCCATAAAGAAGAAGAGGCTTCCTTGAGCTCAAATAAATCAAAGACTGGGACAAAGCCATGAATGCTTCCTTGAGCTCAGTGGTGCACAGGCAGGAACAACATGAAGATGAGAGCACAATTCTATTCTCCTCCCACTCCCCCTGATGCAGCATTGCCAGATAGCTACAACTGCATCCTTTGTGTGTGTGTGTGTGTGGGTGGGTGGGTGGGATAGTTGCAGAGGTCTCCACAAGGTAAGTCAACAATTGTTCCCTTATGGGGATAAGCCTCTATGGAATGGGCGGGGGGGAATGTCTTTGTGGACCTGTGCCACAGAATCAAGTCTGGGATGGGGGTTAAGATTTGGTCGACACCCCTGAACTCAGTCTCTCCTCAGACCTGACCAGGTCAAACCACACCCCCATTGCTGCTTTAATCCATTCCCCATCCCCATTCCACCTTCCTCTCCCAACTTAGCTCACTGTCTTTTGCTGCTTTGGAGTGGATGGGAAGGCTCTTTTCTTTCTGCTGGTGTTCCAGCAGCACACAGCTTCGTGTGCTGCCAGAGCACCTTTTATGACTAGCACTGACTATTCATGGCCCATTTAGGATTGGGCTGTGACAGCAATAACTATTGGTGAGGGAGAAAGAATCTTTTCCACCCTGTGTGAATTTCAGTGGCGTGCTCCAGTTAGATGCAACAGTAAAGGGCACCATTCTCTATTGTTCTTGTACATTTGCTGACACATTTAGGCAAAATATTTAGGTTGCATTTAAGCCTCCATGGCTGCTTCGCCAGGCACCAGGCTGCTTACTTCTGTAGTTTACCTCTCAGAATTTAGAGATGCATTGGACGGCCCCATCAATGCATCTTGGTGAAGAGCGGTCAATTAGAATCTTGTACAATCTTTCCCTGATTTAAATGTTATGTGTCATGTGATGGAAAGGGAAAATTGAATGGGGGAAAGTTAATAGCAGGATCAAAGTGTTTGTTATGCCTTCTGGAGTCACAGTGTTGATCCTTCTCAGGGCTGGCCCATCCATATGGTCAAGTGAAGCAGTTGCCTCAGGCAACAGATGGGTTGGGGGGGGCCCTACCTGTGTTTATCTGCTTACCTCCACTGCCCCTCCTTCTCCTTCCACTCCCTGGACTGGACAAGGAAGAGAGGGATGGAGATGAAGAAAAACAGCGGAGGGGATGAGAGTGCTGAGCTAGAACAGGGGTGTCCAAACTTTTCGGCAGGAGGGCCACATCATCTCTCTGACACTGTGTCAGGGGCCAGGAAAAAAAAAAGAATTAATTTACATTTCATATTTGAATAAATTTACAAAAAGGAATATATGAGAGATGGAACTTACATGAATGAATGAAGGTCTTGCAGTAGCTCAAGGCCTATAAAAGGCCTTTCTTTCACTGCTGCAGCAGCATCATAGACGTGAAACAGCAAGCAGTGATACCTCATCACCAAGTGAGGGATACCACTCACCAAGTGGTATCTTGCTCACTTGGTAAAATACCAAGTGAGCAAGCCCTCACCCCACAGCTCAGGCGAGAGGTCAAACAGTTGCCCTCATGCTGAGAGCAGTTGCGTTGGGCCAGCACAAGCTCCAGCAAGTCTCTGGAGGACCAGAGGCTCATTGAATACTGGGGGCTTCCTGCGGGCCGGATTAGGAGTTCCCAAGGGCCACAAGTGGCCCCCGGGCCAGGGTTTGGGCACTCCTGAGCTAGAAAATTGGAGAGAGGGAGGAGCAGAGGCTGGCACATGATTGGTCATGGGGGGCAGCTTTTGGCCTGCCACCTCAGCTGCCGGGATCTGACCCTTCTCATTACTCTTTTAGGACACCTGTATTTGTTCAGCGGCTCAAAGCAGTATGAATTTGACAGCAAGAGCAAAAAGTTTCTTGGAATGAAGAACAGCAACAGCTGGTTTGGCTGCAAGTGAAATGGGAAGGAGGGGGATGAAGGAGTCAAGACTAACAGCATCTCAGCTTCACTGGATAGCAAGCATAACTTATTTTGTGGTTTGTTGACACCACTGGGTCTTCCATGAGTTCTTGAACCTCTGAGAACCCTGAAGTCAGTCATTGCTGCATTGTAAGGAGAGAAAGAAAAGAAATTGAATCAATATATATGTATTTTTAATATAAATTATTTCTGCAAAGCTATTTATCTCTTCCCCTATATATTGCTGAGTAATAAAATAATTTATATTTATAAGATATATATGGTGTTCTTGGTTTATTTTCTTTATGCAATTCTGAAGTCATAGTGTCATATAATGGCAAGGATAGGAAGGACATGTGGTCAACTCCCTGTTCAAAAGCCATATCCCCCCACACCACCTTGACCGTATTGCTTAGTGAAATTTCCTAGACAGCTTCATGCCACCTTTCTCCTGAATGATTCCCAAAAGATAGTCACATTGGAGGCAAAAATATTTGTTCATTTGAAAGGCTTTCAGGGAGTATCCCTTGACCATCATTTGAGAAAGCTTAGTGGTCCAACAAAACAACCAACAAAATGGAATGATAGACTGCAGTACTTTCAAATGGAAGAATTGCTGACCTAAGCAATGCAGGATACAGTGGACTGCAAATGGAGTTTCTGTGTGAGAACAAAGTGCTTATTTCTGGCATCATCATAATGATGTCACTTCCTGCTCTCAACTTCCGGACCTCGACAGGCGCCATGAATACCATTCGGCCCACTCTATGAAATGAGTTTGACACCCCTGTTCTAAAGTATTATTTTCCCATATAGCAGTGTATGTGTGTGACTTAGAATGTACTTGGGACAGAGGTGAGATTTGAACCAGAGTCTTCCTGATATGTAGGTCAAGGTCAAATGAGCCATTATGTGGAATGCATAAGATGATCCGGTGTTTTGGTGTTTGAAAATAGCATGCCTGAAGAGGAAATGGGGGAAACTACAGCTGGGGTAGGAGGCTAAAGGACCTTGCCCCTCATTGCCCTCAACCACTGGTGTGGTACTTTAGCTGGGGAAAAAATCCTTTTGGCTTTCAATGGAAGATTTACTCCAGTTAAAATAGGGAATCTCAACAAAATGTACACACACTTTGTTGTAACAAATTTATTGTGCTATAAAATTCACATACATACTATAGAACTATAATTCACACATATATTGCATAAAGTGTATACACAGAAGCAGTTACTGGAACCAGTTAATTAATTAATTAATTAAGAATGTTTTGCATTCTTTTGCAAATGGCTTTAGAAAGCACCTGAAAGATCAATCTGCCTATATTGGCAGGAATGTGCAAAATGCTCAGTTTCTCATTCATGTTTAGCACCCTGCCAGCCTCACAGTTTGGAGGTCAGCTTTCCTTATGGGGAAAGAGTTTGTTTTTGGGAGGGGTTTTTAGAGAAAAAGCTTGAAGGGAGTATGATAGACATTAATAAAATTAAAACAGCACATAATGTGGAAAGACTTTATACTTTCATTCTGTTAATGAAAATGATTTGTGGGAGAGTTAGAACTGTTGACAAATATGTGCCATTAACATGTAGAAGTCAATGCTACCAGCAGTGGTGAAGACCATTAGATTAAAAAAAAACAAAACCTATAAAATTTCCCCACAAAGAGAGAAGGAACATCATGCCTTCCCCGCTGTTGCTCTCAATGACATACTATCCCTGCATCTGGATATTCAATGTAGCCATCATGGTAAATAAGCACTGATAGACCTATAGTCCACCATAAATGTTTGGAACCAACTTTTAAAGTCATCTAAGCCAGTGAGCAACAATAATAATAATAATAATAATAATATACAGTATTTATATACCGCCTTTCTTGGTCTTTATTCAAGACTTTATTCAAGGCGGTTTACACAGGCAGGCTTATTAAATCCACGCAGGGATTTTTACAAATTGAAAGAAGGTTCTCTCTTTCAAGAACCACCACATTCAAGCTGTTACACTCCGATCTGGTTTAACATTCTGGCCTCCATCCTCCCATGCTCCGAGCAGATGGAACAGCTCAGCTGCAGCTTGTCAGCTGCTTCAAGGTCGCACGGTGCCGGTGGCCTCGAACTGGCGACCTTGTGGATGTTAATCTTCAGGCAAATGGAGGCTCTACCCTCTAGACCAGACCTCCTGCCCCATTCAACAACATTCAAACTTCTCACCCCCCATATTCACTTCCTCTCCCTATTCAACAAGCTGTGGGAACTCTGTGTGATCTGAAAGACTGCATACAAGCATAACCCATGAGAACATTTTTTTCTGCAATAATTATAAACTTTAGGAGACTTTCGCAGAGTTACTCTAACTCTTTCCTCTTCCCAGTTCCCATTTTCACCAGAATTCACAATTCACTTAATAACCCCCCCCCAATAGTCATCCTTATGCCCATTGTCTCACTACTCATCTCCCTCCTTTCAACATAACTTTCCACCACCATCCCCAATATTAGCCCCCCACATGTTCTCCTCTGTATGATCTCACCCCCACCAGGTTCTGGGGTCCACAGTCATCTAAACTAGTGACCAACAACACCCAAACTTCCCACCAGCGGCATTACTAAGGTTGGTGTCACCTGGTGCAGTAATTCATGGTGTCACTTCCTATTAATTTTATTTAGCTATATAAAGCAAACACCAGTGGCCAACTTGATGACACTCTTACAACTGAATAGGAGTTTTAGTGTTAGCTCTGATACATGGAAGTGAGATCAGACTCATACTAATACCTTATTGGTTCCCTGCTGTGCCAAAAAAAATCCCATTGGCTCTCAGAACAATTAGACTCTTAGGTCAGTTTTGAGTTAAGGAAATCCACTTTTTGTCACATAATGGCAGTTGAATTTTGTTTTTCTGGTTATTTGGCTATATCTTTTGGTAGAATACAGATAATTCAACGTGGTCTGTGACATTACATTCTGCATTAAATTTCCTATTGAATGATATATTACAGTACATCATGGTATTATTCATAAATACCAAGGTTTCCATAATTTTGGCCACTAGTGCTGTCACCCCCCCCAAGGGTGTCATCTGGTGTAGTCTGCTTCCCGCACCCATCTAGCTATGCCACTGCATTGTCTCTAAATGAAACTTCCATATAAAAAGTAATCGTACTTTTGAGGAGCAGGAACCTGAGATAAAGAAAGGGAAAGGACATCACCATGTCATCCTTTAGAGTACCCTGAGGTATCTGACTAATACTGGACACAGAATGTGGGATCATGTGGGTTTCAGTTGATCCTGCATGGGAATTCTTATGATGGTGCATGGACCTTAGGATAAGAATCATTGGCTTAGAGCCCAATCCTATGCATGTCTACTCAGTTCCATTATAGGCAGGAGGTCTGGTCTAGAGCAGGGGTGTCCAAAGTTTTTGGCAGGAGGGCCACATCGTCTCTCTGACACTGTGTCGGGGGCTGGAGGGGGGGAAAGAATTCATTTACATTTAAAATTTGAATAAATTTACATAAGTTTACATAAATGAATTTATTAAAGATGAACTTATATGAATGAATGAAGGTCTTGCAATAGCTCAAGGCCTATAAAAGGCCTTGCACAAAGCAAGGCTTGCCTTTCCTTTGCTGCCACTGCTGCATCACAGATGTGAAACAGCAAACAATAGAGGGAGCCCTCATACCACAGCTCATGCAAAAGGTCGAACAGTTGGCCATCATGCTGAGAGCAGTTGCATCGGGCCAATGTGGGCTCCAACAAATCTCAGGAGGGCCAGAGGCTCATTGGAGACTGGGGGCTCCCTGAGGGCCGCATTAAGAGGCCTCGAGGGCCGCAAGTGGCCCCCGGGCCGGGGTTTGGGCACCCCTGGTCTAGAGGGTAGAGCCTCCGTAGCCCGAAGATAACATCAGAAGGTCGCCAGTTCGAGGACACCAGCAGCTGCCTGAACGGCTGAGAATGGCGAGACCTTGAAGCAGCTGACAAGCCAAGCTGAGTGATTCCACCTGCTCTTGGTGTGAGCAAGAAGCATCTTGGCTGCCCTCCATGTGAGAGATGGAGCGGCTTGTCAGCCTGCGTGGGAGAACTGGAGGCCAGAAGTGAGACCAAACCAGGAAGATCCATTCTGAAATGTTGTTGGTTCTTGACAGAGAGAACCTCTATGATTGTAAAAATCCCCTTGAGGGATTTAGAAATGCCTGCCTATGTAAACCGCCTTGAATAAAGTCAGAGGAGTAATCCAATGACCAGAAAGGCGGTATATAAATACCTAGTTATTATTTATTATTATCATTATAGTCAATTGGTCTTACTCCCAGGTAAGTGTGGATAGGATTGCAGCCTTAGTATGGTCAATACTGTGGGGGGAATGTGGTTTTTGAACAAGGAGTTGACTACCTGGACTTTGCATCCATGCCATTTGACACTATAACTTAGAAACGGCATAAAAAGAAATAAGCCAAGACCACCTTGTATATATCTTACAAATATAAATTACTTTATTACTCAGTCATACACAGATGAAGAGATAAATACCTTTGCTGAAATAATTTATATTAAAAACACATACATGTATGTTCAATTTCTTCTTTTCTCCTTACAATGCAGCGATGACTGACTTCAGGGTTCTAGAAGGCTCGTGAATCCAAGGAAAACCCAGTGAAGCCAGTAAACCACAAAATAATTTATGTTTGATATCCAGTGAAGCTGATGTTGTCTTTGTCTTGGTTACTTTGCTCTCCTACTTCCCATATCACTGGCAGCCAAACCAACTGTTGCTCTTCTTCATACCAAGAAATCTTCTGCTCTTGCTGTCAAACTCATATTGCTCTGAGCCACTGAACAAATACAGGTGTCCTAAAAAAGTAATGAGAAGGGTCAGGTCTTGGCAGCTGAAGCAGCATGACAAATTGTGTCCCCCATTAACAATAATATGCCAGCCCCCACTCCTTCCTCTCTCCAATGTTCTAACTCAGCATTCTCATCCCTTCCACTGTTCTTCTTCCTGTCCATCCCTCTCTTCCTTGTCCAAGGCAGGGAGTGGAAGGAGAAGGAGGAGCAGTGAAGGCATGTGGGTAAACACAGGTAACCCTGCCTAGCAGGGTTCTGCTACCTGAGGCAACTGCTTTACTTGGCCACATGGATGGACCAACCCTGAGAAGAGTCAACTCTGACTCTAGGAAGCATAATGAACACTCAGATCTTGTTATCACTGTTCCCTCTCTTTCAGCTTTCCCTTTCCATTTCTAATCACGGGGACACATGAAACATAACATTCAAAACAGGGAAAGGTATACAGAATCCTGACTCTTTACCAAGGAATGTATTGGTGTAAAAAAGTAGAAGAATAATAGAAAATGGTGCGCTTCATTGCTGCATCCAGCTGATGCATGCCCAGTGACATGCACATAAGGTGTAAAAGATTCCTTCTCCCACACCAATGGAATGTTCCTGCCTGTACAACATGGAGCTCAGGAAATGCTCTTTAGATCTTTATTCCCGAATCTGGATTTATTTCCAGTTGATATGCTGAAGCCCTGGGGGAAGCCTCTTCCTTTATATGGATCTCTGTTGCTTGATCAGGGTGTTCTTTTGAAAACTGTTATCAGATACTGCCCTTTAGCTACTACAATCATATACTGTAGTCCTCATCTCCTCTATGGAGAACTCGTGCAAGGAAAGGGCCCTACAAGTAGACCACAGCTGGACATCTGCAAGAGGGATCTGAAGGCCTTAGGAGTGGCCCTCAACAGGTGGGAAACCCTGGCCTCTGAGCGGCCCGCTTGGAGGCAGGCTGTGCAGCATGGCCTTTCCCAGTTTGAAGAGACACTTGGCCAACAGACTGAGGCAAAGAGGCAAAGAAGGAAGGCCCATAGCCAGGGAGACAGACCAGGGACAGACTGCACTTGCTCCCAGTGTGGAAGGGATTGTCACTTCCGAATTGGCCTTTTCAGCCACACTAGATGCTGTTCCAGAACCACCATTCAGAGCGCGATACCATAGTCTTTCGAGACTGAAGGTTGCCAACAAGGTGAATGACAAAAGACTGGTTAACACATGAATGCACAAGAAGACCATTTTCTGCTCACCAGTTTGATAAAAAGCTGCATCCACTTTAGACCCAGCTTCAGGGAAGTCAACTGCTATCTTTCTTGGATAGCCCTTCTCCATGGAGCTCTTGGTTTCATCATATCTAAGACATAATTAGGGTGACAATTAATACAACAGAGAAGATGTTTTTGCTGGCTTAGGGCCCTTTCCAACTTTCCAGTGCCAATGTAACTGCAATGCAGCCCCAAGGTAAGGGAACATTTGTTCTCTTACCTTGAGGAGGCCTCCATGACTTACCCCCTCACTGCAGCATGCAGCACATGCCCTGTTGGCACAGCTGCATTAGTGATGGAAAGTTGAATAGGATTGGGCCCTTAGTAGCCATCACTTTTTCATATCACCAAAAGCAGCTCCATTGAACCTTTTTAGACGTGAACCGGTATTTCAAGTGGGAAAAGACATGAAAAATAACATGTAAAGTGAAGCAGGGGCAAACTCGCTTTTCATCCAAATATCTGAATCTTCTTCACTGTGTATGAGGTGGTGGGGTAGCTTCATCCACAACTGTGCATCATGCTTCCTCAAGCTTTCTTGAATTCCTCAAGGGCCAACTGAGATATGTCATGGTAACTGTCTTAGCTGCTGTTGTCCAGGCTCACTTCTGGGGGGCAGATATGCTACCACCAGAGAGGAATGTATTTTTTAACTAAGACTGCCATATATGCCTTTTCTCCTGGTATGGTTGAGCCAATTGTCCTAAGCGTCCCTCAGCCCCAATCCTTTTGTGCAGACAGATACAATTTCCTCAGTCCTGATTGTTAGCATAATTCCTAAGAGTGCCTGAGACATTGTAAGTGCTGCACAAAAAGAGACCACTCACATCTCTGCCCACAGACTCACAAATGCATGAAACATGTAAGAAAAGGAGGCAACAGATATTGGAAATTCGTGGCATCTAAGAGCAGTGGATTGGGTTCTTACTAACAGGGTAAGGGCGCAATCCTAACCAACTTCAGAGCACAGACTTAGCCGCAACACCGCCCCAAGGTAAGGTAACAAACATGCCCTTACCTTGAGGAGGCCCCCTTGACTGTCTCCCCACTACAGGACGCAGTGCATGCCACATTGGCACAACTATAACTGTTACCCTGCACATGCCCGATCTCATCTGATCTTGGAAGCTAAGCAAGGTCAGGCCTGGTTAGTACTTGGATGGGAGACCGCCTGGGAATACTGGGTGCTGTAGGCTTATACCATAGTCTTTCGAGACTGAAGGTTGCCAACCATGATATCAGGGCTAGAAAGTTGGGTAGGATTGCTCCCTAAAACAATAAGTCTATGTGATGCTGCAAAACATGTAACTGAGTTGAGGATCAAGGGTGGACAAGCAAGTTTTACTCTAGTGCACATCAGAGAAGAATACATTTCTGGTGCAAAGAACTAGCATTCAAAAATGAGCTTTCAGGACTGTCCATGCTTACCTCCAGTACTTGTCACCAGAAAAGAAGTATGTTTTCTTTATACTTTCATCATAAACAGCTGCATCAACCTTCTTAACAACTTTCGGGAAGCCCAGGCTGTGGATGTTCTTTGGGAAACCTGGCTCGATAACAGTTGCCTTGGCAGCCCAGTATTTGTGTCCTGGAAAATATTTAAAAAAGCAGTTAGGAGTTTGAATGAATCTGGTTTGGAGGTCAAATAAACCAGAAGCACAGGGGCTTCTGTATTTCAATATCTCTCCAGGTGAATTACAAAAGACACCAGTGATTTCTTCTTAGGCATTCCTCTTGTTCTGAGTAATGGGAACTTGAAAATGATTGTGCCCAGTCTGTAAATTGCTGCATTTCAATGACTTAAATTATCTGTAACACCTTCACCTAAGTGGTCCTTATTGACCTCAGTAAAAGCTGAAGAGTCAGCAACAGCAAAAGCTGCACCCACTGACTCACTTCTGCCCAAGCCATGGTAAATGTTCTTTAACCCTTTCCCCTGAGTCTTCCAGATTTGGAACTAGCCCACCTCACCCCAGCACTGTCTGTTCTAGTGCCTGTCTGCTGGTATTCATTTGCATCTTTTTAGATTGTGAGCCCTTTTGGGACAGAGAGCCATTTAGTTATTTGATTTTTCTCTGTAAACCGCTTTGTGAACTTTTAGTTGAAAAGTGGTATATAAATACTGTTAATTAATTAATTAATTAATTAATTAATTAATTAATTAATTAATTAATTAATTAATTAATTAATTAATTAATTAATTAATTAACTGATGCTGCCCATCTAACTCCAGATGGGAAACCACAAGGAATGGCACTGAGCCTCCATTTACCCTATGTAAAGAAACAATACTTGAATACTTAGAAGCACCGCTCACTCTTTTCTCCATAAATTATTTCCTGTGTGTAGGGAAATCACTAAGGGTTAACTTTTTCGACTGACATTGACCTACTGGGCCATTGGCCGTGGCTCCCCATTAGAGCTACAATCCTATACATTGTATAGGGCAGTAGGTTTTTTGCGAGGATTCCGCTGCTTCCCTGGCTGATTTCCACAGCTCCCTGGGGAGAAACAACTCACAGTTGCTGATCACAAATTTGTTCCATTAGGGCAGCCACATTGCCCTAAATGTGAATGGTGAGACTTCCTTTGGTAATAGTCCAGAACTCCTACCTATGGACTCTTGTGCAACCCCTCCTATTCCAAAGCAGTCCACTGCTATCACCTCCTTGCCTTCAGAGTCAGTGATAAATTCAGGTGAGTAAGAAATGAAGGTGGCTTGGAATTATTACCTTTGAAAAGAAATACTATGTCTCTTTCTTTAACTTCATAAGCAGCATCGATGCCATGGCTCAAAGCTGGCCAAAAAGCAGAAATAGGATCCTTCTCAATCTCTCTTCTCCGAGAACTCTTCCGCCACATGGAGCTAAAAGGGGGGGAAAGATAGCAAGAATATTTAACTTAAGTCATATAGAAATTCCTGCTAGGAAAGTCCTGTGTGCATCCTGATTATTGACTGTAGCTGATGTGAACTTTATCAGATGGCCTTTGTCAAAATCACATGACAAAGGACAAAGGAAATAGACTTGTCTACTGGTCTACTAGTAGGACAATACTAGTAGTCAGGATGTCCAAGTTGGCTATGATGCTCAGTTGTTGCTGGAGGGAATTCTTTAAACCAAAAAGAAGTACGGAGGTTATATTGAAGAAAAGGGGCCTGGCAGTGGGGTACATGCCAGCTGTTTATATGTTGCCTCCCCAATTTTCTCTTATTTCTGTTCAAATCATACCTCCAGTACTTGCTTCTTCCAAATCTCTCTCCTCTTCTTCCTTCCCTCTGCAAGGCCCTCCTGAGGGTGGGCTGCTAGGCTGCTAATAAGAACTGACCAGAAACTGCTAAGTTTGGTCTCCCTTCCCACCCAGATACTGTTCTGTATTAAATCATGGACCTTGACAATGGTGTGAGTTGAATGGGAAGAGACAAAGGGTCCTGGAATAGTGGCTCATTGGCCTCTAGAGCAGTGGTTCTCAAACCTTTAGCACCGGGACCCACTTTTTAGAATGTGCATCTGTCAGGACCCACTGGAAGTGATGTTATGACAGGAAGTGACATCATCAAACAGGGGAATTTTTAACAACCCTAGGCTGCAATCCTACCCACATTCATCCAGGAGTAAGTCCCATTGACTGTCATTGTTAAAAACACACACACACACACACACACACACACACACATATATAAAAGCTTGTTAAAAGTACAGGTCTGTAACATTTCCCCACATACTATGGTAGCATCAGGTCTAATATATTAAAAATAAAATATTGAAATGAATGGGGATCCACCTGAAATTGGCTCGTGACCCACCTAGTGACCTAGTGGGTCACGACCCACAGTTTGCGAAACACTGCTCTAGAGAATGTACATCATGCAGTACTTAAAAAAATTAGTGAGGCAGATGTCAAAATTAATGGTTTTTTTTTTTGCAATGTTGTCATTGCAAGATTGGTTGCAATGGTTTTGAGTTGATTGAATTTTTCTATTGTTTAAGACAGGATTAGCAGCATGAGTTCCCCCTGCCCGTGAAAAATAGGAAAAATTAGCAGTGAAAATGGGGAGAACCAGGGCATGGGCAAATGTAAAGAAGCACTGATTGATTCAGAACTGGTTTATAATTTGGCACCAGGTAGTGATGGGAAAGTTGTGACTTAACCCTTTCCTTCCCAGTTGTTTCTACCCTCGCAATTGACAGTACAAGGTACTTTTCATATGGTGCCTGTGTGAGTGGGAAATGCAGCTGTGTGAGGGAGGGACAGAACTGAGCTGAGGACAGTGAATGGAGTTGAAAAGGTCCATCAATTGATGCCTAAAGTACCTGTCTTTAAAGAACAGAGTTTCTCCTCGCAGAGGCACAACAGCATCAAAAGCCAAGTGAGGGTCACACATATCTGATGATGGTGCTTCTGGTGGTGGTTCAGGTTTTCCAGATGGATTTTCCTTGCCTTCAGGGGGTCCTTGGAGAAAAATGTGAAGAGACAAACTGAAGAACTAACATGAATGGAAGAAATTCAGCTCACTGAAGCCGTAGGAGATTCTGTGGTAGAATGCAATATGAAGCTCCGTATAAATTCGCACACTCTTAATATTAGCTCCCTCAAATCTTACACAGAAGAGTGTGGGCTGATGAAAGGAGACCCAGAAGCCACTGAGCCATGTCAGGAATGCTAGAGTGAAGCTCCCAAACCCTTTTCCTCAGATATAAGCCCCATTACGTTCAATTGGGATTACTCCCAGATGACTACAGCCTTAATTTTTCTCCACTCAACAGATCAGAATTTCATAAGAACATAAGAACAGCCCCACTGGATCAGGCCATAGGCCCATCTAGTCCAGCTTCCTGTATCTCACAGCGGCCCACCAAATGCCCCAGGGAGCACACCAGATAACAAGAGACCTGCATCCTGGTGCCCTCCCTTGCATTTGGCATTCTGACATAACCCATTTCTAAAATCAGGAGGTTGCGCATACACATCATGGCTTGTAACGCATAATGAATTTTTCCTCCAGAAACTTGTCCAATCCCCTTTTAAAGGCGTCCAGGCCAGTCACCATCACCACATCCTGTGGCAAGGAGTTCCACAGACCAACCACACGCTGAGTAAAGAAATATTTTCTTTTGTCTGTTCTAACTCTCCCAACACTCAATTTTAGTGGATGTCCCCTGGTTCTGGTGTTCATTTTGAGGAAGACTGAGGCTGGCACAGAGTTGCACTTGCTGTTCCCAAAGTATAGTCCCATAGTGGGCATCTTTGGATTTATCCATAAAAACGAAAACATTTGCTCACAGATTTTAATAGGTAGGCAAATTGCTGAGCTGAGCAACTTCATACATCCTGTTAGCACCTGATAGACTGCTGGATCATGTGAAAGGCTACTATTTCAGACAGTCCCACTACTTGTGGAATTCCTGCCACCCCTAGGCATGAAGGGAACTGGCTTCTTTCTCTCTCCTCCCTCTCAAGGCTTTTCTCCACCAACCATCTCCCTCTATGGAAAGTTTGCCAATTGGTGGGATAGTGGACAGTCTAATTTTTTGGGGAGGGGGGGGAGAAAGAATGGGTAAGAAAGGGCTGCCTGTGCAATTTTTATGCGGAAAGGTCTTTGTGATTTGGTTGCCTGGTCTCTGGAGGCCTCCTAGTCTCTGGAGAGCAATGTGATTGGCTTGGGAGAATGACAAAAGGAAGGAGGGCCTTCTCATTCTGCTTCTCCTAGCCTTCTCTGTCCCCATAGCCAAACAAAGGGGACAGAGTAGGAGAATGAGGCAGCAACTGAGTGATGTACTAAGGTGACAGCATTGCTCTAGATGTGCTATGTAAAAGTGGGTACCAGGATGCTTCAGGGATCTGCTGGAATCAATCCATGCATTCAGCTGGCAGTCTTTGCTTACCATAAAGGAACTGGATGCCTGTGATGTCATCTTGGTGAAGCCTGAAGTTTCTGAGGTCTGTAGCTTGGTAGTATGGAAGCATTAGGGCCCCATAGACATTGGAATGTCCAAGACCCAGTGAGTGGCCAAACTCATGGGCAGCAACCAGAAAAAGGTTGGTTCCTGAAAGGACACGCAAAAAAGCATTAGCAACACAATTGCATATTGGTCTCCTGTACAATAAGCTCTTCTCTTGCATGCTTTTCACTTGGTCTTATTCTCTACTTCTAGCCTTGCAAGCATTCACCTCCAGTGAAGAAAGGTTCTGAAGCCTGAATTCTTGAAACTCAGAACATCTGGGTTTTTTTCCCCTCCCTATATGGACTGGCCCTTGGCCTCTATCTGGTCCCCTTGAGAACTTGGTAACTAGCAAAACCGTATGTGGATTTCTGTAAATATTACACCAATTAGCTTACTGATCCAAACCATTTTTTTAAATACCATACATAGCATAGGCCATGCAAAGTACCAGCATAAAAGGTTATTTTCTTAATTTTTATTTTCTTTAGGCAAGAATGCAAAAATATAACCAATACTGGAGCTGTGCGTATGAAAGTGCTAAAAGTTAGGGACTGAAGAAAGACATTCCCACTTTCAGGAACTATGTGGATAGTCTTGTGTTATTTCAACATATGCATAAGTTGTGTCCTGTCTACCTGAACTAGCAAACTATTACATATATATGCAACCCACTTGGGTTTCATTAAATCTCCGTTTTTTTCCTTCCTGCTGATGAATCCAGTATAGGAGGGTTTGTCAAGCACTCTGCAGGCCACAAGATATCATTTAGTGGCCATATCCAGTCTGTGGTCCCACCCGTAAACAACATCACTGTTCTTGCTAGAATAATAACCACAGACATTGCACTGACTTTAATGAAATCGCTATGAAACCAAAAGTGGAATGAAGGCTTGAAAGCAAATGTCAGGATTTTTTTTTTACAAGCCGCGATTCATGGCAAATCTACTACATATATAATTATTTTCATACCCTGAGACCTACATGGTACGTTTGTCTTAATATAGGCACAGTGTCGTGTTTAATAAAAGTATATGAAATACCCTTCAAATCCTTTGTCCAGAATTCATCGTCATCAAAGTGGGCATCTCCACTGAATGTCTGATAGCCAGGTGAGTAGGCGTGAGCCAGTTGTCCACCAGGCCCATCGAAAGAAACAAAGTCACCATGGTCTTTAAAAAGCAAAAGAAACCGTTTCGTTATTAGATTTTTCTCTGCAAACCACTTTGTGAACTTTTTTTTGTTGAAATGTAGAATACAAATGATGATGATGATGATGATGATGATCATCATCATCATCATCATCTTCTTCTTCTTCTTCTTCTTCCCAAGTTTATCTACTGATGCTTTATTTTTTATGAGTCACTTACATTGAACAGCAAAAGAGATCAGTATATCTGCGGAGTCGTCATACACTCTGGTGAAAGTCAAAGGGGTCACATCGCTCCACACTTTCCAAGCCCTCTCGATTGCCGTATCAACATCCACTCGCTCCATATTTGGTGTGTAGTTCTGAATGCTTTAGAATACACAGCAGGTGATGACATTTTGAAATCAGAAGTAGCACAGCTTAACAATTACTATCATAATTTTTTTTACCTCTTTGGTTGGCAGACTATTCTGGGTCAGGTACACAGAATTGTACTTGTTTGAAATATTAAACATTATTAAATTATTACTAACATAGTATTTGTTGTTTAAAACAAAGAGCTTGCCTGGCCATTAAGATGCTGAAATTGGCTTGAAATATTTGTACTTAACAGTCCTTGGGGACCCTTTGTACTTAAGAGCCCTTGGGGAGGGCACCAGGATGCAGGTCTCTTGTTGTCTTGTGTGCTCCTTGGGGCATTTGGTAGGCCATTGTGAGATACAGGAAGCTGGACTAGATGGGCCTATGGCCTGATTCAGTGGGACTGCTCTTATGTTCTTATGCCCCATCTTTTGCTATGGGCATGTTAATGTGCACTAAATAGAGAGTCCAAGATTTTCTGAACTCTACAGTTACTGCCAGTCTAGCACTAGATTGCTGGGGGCCATGATCTTTTGCATTAGTTTCCACTGCATCCTCCCCAACTTGTGATGCTACATTGGGTGCTACCCCAACCACCAATCCTGAGGGTCGGGGTAGACTGGCTTGATGGAACGTTTAATGGATATGGGATTTTAGACAGTGCCTGATCGAGTCAAGCCCTGATACCATTCCATATTTATGGTCCTATGGAACAGGAAGTCTCTTAATTCACATCATGTCCATTTATTCAGTTTTTTGGAATAAAAAACGTTTTAGCAGCCTTTCCTCCCCTCCCATGTTGCATATGCAATGGCACAGAAAAGATTTTTTTAAATTAGGTTTTCTACTTCCTCTTCTGGCCTTTATCTATGGTGGTGGTTGGCAACCTTCAGTCTCAAAAGACTATGGTATAAGCCTACAGCACCCGGTATTCCCAGGCAGTCTCCCATCCAAGTACTAACCAGGCCTGACTCTGCTTAGCTTCCGAGATCAGACGAGATCGAGAAGACAAACATTAAGGAGGTTCCTTGGTTCTGCTTCTCCAAGCTCTGGACACCCCATATGGGTTTGCCAGCTTATGCCTATCTGCTGCCTGCCTGCTCTTCTTCTGGTACTTCCACCTACCACCTACCACCTACCACCTACTATCATGCTCCTGCTTAGTCCCAGATGAGTGTTTTAAGAACAAAAATCGCAAAGCAGCATCTTCATTTCAAGAAGGTATATTGTGTTCTTACCTGTAGGTGAGGGCTTTCTTTGTCCACCTTGGAGAACCTGCAAAGGTGCTGAATTTCCCTACATCAGGAACCCCACACCTGGGCTTCTTCATGGCCTCCAAAGTCATTGGATCCACCTTGCCAGTCACTTGCAGCCCAAAGAATCTTTGCATTTCCCGTATTTTGGCAGCAGCAATGTGAGTGTGACTTCTACTTCTATCGGTAGGTGTATTTTCAGAATCTGGATAGTAGTTTTCCATGTATTTCTAGCGGAAGGAACGGATACGTTTGATCACTTATATCTTTACATCACATTTTCATCTGCTTAGAATGACGTTGTCTGCCTTTACTCTCAGTACAAGAGCAGAAGGGAAGTACTCATCTAGTGCGCCCATTTTACAGATGTAGAAACTGAAACCTACCAAGAGCATCTTACCCTAAGACAACTAGCACAGGATGGAACCCAACTGTCTCCAGGCTACATCTATGCACAGGTTCACACTGGTTGCCAGTTTACAACATGTATTTAGGCTGCAATCCTATTCACACTTTCCTGATAGTACATTCCGCTGAACACAATATGACGTACTTCTGAGTAGACATGCATAGGATTAGCCCCTTAGTAAACTATTCCTAGTCTAATTCATATCCTTCAACCTTTGTTCATTACCTTAGCAAATGCCATGTCCTTATCTGAGACATGTTCCCCTTCTGAACCAATTGGCAAAGCACACCCAAGTGCTCCACAGAGGGCGATCACAAGTAGCAAGATCTTCATTTTTTTCGCTCACGTCTGTGCCTTGAGTTCCAGGTTTCTTCAGCCTCTGTGAATGGGTCTGTCTATGTGCTGGATGGATCCCTCTATATATAGTCCATGTTTGTTCTGTAAAATCAACAGGAGCATGACTCATAATTTTATAACTTCCTCTGACTTGCCAAGGACAAAAAATGCTCCTTTTTGCAGTGACACACAACATAACCCTGATTTGGAAATCCCTAATCAAATGGTTGACACTTCATGACCCCATCAGCCTGTCAGGACACACTGTGAGTGTGTGGCAGCCTTTTCCAACCTCCAGACAGGACTCTCTGATTTAGAGAGTTGGGCATTCAAATGTGTGTTTTGATTATCTGAATGATTCATTGATATATAATAAAATAAAAATTATTATTAAACCCTTAGGAAATTATATTATTAATAAATTAAGGAAATTATATATTAAATGCTTAGGAAATGACCATAATGGCACAATCCTGAAATGATGATGGGGCAGCGCAAGACCCTTATGGCACAAGCCAAAAAGCACTTTTGCTCCACCAGGAGAGCAAGGAGGCCGGCGTGAAAAGGCCTCCCGAGTCAGGCCAGTGCGGGAGCTTAGGAGGGCAGGTGGAGGGCAGGAAGAAGGCATTTTGGGGTGGGAATAGGGCGGGCATGCTCATGGGTGGGTGGCTGGTGATGGGGGGTGGGGCCAGGATCCGGCACTTATGCCAGATTGTATCTCTGGTTCTGGGCAGCCCAGGGCAGCTCCGGGCTGCTGAGATCTGTACCACTTCAAAAGGTGGCGCAGATCTGAGTAGCCCCATTGCGGTGCTGAGGCTTTACCTGAAGCGGTTCCCCTTGCCCTGGATGGAGCCGCTTTGGGCCCCAACCCTGCTCTAAATGTGGACAGGCCCACCAGCCTGCCTGTTCCAGGGTAGGTTAGGATTGGGCTGCCAATGTGGAAAAAAAAATGTCTACAATTTTCAGGCATGTTCGTGAACACACTATGTGTTGTTGTTGTTGTTATGAGCGGAATTAGTACAATTCTTAGAGCACAATCATATGCATTACTACTCAGAAGTATTCTATTCAGTGGGACTTACATCCAGGATAGTGTGTGTATAGGATTGCAGCCCCAGTTGTTTTGAAGGATATCACAGTCAAACATGAAATACGTGATAAGAGGTGTCCTCTTATTTTGATGTTCCTTTCTGCCCTCAAACCCTCAGTTTTTATGGTTGCAAACTTTCTGTTTCTTCTCCTGTTCCAGGGCAGCTGCCAATTAGAGGGCCGTGTGGGACCTGGCATAGTGGCCTGTGGAGGTGAGGTTCTGCTACTGCTTCTGTTTCTTCAGCCTTGCTCAAAATCCAAAGAAGAGTGCTTATTGGGCAATGTTGGTGGAACAGAGGTAGCAGTGGAGTGTGCTCTTTTCTACCTGGCACCATTGAATCGCACTACTTAACCGTTCCCATTTGTCCTGGCACGACACTCCATCAGACATGGGGTACCATGCAGAGGTGGGGCATCAGAGGTGGGACACTGCGGCACCGTACATTAAGAATGCCTATGGGTGGAGAAAAGATGAACCCTGGGGCCTCCTAGTAAGCCCTCCCCCCCCCCATTAAGCCCCAGATACTTCTTTTTTAAAAAGGAAAGAAACCCAGCCTCTTTTGTAGAAGCTGAAAGATGTCTCTGGGAAGAGAGGGAAATGAGGTCATGACACACACGTCCCAGCAAATCAGCACAATGCACAGCTAGTTTCTGCTGAAAACTGGCAGAACCCGTTTCCTGTGATATCAACAGCTGTTTATATGCTGTTAAAGCTGCAGCCCCCCCCCCAGTCAGCTATGGAGCCTCAAAATCATCGTCCATTTTGAGTGAAAACAGTTCCCCCTTTTATTACATTTACATAGAAAATTACTCCTGAAGCTGCCGGTTGTCCTTATGCAGCAAAAAACCACTTGGGGGGAAACTAGCCAATTTTGGAGGAGCAGTTTTCCACATGGAAATGATGTGGAGGGGGGGAGAGGTGAAACCCCCCTGCACTGTGATCTCAAGTGGAATTGGGGGTCCCTATGACTGTGTTTGGACATAAATAAGCTACTTCCTAGTTTAACTCCTTGCCAGTTTAGCATCTCATGCCTTTTGGCCTTTAGATAGAGTAGAATAGAATTTTGATTGGGCACCTATAATGCCTTTGGTACTTCGGTATGTTATGCTCATTTCCACCTAATTCTATGCAGCTATTGCTCTCACACATATGAACCCACATATGTACACTTTAGCATGTGCGCATGCGCGCGCGCGCGCGCACACACACACACACAGAGTTCTCTTTTCTCAATTTACTATAAGCTCATTTTGGGATGTCTGCAAGTTCCACAAGTGACCACAAATAAACACAGACCTTTCTTGCAGGAACTGACTCAGAAAAAGCCCCTTCTGACTGCTCAGTCTGATGTGATAGGAGCAAGAGGCCAAAAGTCCTGGCACACCTGCCACTCGGAAGGAAGGAGTAGGTGAGCCACTTGGGAGACGCTTCAATGCCTGCAATAGCGAAACACTCAGCTCTGACTCTTGGTCACAGCCCTTTGCAAATTAACAGCTATAATCTGTGTTTAGGGAAAAAACAGCAGATAAGGAGGACTCTTTCAAGCCTTGAGTAATTGATGGTTTTTCATTCCCAGTCCTCAACTGATCTGATATTCCACATTCAGGGAATGCTCTGTTTTCCTAGAGAGCATGTACTGGAGATGTTGGTATATTTCTAATATTAATTCATTGACAAGTAACACAATTTCTGTTTGTTCATAGTGCATTGTTGTGTATAGTGGACCGATCTTTGTGGTCACATTTTTGTGTGTAGAAAAATGTCACACAAGGGGAAGAAGATGGGCATGGGGAAGAGAAGTGTGCTTTTTCTTCTTTTAACTATTCAAACCCTCCCCCAAGTTCCCCTGATCCAACTAAAGAGACATTTATTATTTTTTGTCATGATTTTTAGATTGAGTTTTTTTTTGTAGAAGTGAATGCAAAATGGCAAAAAAGAATATTTTTTAGATTTGTTATGCAAAAAATAATCAATATTAAAATATGATGTACTCTAAGAAAAAAAGACAACATAACGCAAAACAGTCTCAAGGCAGCTGTCTAGTGTCACTGGTAAAATTTTACTTTAAAATTTTGCAATATCACTGGTGCAGGTCTGAGTAGATCCACCAGACTGACAGGGCAGTTGCGGACCTACCATTAGGTCTGATGGGGTAAATGCCCCGATGCGAGCCTCTAGGACCCCACGGAAGCCTCTCTGAGGCTCCTGACGGGATTGGAAACTGTGCTTCCGGTTTCCCAAAAGCACAGTTTATAGCATAGGGAAACCTCAGAGAGGCTTCCCCGATGTGGGGTCAGGTTGTGCAAGTCTCCATGAGCCTCGGGTGAGTAGGAAGGGGGCAGATTTTCACATGGGGGTGGCGACAGCCCATGGGGGAGCACCATCGCAGACCTTTGCCCCAGTCTGAGGAGGTTTGCCACTGTGACGGAGCTTATCCCAGCACAAGGGAACAAATATTTTCTTGCCCTCTGGAGGCCAAAACTCTCCTGTGGGGTGCAATGAACATCATGTTGGTGGTGCCATGGCATTGCCACATAGGAGTTACAGTGAATTGGGTTGCCCCTTGAATCAGGAATTGAATCAGGTGGATAAGGCAAATAAGGGAAACAGGAAAAATCTAAGTATAAAATAAACCCATTGGGGATTTATTTAAAGGGGGGAAGTGTTCATGGTCTTAGAGAAATAGGGGTGAACAAAGGTTTATTTTTTTTAAAAAAAACACCCCAAAAGTTAGGTCAGAAAACATTTGGCCATTTAGTCTGGGTGGACCTCTAACTCAGGAAGCCAGCTCACTTTTAGGGCCTTGACACTCCCAGGGTTTTCTCCGAGTCAGACAAACAGTCACTCCTTGATATCTAGTTTGGCAAAAACCCAACTCAGATATCGTAGTCAATTAAAGGAAAATGATTTACCAATGCATTTTCATTGTTCAACACAAGTCTTATTTATATCGCTCTCTGATACTATGGAGCTGGTACTCCATATGCAGATACCATCTCCTGCTCTCTTGATTCCTTGTCTTAGAGCCCAATCCTGTGGTCCACGCTGTGCCTCCACGGCGCGTACCACAGTTGCAAACGTGCCGCAAGGCATGTTTGCGGGGCTTACTGCCGGGTTCCCGCTGGAGCTGGTTCAGCTCTGGCTGGCACTGAGCCAGCGCGCAGTGGCAACCCACATTCTGTGGCTCAGCGGTCTTGGTGAATGCCGGGCTGCGGAATGGGAAATGGGGGCGTGATCGGGGGCATGGGGGAAGCGTTCTGGGGAGGGGGAGGCGTGGTCAGGGGTGTGGGGGGTGTTCCCGGGGGCGGGGGAGAGGCGGGTCCGAGGAGCCGAGCTCCATAGGATCTAGGGCACTCGGGCAGAGCTGCTCGCCCTACACAAGCGCCTTCACTGTAGCGGCGACCAAACAGTTGCCGCTAAAGTGAGTAGTCCCATTGCAGGACTGCTTCCCTTACTTGGGGGAAGGGGAAGAATGTCCCCTTGTCCCGAGGAGCCTCCTGTGGTAGCGCGGGAGGCTCTGGATCCGGCGGGAGCCCTTGTGGAGCTGCCGGGTCCCGCAGCGCTGGGCAGCTTAGGATTGGGCTGCCCATCCAACAAAATTTTCCTAGCATTACCCACACGAGATGATTTGAATCAATTTTACTCAGTATTCCATCTCCATAAATATATTGCTCCCTGAAAATCTACCTGGCTTTGTTCATTTATTCACAACTTTTCAAGATGGTGTCCACATTTCTCCTATCATTCTCATTTCATTTTCCTTCAGAACCAAGCAACTGAGTCTCCTTAATAAAATATCAGAAAAGGTAGACTGGATCTGGTTGTCATATAAATAATCACTGGAAACACAGAAAATATTTTCATAAGACAATAAGATCCCCCCTCGATCAGGCCAAAGGCCCATCTAGTCCAGCTTCCTGGATCTCACAGTGGCCCATCAGATGCCTCAAGGAATCTGTGGCAGATGCCACAGTGGCCCACAGATGCCTCAAGGAGTGCACAAGACAACAAGGCACCTGCATCCTGGTGCCCTCCCTTGCAACGGGCATTTTCAACTAAGCAGTAATTAAGCTTTGAGCTACTTGGATTTGTACAGAAAGGGTTAAGTCTGAAAGAAAGAGAAGTCAAAGTTAAAACCAAAGCTATGAGCCGATTCCATAGAGAGCATGGAGGCTCCTCCCCCACATTTGTCATAGGTGGAAAACATGGGTTTGGGAACCGACGTTTGGTTCGTAATATATCCTCCCATCCTTAGATCCAACTAAAGAAAGCATCCAAGTGCAACATCTCAGCTAGATAAACAGTTCAGCCTAATACAGTAAGTGGTTGATGACCGTCTGCTTAATGAAAATAAAGGCAGCAATTGACTTTAGTGGTTTTATGACATAGGAAAGGAAACTATGTAAATGAAGGAGTTTTGGAAATTCCTTGATTAGACATGAAGATTTCTTGCCACGTGTCAGAATTTCTCCCTCTTCCCTCCCCACATTGGGAAATTGGTTTTAGAAAACATTGGTGTTCCCTGGGCAAATACCCAGTCTCTGCCAAATATCTATGTGGCAGTAACATCTACCTGCCAAGCCTTAATGCCATTCCACTCTTCCCCTCCCTCTGTGTTTCACCTTTGATTTTCTTTTCCTTGGTGATGTAATATTAATAACTGCAAGACCACTGGAAGACTAGCCTGTGACAGCGCACTTGCTTTGCACAGAGGAAATCTCCAGTTGGTATCTCCAGTAGCAACATCTCATCATGGTGAGAGTCACTGTGTCTGCTCATGAAGTTCTGTTTGAGAAAACAGCCATCATGGCTTTTCTATTCGTCTGCATTCTCATGCATGATCTGTCATTTTCTACGTCCCCTATCATTTGGTTGCAAAATCACACCTTTTCACCTCAGTGGCGTAGTTAGAGGGGGTGCAAAGCACTAAAGCTTTGCAGGGAGCCTCACTGTGGTGTGCAAGTGGCCTCTCCCTCTCCCCTTCAGAGCCATTCCAGGCAGGGGGAGCAAAATGGAGTTGTTTACCAATCCAGAGGGGAGGGGGAGGGGAGGTGCCTCTTGCATGCCATACTGAGGCTCCCTGCAAAGCTTTAGTGCTTTGCACCCCCTCTAGCTACACTACTGCTTCACCTCATTGCGTTCCTGAGCACCTTTCATACACATTTCAAAGGGCTCTGTGGTTAAATGCTAATTTGACAATTGACCCACAATTGAAGTGTGGCAGGGAATCTGATACGAGTTGAAACATTTCATATCTGATGAAAGCAAAACAAAGACTTGTGGGATTACAAGTAAGAAATGAGAGAAGGAAGGAAACACTCGTCCTTCCTCCCTAAGACCTGTGTCAGGTCACAGGCTTGAGATTCCTCCCTAAGACCTTGGAGAGCTGCTGCCAATCACAGCTTGGTTAACAGTGCAGTCCTATGTGTGACTGATCAAGGTAAGAGTGTAAAGGATTGTGGCTTAAATGGATCAGTGGTATGACCTAGATGAGGCAGTGTTACGTCAATACTGTGTCAAGAACCTCACAGCCCAAACCTAAGCGGGCCTTATGCCACTGGAACTAGCATTTCAGCAGTGTAAGGTACAGCAAAAGGTGACATACCATATCACAGAGCTAGGCCACCACTGCAGGAGGTGAGTGGCAACAGTAGCCCACCATCAGATCTTCCGTGTCCCCCAGTGATAGTAAGTCAGTGCAGTGGGGATGGGAGGGAGGTAGAGAGGGGACAGAATGGGAAGGAATGGGGAGGGGACGTGGTAGAATGTGCGTGGATCATAGGCTGGAAGGGGGCAGTATTGGTGGCAGCAGTGCCACTGATATCCCATCCTCTCCCCCTTCCTGGCCTTGATCCACCTTCCTGAGTTCATCCAGACTTGTGCCAGCGAAATTGCTGTTGCAAAGCTGGGTAGACCTGTTTCAGCGCCAGAGCCCCCAGGTAAAGGAACAAATGTTCCCTTATGCAGAGGAGACCTCTGGCACTGCCCCCGCCCCCATGGGATGGGGTGTACCTACATCTGTGGGAAAGGATAGGATTGGGACTTTAAAGCAGTACTCTAGGTAATAGTACAGGTAAAGGATGATACACTATTTGGCTAAAAGGTGCCCTACAGTTCATCTAAATCCGTGTGTGGCAATGCAGTGTCACCAGCATGGCTACTGCTGCATCCATGTGGGATTTTTGGCTGCTGGAGGTCTCCGCAGGATGAAAGGACATTTGTGCCCTTGCCCTAGGGAAAGCCCCAGTAGCCTCCATAGGTCAACTCAGACCCGTGCCAGCTTGTCTGTGTTAACCTGGGAAGGCGGATCAGGCCCTGGAGGTGGGTCAGGATTCAGCGGGTGCTGTCATTGCTGATCCCATCCTCTCCCAGGTCCCTACCACCCACCTTGTAACAATGTCATGCTCAATGCAAATCACCCAGGTGGTTGTTTCTGCAACTTACTTTGGGGAACATTTGGACCTTAGTAAAGTACACCTTTTGAGGAAACAGCTTTCCGTCTCCTACTGTGCTGAGCAAAGTGGAAGTAAGTTTGAGCAAGCCGCTCTCAGATGTGGTCATGATCAAGATAATCTCAACCTGCCCCAGCTAGTCCCATTCGGGTTTTAAGGGTCACAGTTTAGAATCCATTTATCAGAGAACAAATGCTTCGGTGAGGATGATCATTTGTGCTGTATTTTGAAACAGGACTAATCATAGCAGCAATAAATGTATAGGCTGCAGGGGCAAGAATACTAGGAATAAATGCTATGCAGGATAGTGACTTCGTTTGCATACTACGCTAAGATTTTGAATCTGCTTTTTCTCAGTTCCGTTTAGCTGTCGGTTACGTCATGCATCCCTCTTTTGGATGGATCACTGATCATTAGATAAAGACAGGATCAAGCTTTAAAGCCAGTATTGTCTGCTATCTGATGTATGAGAAGACCATCCTCCTACAACAGCACAGGTTGCCTATCTGTACTGTGACCCTGCACATGCCCAATCTTGTCTGATCTCTGAAGCTAAGAAGGCTCAGGCCTGGTTAGTATTTGGATGGGAGACCGCCTCGGAAAACCAGGTGCTGTAGGCTTACACCGTAGTCTTTCGAGACTGAAGGTTGCCAACCAAGCACACAACTGAACATTTGCATTTTGCTTCTAAAATATCTTTGATGGGCTCCTGATGTGACATGATGTGAAAAGTGAATGACATTCACATTCCGCTTAGAAAATCATCTTCTCGTTGGGAGTGAACCACTTATGTCAAACCTTTAGGGCATTAAAAGCAGGTGTTAACAAAACCTCACCTTGGAAACATTCTACTGTTCCCTAATTTCCCTATAAAGAAGAGATTTTATATAAATTGCAAATCGTAAAATTTCATTTGTGCAGTTTAATATTCCTCATTTTGCCCACGTTCATTGGCTTCTCCAGTTCCTTCATGGTCTTCTGTTTTCTTACTGGATGCTTAAAAGCAACTGTTTTTGCTTTGGTCCTTTCCTTGACTTGCCTTTTGGGTAATGTTTGCATGACTTCAGTTTCACAATCTGCACCTTTCCCTCCTTCTGTTTAAACAGGGTTTGAAAACATGCCTCGGCCTAGCAAACCTGTCTTGACTTCTAATCTCCGCTCCCCTTCTCCTTTCCCCCTACCTTTTGTGTCCTTTCCCCTTTGTTCATGTGTTGCCTTAGACTGCAGGCCTTCGGGCAGTACTTGTTCCTTTCAATATAGTTCCCTGAATCACCTCGCTGTTGAGACATGGTAAAAATGATGACTATGTTGCTTTATTTTAAAGTGAGCTATTGTGCTCTCATAAGCCGACATGGGTGTTGCTATTGAAAAGTGGGGCATGAGTTTAATTAATTAATTAATAGAAGAAACCAAAACTGAGACACACGGGCATTTCCAAAATTCTGACCAGATGGAAAGGCACTGTGTCAATGAGTATTCACGAGCATCTCTCAGTCTTTTCCAGTAACATCTCCACAGATTGGATCATATGTGGTTTGGAAAGAATTCTGGCACAGAAGATCATATCTTAAAATTGTTCAGAAATTTTCCCAAACTACATGTTTTTTTAATCATATATGACAAAGATGTATTTATTTAACACGGGGATTTTCAACCAGAGTGCCATGGCACACTGGTGTGCCATGAATGGTCTGCAGGTGTACCATGGGAATTTGGGGGAGTCTCATTTATTATTAGGGCTATTGGGGGATGTTAGGCCCCCACCAGCAGCATGGTGTGCCTTACCAGTTATCAAAAAGCTGATGGTGTGCCTTGTCAATTTTAGTACATTGTCAGTGTGCCCTGAGATTTAAAAAAAGGTTGAAAATCACTGATTTAACACCTTACTGGCAGCCCAATCCTATCCACACTTTCCTGGGAGTAAGCCCTATTGACTCTAATGAGATTTACTTCTGAGTAAACATGTATAGGATTGGGCTGTGGATCTCTGAAATTATGTAGAATCTTAGATTGGCTGAGATTTTTGGTACAGGGTGGCAATTACACAATGTCTATAATACTGGGTGCACTTTTCATGGGGAACTGAGAAAAAACCAAAGCATGGAACAAAAGAGTTTTAATGCCAAGCATCAGAGATCAATGGAACTACTGTATTTAAAGAAATCAAATCAGTGGTCCCTCCATATACAGAAAATCATGACAAACATTGTATACTACAGACAAGCCACTGATAGCTCAGGGGCTCAACATGACCCCCCGAGATTTACCACCTGGCCCTCATCATAGCCCCCAAACTCAACCTCCTTATGTATTACTTTCTTGAATAACATGGCAACAGGCTCTTTATATCACAGTAAATGGTCACCCTGCGCCAGCAGAGTACATGCTCTGCCAGCATAGTTTGACACAAAAGCACCATAAAATGCTTTGCAACAGCGTTGGAGTGTGCGTACCTTGGCTCAACGATCTCCG